>NC_080185.1:20846148-21146148 GCF_950295315.1 Erinaceus europaeus
TTAATCTGAACTAGACCGTTAGAAGTGGAGACACTGATTGTAATCCATAAGGTAACCATTCAAAATTATTATTATTATTATTATAAGAAATAGTGCAAGAGTGGCTGGGGGGGGTAGTTCAGCAGGTAGAGCACACGACTTGCATGGGAGAGGCCCAGAGTTCAACCCCCAACACCACTTAAGTATGCAGGAGTAGAGCTTTTGCTGTTCTCTCTCAAAAAGTAAGTAAATAAATCTTGGAAAAGAGTGAAATAAATGATAGGAGGACAAAAACTACACACTAAAAAAAATACCTATTCATGAAGATATTTTTGAGCATACATGTTACAATGTGAAAGGACCTGGAGTCAAGCTCCCAGTCCCCACCTGCAGAGAGGAAGCTTTGCAAGCAGTGAATCAGGTCTCTCTCTCTCTCTCTCTCTCTCTCATCTATCTCTATCTCCCCCTCCTCATGCACTAGGAAATGTGGATTCATAGCACCAGCACTAAGCCCCAGCATTAACTCTGGAGGGAAAATAATAATAATAATAATAATAATAAATCACACAAACACAATCATAAAGAAACAAAGGAACCAAAAATACCTAAGATTTATAGAAAATCAGCAAACCATAAGATGATAACATTTCTTTATCAATAATTCCATTAAATGAAGTGGATAAAATATTCTAGTTGAAAGGCTAGTGGTGGCAGAATGGACTCCCCCTAAAATGATATAGATATATGGCAGGTTTTTTATATATATCCTTTTTCTAAAGTGCATTTTCTTTTTCAAAAAAATATGTATTTAGGAGGGTGAGGGTAGATAACATAATGGCTATGCAAAGAGACTCTCATGCCTGAGGCTCTAAAGTCCTAGGTTCAACCCCTATGTCACCACAAACCCGAACTGAGCAGTGCTCTGTTAAGTAAAGTAAAATAATGTGCTTATTCATTCCTTTGATATAACAGACAAATTGAGAGGGAAGGGAGATAGAAAGACACCTCCCAACACTACTTTGCCATTAGTGGAGTTTCCCCACCTACAAGTGGGAAAATATATGATAGTTCCAAGTCACATACATATATACAACAGTAACAAAAAGGGAACAATAGTGGTTACATTGACACCAGAAATAATAGACTAAAAGAAAAAAATGAACAGTGTGAGAAGCTAGCTACACAGAATACTTTATAACAAGAAAATGATGACTCTACCAAGGACATATAACAACTTCTTTTAAATATGACATCTACAGCACAAGCAACTAAAGATAAATTGAATGTCATCATTCTTTAAGTTTTTAATTTCAAACAATATACTTTATTTTTATATTAATAATATGTTATATTATTATTATTATTTACCAGAGCACAGCTCAACTCTGGCTTATGGTCGTGTGGGGGATTGAACCTGGGACTTTGGAGCCTCAGGCATGAGAGTCTTTGCATAACCATTATGCTATCTACCCCCACCCAAACAATATAATTTAGAAAACTGAAATAAGAAGGCCCTAGAGATAGCTCACCAGGCAAGAAGACCTGAGATTAAAGCCCCAGAAACTACATAGGAATACCAGACAAAAGGGAAGCTTCACAAGCTATGGAGAAGTACTGTGGTATATCTTCTTTTCTCTCTGTCTCTCATTCCCATATGAAAGAAGAGAGGCAAGAGACAGACAGCCAAGGGTGGTGGAATGAGGCATGAAATCTCAGTAGCAAAACTTACACCTACCTACCTTACATACACATCTACCTTAGATGACAAATCACAGAATAGAAATATAAATTGGGGGCTGGAGAGATAGCATAGTGGTTATGCAAAAAGACTTTCAAGCCTGAGGTACCAAAAGCCCCAGGTTCAATCCCCAGCACCACCAGAAGCCAGAGCTAAGTAGTGCTCTGGTAATTAATGATAATAATGATGATGGTGGTGGTGGTGGTGGTGGTGGTGGTGATGATGAAGATGATGATGATGATGATGATGATGATGGGGCCTGGCTAAGTGCACCTGGTTAAGTGCACACATTACAGTGCGCAAAGACCCAGGTAAAAACCCCTGGTCCCCACCTGCAGAGGGAAAGCTTCACAGATGGTGATGCTAGGCTGCAGTTGTCTCTCTGTCTCTTTCCCTGTCTCCCCCTCCTCTCTCAATTTCTCTCTAATAATAAACAAATAAAACAGAAATAACAATAATAATAATAATAAAATAAAAAATTAAAGAAAAGTAAAACTATTTGCAAGCCATGTATCTGTAGGAGTCTGTTAGCCAAACTATGTAAAGCATTCTTACAATCTGGGTGGGGAAGATAGCACAATGGTTATAGAAAAAAAAAAACCTCCCAAGCCTGAGGTGCCAACCATAAACCAGAGCTGAGCAGTGCTCTGGTAACAGAATAAAAATAAATAATAATATAAAATGAATTCTCACAATCTAACAATACAAAAGAAATAAACACAGCGGGAGTCAGGCTGTAGCGAAGCAGGTTAAGCGCAGGTGGCGCTAAGCACAAGGACCCGCATAAGGATCCTGGTTCAAGCCCTGGCTCCCCACCTGCAGGGGTGCTGCTTCACAAGTGGTGAAACAGGTCTGCAGGTGTCTATCTTTCTCTCCCTCTCTCTGTCTTCCCCCTCCCCTCTCCATTTCTCTCTGTCCTACAACAATGTCAACAATAAAAACTACAACAATAAAACAACAAGGGCAACAAAAGGGAATAAATAAATAAATAAAAATAAATATAAAAAAAGAAATAAACACAGCTTCAAAATGGTCAAAAGAAAGGCCAGGTGATGGCACATTTGGTAGAGCGTCCATGTTACCATGCCCAGAGATCCAGTTTCAAGCCCCTGGACCCTACTTGCAAAAGGAAAGTTTCGTGAGTGGTGAAGTAGTGCTGCAGGTGTCTCTCTTTCCTCTCTCTGTCTCTATTTCCTACTTCCCTCTCAATCTCTCTCTGTGTCTATACAAAAATATAACCCATTTTTCAACATGGTCAAAAGATTTTAGTAGGCATATTTCCAAATGGACAGTAAACACATGAAACCATCATTAGTCATCTGGGAAGTGCAATTTTAATGTACACTGAGATATCACTTCACATCCACTAGGATGGCTATAATCAAAAACAGATAATGAAAACTGGCACCCTCACACATGGCAAGTGGAAATGTAAAATGCTGCAACCGCATTTGAAAACAAGTTGGCAGTCTCTCCAAATGGTGAGCAGAATTATCAGAACTGGGTATATACCAGTAGAATTAAAAGAAAACGTTCACTCAGAACATAGCACACAAGGTCAGGCTCTGGTAGAGCTCACACATTACAAGGTGAGAAGATCCTGGTTCAAGCCCCTGGCCCCCATTTGCAGAGAGGGAAGCTATTCTCTCTCTCTCTCTCTCTCTCTCTCTCTCTCTCTCTCTCTCCTTTTCTGCCCTCTTTCCATCCCTGTCTTTATCCAAAATAAATAAATAAGTAAAGCATTGCACACTAATGTTCATAACAATATTACAATGTCCAAGAGGTTAAAGCAATCAAATGACCTTCAGCTAATGAGCTGATAAACAAAAGGTGATAGACATAATCGATGATAGAATATTATTCAGTTATGGGATGATCTCACTCTCAGGCCGAAGTTGAAAAACAAGATTAGAAAAGAAAACACAAGTCGAACCTGAAATGGAATTGGAGTATTACACCAAAGTAAAAGACTCTGGGGTGGGTGGGTGGGTGGGGAGAATACAGGTCCATGAAAAATGATGAATGAAATAGTGGGGGTTATATTGCTAAATGGGAATCTGGGGAATGTTATGCATGTAAAAAAAAAAGAAGTAGAAACGCAAAGCAGAAATTGACTGAGTTTGGAGTATGGCACCAAAGTAAGAAAGCAGAAGTATACTAGAGTTTGCAGTGAGTACCTCCCTAATACTTCCTCTCCACTTTTCCAAGCTTTGGGTCCATGATTGCTCAACAATTTGTTTGGCTTTGTATGTTAACTCTCTTTTCAGTCACCAGGTTCCAGGTGTCATCAGGATGCCGGCCAGACTTCCCTGGATTGAAGACACCACCAATGTGTCCTGGAGCTCAGCTTCCCCAGAGACCCATCCTACTAGGGAAAGAGAGAGGCAGACTGGGAGTATGGACCGACCAGTCAACGCCCATGTTCAGCGAGGAAGCAATTACAGAAGCCAGACCTTCTACCTTCTGCAACCCTCAATGACCCTGGGTCCATGCTCCCAGAGAGATAGAGAATGGGAAAGCTATCAGGGGAGGGGGTGGGTTATGGAGATTGGGTGGCGGGAATTCTGTGGAGTTGTACCCCTCCTACCCTATGGTTTTGTTAATTAATCCTTTCTTTAATAAAAAAAAAAACTGTAAAAAAAAAAAAGAATATTATTCAGTCATAAAGAGGAATGAAGTAAATTATATGTGAAAACATGGACAAACTGAAATAAATCATCATGTAAGGAAAAGAAAGCAGAGAGGAGAGATGGCATCTACTATGATTCTACTAATGTAAAATGTTGAAAATATCCAAGTCCAAAGAAAAAGACAAGAGATTAGTAAATTAGCAGTTGGGGGGGGGAAAGGAAACTGAGGCGTCATTGCTAAGGTATGCTGAGTCTCCTTTTTGGGGGAGATGATATGTCCTAAAAGCAGATAATGGTAGTGGTTGCACATCATAATGCCTCCTCTATTAAAACTCGTATTATACACGTTTTTTTTTTTTGTCACCACTGGGGCTTCAGCACACAGGTCTGACTTTTTCAGATAGAGACAAACAAAGAGAAAGACATCAGGGCCCCAAAATCTCCTCCAGTGCAGTGGGGACCAGGCTCAAATCTGGGTTGCATGATCTCACACCTGAAAGAATGGCTTATTATCAATAAACCAGAAAATGACAGGTGATGGAGAGGCTGTGGAGAAGAAGGAACTCTGCTTCAGTGCTGGTGGGAATGCAAACTGGTGCAGCCCCTTTGAAAGACTGTATGGATAGTTCCTAAACAAACAGAAATGAAATTATCTTATGACCCAGCAATACCACTCTTAGATATTTATCTAGTGGACACTCAAGCACTAATTTGAAGGGAAATATGCACCCCCATGTTCACAGCTGCATTATTCACAATAGCCAAAGTGTGGAAGCAGCCTAAATGCCCATCATCAGATGATTGGCTAAAGAAGTGATGGGGTTCCCCACTAGGGAAAGAGAGAGACAGGCTGGGAGTATGGATCGACCAGTCAACACCCATGTTCAGTGGGGAAGCAATTGCAGAAGCCAGACCTTCTACCTTCTGCATCCCACAATGCCCTTGGGTCCATACTTTCAGAGGGTTAAAGAATAGGAAAGCTATCAGGGGAGGGGATGGGATATGGAGTTCTGGTGGTGGGAACTGTGTGAAGTTGTACCCCTCTTATCCTATGGTTTTGTCAATGTTTCCTTTTTATAAATAAAAAAAATTTAAAAAAAAGAAGTGTTGGGATATATATTCCATGGAATACTACTCTGCAATCAAAAAGATGATATTGTGTCCTTTGGGACAAAATGGCTGGAACTGTGATTATGCTTAGTGAAATAAGGAAAGAGAAGAAGAAAGACAACTACCACATGGTTTCACTCACATGTGGAATCTAGAGATCTGATTTACATGAGCTTGCAAAAAAAAAAATCCAAGCAAAACAGAAGCAAGAAAACTGTGAGATTTATGAAAACAATGGTGATTGTCTTTGTGAGCTGGGAGGGTGGGGATGGATACAGAGCACTGGTGATAGGTGTGGTAGGGAACTACACACAGTCATCTCACAATCCTGTAACAAACTATTAATAACAAGGAAAAATGTTTTTAAATATATGAGTTGCATACATGGCTATCTAGGTGTACTGTAAGGCATACTGTAGGAATAAAAGAAGGAGTGCTGTGAAAGGTATATATGAAATTAACAGGGAACGAAGGGTAACAGGGAAACTAAGGTTTTGGGCTCTGTGAATAAAAGAGTGATACTAACAGGAATAAGAAGACCTTATGAAGAAGAACTTGGCTGAGAAAAAGAAACTAATTCAATCTGAAGTCACAGTTATTGAATCTGAAGACATGAAAATGAATGCGACCGTTCAATAAGAGACTACGCAGAGAAGAAGAGGAAGAGGAGGAGGAGGAACCGTGGGCATATAAGGAGAGAAGGGAGGAAAAGAGAGCAGTTAAGAAGTAAAAGTGGGGAGTCGGGCTGTAGTGCAAAGGGTTAAGCGCAGGTGGCACAAAGCACAAGGACCGGCATAAGGATCCCGGTTCAAGCCCCGGCTCCCCACCTTCAGGGGAGTCGCTTCACAGGCGGGGGAGCAGGTCTGCAGGTGTCAATCTTTCTCTCCTCCTCTCTGTCTTCCCCTCCTCGCTCCATTTCTCTCTGTCCTATCCAACAACGACAACAATAATAACTACAACAATAAAAAACAAGGGCAACAAAAGGGAATAAATAAATAAAATAAATATTTTTTAGAAAGAGGTAAAAATGTAGCTAAGAGGTTTCACTTGTGGGGATGAATGAAGTTAAGAAAAAGTATCAGGAGTCAGACGGTAGCGCAGTGGGTTAAGGGCAGGTGGCACAAAGCACAAGGACCAGCATAAGGATCCCAGTTCAAGCACCCGGCTCCGCACCTGCAGAGAAGTCACTTCACAGGCATTGAAGCAGGTCTGCAGGTGTCTAACTTTCTCTCCCCCTCTCTCCATTTCTCTCTGTCCTATCCAACAATGACGACATCAATAACAACAATAATAACTACACCAATAAAAACAAGGGCAAAAAAGGGAATAAACAAATATTTTTTAAAGTATCAAAAGGTAGCAAAACATTTTTTTAAAAAGGCTCAGGAGATTAAAATAAATGGTAGCAAAACTAGAAAAATATGACAAAGAGAGTGAGAGAGAAGAGAACTTCAGGAAGATGAGTGTAGTTAATAGCCAAATGTTACAGACTATTAACTACAGACTATTAGCATTACAGGAGAACATGAATTTGGCAAGAAGAAAGGTCATTTGTCAACTTACAAGAACATTTCTCAGAAGCAAGACTCAAATTGCTAGCATTAAGGAGAATGGATCATAAAAAGAGAGAGCTCAGAAAATAGAAATAAAAAGCAGAACAGGAACATGAAAGGATGGGGCCAAGGACAAGAGCAAGTCGGTCTAAGAACCCACTGTAAGGAACTAAGCAGAAGTATATGAAAGTCAACTCACCAAGACACTTTTGTCATGGCACAACTTCTACTGTATATCCCAATGCAAACTATCTAAAACATGTAGTAATGCACTGAAAATTAAAGGGCCATGCGACTCTATACACACTTATCCGGTACAGTGATTAAGGAGCACAAACTCGCATGTCAGATTGCTTGGGTTTGAATTCTGACTCCACCATAAACTGAAGGCTACAGGCTGAGTAACCTTGGGCAAGTCAACAGAGTTCTCTGTGCCTTACTTTAAAATGGAACAAAACATAATATTCTCTAGATGCGAATATTAGGTGAATGAATATATGTGAACCATTTTGAACAGTGGAACAAAATCAGCACTATATAAGGATAAGCTGGCATGTATAAGGACTGCTTTTGTGGTTCTTAAAAATGATAAATTGTCCCGGTTCGAGCCCCCGGATCCCCACCTGTGGGGGAGTCGCTTCACAGGCGGTGAAGCAGGTCTGCAGGTGTCTATCTTTCTCTCCCCCTCTCTGTCTTCCCCTCCTCTCTCCATTTCTGTCTGTCCTATCTAACAACAATAACAACAACAATAACTACAACAACAATGAAAAACAACAAGGGCAACAAAAAGGGAAAATAAATAATAAATATAAAAAATTGATTAAATTGTGTGGAATTGTACCCCTCTGATCCCACAGTTTTGCCAATCATTATTAAGTCTCTAATAAAATTAATTTTTTAAAAAAATGATAGTGTAGGGTGAGGGTAGATAGCATAATGGCTATGCAGAGAGACTCTCATGCCTGAGGCACCAAAGTCCCAGGTTCAGTCCCCCACAGCACCATAAGGCAGAGCTGAGCAGTACTCTGGTAAAATAAATAAAATAAAAATAAATGATAGTGTTTCGAGGCCCCATTCCCCACCTGCCAAGGGGATACTTCACGAATGGTGAAGCAGGTCTGCAGGTGAGGTGTCTATCTTTCTCACTCCCTTTCTAAAACCTCTTCTGCTCTCAATTTCTCTCTCTCCTGTCAAACAAAAATAGGAAAATGGAAAATAAACAAACAAAAAAAGTGATCAGGAAAGTGGATTCATAGTGCTGGCACTGAGCCCCAGCAATAACCCTGGTGGCAATTAAAAAAAAAGTGTGTTTCCAATTAACTCATAAAATGCTGAGGCTCAACATTTAACGACATAGTGTCAAATGAAATAAGCATAGATTATATAATCACAATTTAGATGCAAAAAAAAAACCCTGGAAATATAATAGGTCAGCAGGCAGTTTTCTAAACAAAAATGGTATTGGGGACAAGGGAATGGCTCACTTTTAACCAAAACAAAATGACTGCATGAAATGGTGAACTGTGCAGGTGTGAAGCCCCAGTGAAAACCCTACTAGTGGCAGAGAGAGAGAGAGAGAGAGAAATGGGATTACAGATTATTCATAGTTTCATCTTCATGCTTTTCGATACTCTTGATACGTTTCTACCACAACACATTATACTACATTATAGAGATAAAGATACATTAGAGAGTGGCAGGAGCTGAGGAGATCGCATATTGGTTATGCAAAAAGCCTTTCATGCCTGAGGCACCAAAGGTGCCACATTCAATCCCCTGTACCACCATAAACCAGAGCCGAGCAGTGCTCTGGTAACAAAAAGAGTTGCAGGATAAAACAACAAATAAAATAAATCCACATAACCTAATCATACTACCACCTGAACCCCCAGGAAAAATATAAAAGCTTTTTTTTTTTAATTCACACCAATAGAAAGAGCAGAAGAGCAGATAACAGGAGTTGGGGAGGGTGGGCAGAAAAAGAGAAAGAAACCAGGAAACTACGCAAGCAGAAGGGAAAACTGAGAAACAATCCAATTTACACTCCACAGTCCACAAAAGACTCTGACACTGGCAGCATCAGGTAATCTCTAAGTAAAGGGAAGTCAGTGAAAGTTGTTTGAGAAGAAACATCAGTGCCTCTCTCCATGCACTTGAACTTAAAGCAAATATTTAAAGGTTCATTCTGGGTAATTCTGAGTGCTGGAGGATACTGAGCATGAGTAATATACCAAAACATACATTTATTTATTTATTTATTTATTTATTTATTTATTTATTTATTTATTTATTTTTACCAACTCTGGTTTACAGTGTTGCAGGGGACTGAACCTGAGATTTTGGAGCCTCAGGCACGAAAGCCTCTTTACATAACCAATATGTTATCTACCCCTGCCCACCAAAACCAGACATTTTTAAAGTAATCATGTCGGGGGTCGGGCGGTAGTGCAGTGGGTTAAGCGCACATGGTTCGAAGCACAAGGACCAGCATATGGATCCCGGTTCGAGCCCCTGGCTCTCCACCTGCAAGGGGGTTCCTTCATAGGCGGTGAAGCAGGTCTGTGGGTGTCTATCTTTCTTTCCCCCTCTCTGTCTTCCCCTTCTCTCTCCATTTCTCTCTGTCCTATCCAACAACTGCTATGACAACAATAACAACAATAATAATAACCACAACAACAATAAAAAACAAGGGCAACAAAAGGGGAAAAGGGGAAAAATGGCCTCCAGGAGCAGTGGATTCATGGTGCAGGCATGGAGCCCGAGGCAAAAAAAAAAGTGATCATGTGTATAATAGACATTTCTTGTAAAGATACTCAGCTTCTTCCTCCACCCCAATACATCCAGACCTTAACCCTTCAGAGGA
Organism: Erinaceus europaeus; assembly: GCF_950295315.1. NCBI lineage: Eukaryota > Metazoa > Chordata > Mammalia > Eulipotyphla > Erinaceidae > Erinaceus > Erinaceus europaeus. The sequence continues at coordinate 20,856,022 of NC_080185.1, forward strand.
GATTGGAAAAACATTCCCCTGGGAAAAGCAACCAACTCACAGCTCAAACAATCAAGATACCAACACAAGAAGTCTCCCAGTAAAACAATGCCCCCGGATCACACTACAGCAAAATTCCTACTCTACAGGCTTCCCTATATGCTCACAGTATTCATTCAATGTAATCCCCAAGATTTTGATCATGAATATATTCCCTTCCTTGTGGCAGGGAAGACAGAGGCCAAAATAATAAAAGACAGTCAACTTGAAGCAAATGACATTATTCAATAAGAAAATATATATATACATATATTATTTCATCAATATCCTCAGAGAGGTACAAGTTGTAACTGCACTTATGGAACACTGACAAGTTGTTTTTTTAAAAAGAACATTCAGAAAACACAAGAACGCTAGAATGCCAAAAGTCCAATTGCAATAATGAAAAATCAATAGGAAAAAAATCACCCCCCAGAAGTAGAGCAAAAAAAGACAAAGAGATAAAAAAAAATAAATAAGGTATGAGAGGGAGAAAAATGTGACAGTTAGAGGACCAGCTCAGGAAGAACACTTTAAGTGCCAGTAAGAGAAAACAAAGTAAAGTGAACACAGGAAACAACTAAAATGACTCAAGAAAATGTTTCACATTTAAAGGCCATGGGTTTCCAGATCGGAAGGGCTCTATGGGTGTCCAGCACCGTGGACAGAAATAGATCAATGCCAAGTCATATCACTGTGAATTTTCTGAACCTCGAGAACAAAAAAGAGATAAGTAAAAGTTTCTGGTGGGGATGAGGAGGGGGAGATGAGAAATAAAATTGCTTTAATAGGCTGGGGTGGTACTCGATCAGTATAGAGCACATGCCTTGTACTCACATGGCCGAGTGTTCAATTCCCAACAACATACAAAAAAAAAAAAAAAAACAAGAAAGACAAACCTAACCAGAGGATCATAAAAACGGCCCACAAAGAGGGCATCTACCTTGCCACAGGCATGGTTCTGGGCTTTAGCCCTGGCATAGCACATGGGAAGTACTACAGTGATACATCAGGGAGAAGTTGGGCACTGTGGTGTCTCTTCCTTTAGCTCTGTGTCTTTCTCTCTCCCTATTTAAAAAAAAAAAACAGCCTGGAACAGTGAGATCATATGCATACACAAAGTTCTGAGACACCAAGTAAAAAGGGTAGGACATCATAAATAGTGGAGAACAGTCTGGAGAACTCTCAGAAGGCTAGAAATGGACCTACCCTATGATCCTGCAATTCCTCTCCTGGGGATATATCCTAAGGAACCCAACACATCCATCCAAAAAGATCTGTGTACACATATGTTCTTAGCAGCACAATTTGTAATAGGCAAAACCTGGAAGCAACCCAGGTGTCCAACAACAGATGAGTGGCTGAGCAAGTTGCGGTATATATACACAATGGAATACTACTCAGCTGTAAAAAATGGTGACTTCACCGTTTTCAGCCGATCTTGGATGGACCTTGAAAAAATCATGTTGAGTGAAATAAGTCAGAAACAGAAGGATGAATATGGGATGATCTCACTCTCAGGCCGAAGTTGAAAAACAAGATTAGAAAAGAAAACACAAGTCGAACCTGAAATGGAATTGGAGTATTACACCAAAGTAAAAGACTCTGGGGTGGGTGGGTGGGTGGGGAGAATACAGGTCCATGAAAAATGATGAATGAAATAGTGGGGGTTATATTGCTAAATGGGAATCTGGAGAATGTTATGCATGTAAAAAAAAAAAAAGAAGTAGAAATGCAAAGCAGAAATTGACTGAGTTTGGAGTATGGCACCAAAGTAAGAAAGCAGAAGTATACTAGAGTTTGCAGTGAGTACCTCCCTAATACTTCCTCTCCACTTTTCCAAGCTTTGGGTCCATGATTGCTCAACAATTTGTTTGGCTTTGTATGTTAACTCTCTTTTCAGTCACCAGGTTCCAGGTGTCATCAGGATGCCGGCCAGACTTCCCTGGATTGAAGACACCACCAATGTGTCCTGGAGCTCAGCTTCCCCAGAGACCCACCCTACTAGGGAAAGAGAGAGGCAGACTGGGAGTATGGACTGACCAGTCAACGCCCATGTTCAGCGAGGAAGCAATTACAGAAGCCAGACCTTCTACCTTCTGCAACCCTCAATGACCCTGGGTCCATGCTCCCAGAGGGATAGAGAATGGGAAAGCTATCGGGGGAGGGGGTGGGATATGGAGATTGGGCGGTGGGAATTGTGTGGAGTTGTACCCCTCCTACCCTATGGTTTTGTTAATTAATCCTTTCTTAAATAAAAATAAATAAATAAATAAATAAACCATTCACAGATATATACAAACAAAAATGAAGTAATAAAACAAAAAGGAGAAATTCATGAGACTTAGAAAATAACAGGCACCACATAGGAAAGAGATAAATGAAATCTGCGGGAGGGTAACAGAGGGAACCTTAGACATCTAGCAGAGAAGGTAATATGTACAGAATTAAAAACATTCAAGATGTTGTAAGTGTCAAGGCAGCATGACACATTCCTTATTTTGGTCTCTACCACCCCAACAACAAATACTCAGAATCCTTCAAAAATAAAAGTGCCCCATGTGGGAGCTGTGGGTCCCAACACCACAGAGGAGAGGACAAGGAGACTTATAAAATCCATGACCTGCTCCAAACACCCTCAGCTGTGACTCAGAAGCCCCTAGAGAATACTGACATGGGGAAACATCCCAGGCAAGAGAGCTTTACAGAAGTCCAGGTGTCCAGAGCATAATATCTGGCATTCTGTTGATGCACAGAAAGAAGTTTGGATGTGCTGGAGTGGGTAAGAGGAAGAGTTTGACTGTGTCTCTATCACCAAGCTCTCTCCTCCCAAGGCAGCACCATTTAAGACCAAGAGTTTCCTCATTCTTTAATCATTCTTGGGGAAAAGGAAGAGGGCCTGGCCAAGACTCATGACCCTCTCACTCCAACCATAGTACTAAATTGGGAGCTCCGTGATGGTGTGGGGAAAGGCAGGACAGGTGTGGGGAAGCTACACATAGGACTCTTAGAAAGTTGGACTAAAAGGACATAGATTCTATTACTCTTTCTTTTTTAATATTTATTTATTCCCTTTTGTTGCCCTTCTTGTTTGTTGTAGTTATTATTGTTGTTGATATTGATGTCACTGTTGTTGGATAGGACAGAGAGAAATGGAGAGTGGAGGAGAAGACAGAGAGGGGAAGAGAAAGATAGACACCCGCAGACCTGCTTCACCGCTTGTGAAGAGACTCCCCTGCAGGTGGGGAGCTGGGGGCTCGAACTGGGATCCTGATGAGATCAGGCATGTTCAAGGTGGTATAGCCGTAGACTCGAACTGGGATCCTTACACCAGTCCTTGCGCTTTGCGCCACCTGCGTTTAACCCACTGCGCTATTGCCTGACTCCCTCTATTTTTCTTCTTAAGATTGACTTATTTTGTACAGTGGAAATAGTACTCAGCTGTTAAGAGTAGTGCAGTTGGGGCCAGGTGGTGGCACACCTGGTTAAGCACACACACTACAGTGCACAAGGAACCGGGTTCAAGCCCCTGGTCCCCACCTGCAGGGGAAAGCTTCACGAGTGGTGAAGCAGGGCTGCAGGTGTCTCTCTGTCTCTCTCCCTCTCTATCATCCCTTCCCCTCAATTTCTCTCTGTCTCTATCTAACAAAAAATAAAGTTAAAAATTTTTTTAAAAAGAGTAGTGCAGTCATCTTTGCCTCATCTTGGATGAAGCTTGAAGGAGTCACATTAAGTGAGATAAGCCAGAAAGAGAAGGTTGAATACTGGATGGTCTCAGTCATAGCTAGAACTTAGAAACAAAGACAGAAAAGGAAAACACAAAGGAAAACTTGGGCTGGGTTTGGTGCACTGACCCAAAGCAAAGGACTCTGAGGCTGGAGGGCAAGGAGGGGGCTGGTGGTGGTATCCTGGTGCATAATGATGGGAAATGGCCTCTGGTTTCTCTTTGTATCTTTCTAAATTGGGGGTGGGAGAAGAGAGGTGAAAAACACTATCATGGAGAGATGAGAAATTATACTCAGGTATCAACAACTCTTCCCAGAATCATTAACACTCCTTGCCCCACAGTAAAATGATATGGGAGAAATTTATTTATTTATTTATTTACTTAATTTCAGAGAAAGAACCAGAGCATCTCTTTGGCACATACAGTGCTGGGGATTGAACTCAGACTCCCCTGCAAGTGGGGAGCCGGAAGTTCAAACCGGGATCCTTGCTCCAGTCTTTGCACTTCTTACTATATGCAATTAACACAGTGCTCCACCACCCAACCCCCTGTTCCTGCTACTTTCATGCTCATCCATGAATCACTAGGAAAACCTCACCTGCAAATTCCACCTGTAAAATGACCTATGTGGGCTCCCAGTGCCCTCATGAGTCACACACAGTCTGAAGTCAACTCCTAGGACAGCTCCACGAAGTGGCAGGAGCAAGCCTGTGAGGAGAACTAATAAGCATGCGCACAAAGCAGGCCCAACTCTGCACACCAGAAAAAAACATCACAAACTCGAACTTGCAGTGCCTCTTTTGGAAAACAAACTAGAGACTTCCAACACTCAGCCCTATACCTTCCAGAATCCTGGGAAAGCATCCAAGTTTAAGAATTCTGTCAACAAGCTGTCAAGACAGCATAAAGGTTCTACAAAAGATTTTCACACCGGAGGCTCTGAGGTCCCAAGTTCAATCCCATGCACCACCATAAGCCAGAATTGAGCAGTGCTTTGGTCTCTCTGTGTAGGTATCTTTCTCCCTGTATCTCTTGAAATAAATAAATAATTAATTAAAAAAATAACGGCTGTGGAAACAGCATAATGGCTAAGCAAAAGACCTTCATGCTTGAAGCCTTGAGGTCCCAGGTTCAGACCCCAGCACCACCATAATCCAGAGATAAGCAATAATCTGGTCTCTTTCTCTCTATCTCTTTCATTAATAATAAATAAATAAAATATTTAAAATAAGTAAGAAAAAGAATTCTGCTACGAGAGCTAAAAGCCTAAAGCAGGTATATTGATAAAACATCAGAATCTCCAGCAGGGGGAAAAAAAAAAAAGAATCTCCAGTAGGGGGAGTCGGGCTGTAGCACAGCGGGTTAAGCGCAGGTGGAGCTAAGCTCAAGGACCGGCGTCAGGATTCCGGTTCCAGCCCCCGGCTCCCCACCTGCAGGCAGGTCCCTTCACAGGCAGTGAAGCAGGTCTGCAGGTGTCTGTCTTTCTCTCCCCCTCTCTGTCTTCCCCTCCTCTCTCCATTTCTCTCTGTCCTATCCAACAACAACGACATCAATAATAACTACAACAATAAAACAAGAAGGGCAACAAAAGGGAATAAATAAAATAAAAATAAAAATAAAATAAAAAGAATATGAAAAAAAAAGAATCTCCAGTAGGGACATCTCTAACTAGATATTTTACTTGTCTGAATAGTTGGAAGATCTAGAATCTAACTGTGTGAATAGGCAGTAAAAATACAAAGAGGTGGGAGTTGGGCTGTAGCGCAGCGGATTAAGCTCAGGTGGCGCAAAGTGCAAGGACCTGCATAAGAATCAAGCCCCTGGCTCCCTACCTGCAGGGGAGTCGCTTCACAGGGGGTGAAGCAGGTCTGCAGGTGTCTATCTTTCTCTCCCCCTCTCTGTCTTTCCCTCCTCTCCCCATTTCTCTCTGTCCTATCTAACAACAATGACATCAATAACAACAACTATAACAAAAGGGAAAATAAATACATAAATATTAAAAATAAATAAATAAATACAAAGAGAAGTAATGAATGATTACTGGTAGGATTGGGAAGCTTAACTGGGTTAAAAAAAAAAAACCTCAATTGTTAAGATGAAGGAGAAAGCAGTGGAGAGATGTCTCAGAAGGCAGAGTACAGGACTTCCATGCCGAGACCCCAAATTCAATCACCAGCATCTCATAAACTAGAACAAGGCATTACTGATTTCTCTCTATCTGTGTGTGTGTGTGTGTGTGTGTGTGTGTGTGGTGTGTGTCTGTCTCCGTCTCTCATTTATGAAATAAGCTAAGACAAATCCTTTTTTAAATATTTATTTATTCCCTTTTTGTTGTGCTTGTTGTTTAATTGTTGTAGTTATTGTTGTTGTTATTGATGTCATCGTTATTGGATAGGACAGAGAGAAATGGAAAGAGAAGGGGAAGACAGAGAGGGGGAGAGAAAGACAGACATCGGCAGACCAGCTTCACCGCTTGTGAAGCAACTCCCCTTCAGGTAGGGAGCCGGGGGCTCAAACTGGGATCCTTATGCTGGTCCTTGTGCTTTGTACCACATGCGCTTAACCCGCTGAGCTACCACCCTACTCCCAAGACAAATCTTTTTTTTTTTTTAAAAAAAAAGTTAAGTTGCACTGTGCTTTGTTACTTACCTCTGCCCCTTTTGCTTCCGAGATCAGATGAGATCAGGAGTGTTCAGGGCGGTGCTCTGTTCTACTTCAACCCTTAATTTGTTCATGACTGTTATTTTTAGGACGATGTTTTTTCTATTGTGCTACAGCATGACAATCACAGTAGCAGTTTGTTTGATTGGTTTTTACATTCTAAGTACAAATAAAATAACTGTCCCCTTGAGGAGGGAAGTACCTAGCAGGTTGGTAAAGAGTAGAGGAGATGTACATTACTTCAAATGCAAAGACAACAACGCAAAACTCCAAAGGAATAGGAAATATCAGGGAAGAAAACCCTCAAAGAATCACAACAAAATCTCTAGTTTCTCTCATTAAAGAATTCAACCCCATGGTTTTAAGGATGCATCAATGAAGTCAGAAGAAAATAAAAATGACAATTCAATGAACTCAGGCAAGCAAGAAGGAAATAAAATGGTAAACAATGAGAAAGAAATGAAAGAAATGAATACAGAAATTTCGGCATTGGAGTGGAGAACAGATCAACAACTGTCTGGGCTTGGATAAGCGAAGAAGCTGACTACAAAGAAGTGTGAGGGAAGTTCTGGGGTGACGGAACTTTCTGTTTTATGACTGTGATGGTGGTACCACCAATCTATGCATTTAAGCAAACTTAAAGAACTATATGCCAGGGCAGGGGAGGTGGATCAGCGTGTGTAGCACATGTATTCCATGTGTGAGACACTGGGTCTGAAACCCAGCACCATGTTCAAGCAGCAAGTACAGAGACAAGTAGAACCCAATGGATGGTGGAGCAGTGCTTGTATCTGTCTGTTTCTCCCCACCCCCCCCCCTCTCTCTCTCAAATGAACTTAAGCTGGGGAGGTGGGTCAAAGGAACCCCACATATGTGACATCCTAAGTTCAATTCTCTGTACCACATTAAAATAATGTATGGCGGGAGTCGGGTGGTAGCGCAGCAGGTTAAGCGTTACGCACCTGGCACAAAGCGCAAGGACCGGCATAAGAATACCGGTTTGAGCCCCTGGCTCTCCACCTGCAGGGGAGTCGCTTCACAGGCAGTGAAGCAGGTCTGCAGGTGTCTAGCTTTCTTTCCCCCTCTGTCTTCCCCTCCTCTTTCCATTTCTCTCTGTCCTATCCAACAACAATGACCACAATAATAACTACAACAATAAAACAACAAGGAAAACAAAAGAGAATAAATATATATAAAAATTTTTTTAATGTATGGCGCTGGGCTATCCAAATGGCTTACCTGGACAGGGTACGTGCTTTGTTTGCCATGTATGCTACATAGGTTCAAGCCTGACCCCTAGAGCACTGGAGGAAACTTTGGTACTGTAGTGTCTCTTCCTCCCTCTTTTCTGGCTTTCTCTATGTGAAAAAAGTGGTCCATAGTTGTGAAGCCCCAGTGATGATCAAAAACAAGCAAATCCAAAAGAACAGATTTAATGTACAACGTTTAAAAAATATTTTAAAAGACCATGCCTGAGTAAATTTTTTTAATATTTATTCCCTTTTGTTGCCCTTGTTGTTTTATTGTTGTAGTTATTATTGTTGTTGTCATTGTTGGATAGAACAGAGAGGAATGGAGAGAGGAGGGGAAGACAGAGAGGGGGAGAGAAAGATAGACACCTGATAGATCTGCTTCACCGCCTGTGAAGCGACTCCCCTCAGGTGGCGAGCCAGGGGCTCAAACCAGGATCCTTACACCAGTCCTTGCACTTCGTGCCATGTGTGCTTAACCCACTCCCATCTGAGTTATTTTTTTAAATACTTTATTTATTTATTTTCCTTTTTGTTTTTATCATTGTTGTGGTTATTATTATTGTTGTTGTTGTTGATGTCATTGTTGCCGGATAGGACAGAGAGAAATGGAAAGAGGAGGGGAAGACAGAGAGGGAGAAAGGCAGAAACCTGGAGACCTGCTTCACGGCTTGTGAAGCGACCTCCCCCCCCCCGCAGGTGGGGAGCTGAGGGTTCGAACCGGGATCCTTACACTCTGTGCCATGTGAACTTAACCCACTGCACTACCGCCGGACCCCCCAGATATATATATACTTGATGCAATATAATCACAAAACTAAAACATAAAGTCACTTTTAAATTTAAAAAACTTAGGCTAGAGAGACACCATGATGGTTATTCAAAGACTTTCATGCCCAAGGCTTCAAAGGTCCCAGGTTCAAGCCTCAGCACCACCAAAAGCCAGAGCTGAACAGTGCTCTGGTCTTTCTCTATGTCTTTCTCACTGCATCTATGTATGTATTTTAAAATAAGTAAATAAAATATTTTTTAAAAAAGAGTAAATGGTTTACTGACTGATTCTTGCACTCAATAGCCCTGGTCTTAAAATCTAATCCAATGACTTAGACAGTGGCATTTTTTTTACCACATTTATTCAGTTTGACACTCATCTGAGACTTGAACTTGAAGCACCAAAATAACTGAAAAATCATCCAAAATATCACTTTCTTACATAAATGAATTAAAGCAATCACCTCAGGAAAAGCTGTGCATATTCTAATTCTCTTGAAAAACAAGTTCTAGTGAGGGAGTGTAGAATATGTTATCCTTATCATGAATAAATCAAACATTCTGAAATGTATATACTTGATGTGCAAACTTGTGCTGTTCAAACCTTGCGATGATCTTATTTTCCCCCCAGAGAGTTTAGAGGAAAATTATTTCCATGGCGACCAAGAATCAACTGAAGCTACAATTAATCATTTGGAGCATTATTCCCAGTCAAAGAGTATTACTAATGAACAGTTAACAATCCTCATTTTGCCACTAACTGCTATATAACATAACTGAATTTACTCCGTACAACTCTGAGCACTGGGCTTCTTTCTCCTGTGATGACACACTTCTAGCATCAGGAACATGGGAATAGCAGTACAAAGAGAAATGAATGTCAGGCGGGGGCAGGTAATACAGTGGTTATGCAAAGAGACTCATGCCTGAGGCTTCAAAATCCCAGGTTCTGTCCCCGCACCCATCCTAAGCCAGAGCTGAGCAGTGCTCTGGTAAAAATAAATACATATATTTTTGGACATCTATATGGAAATAAAGTCAACAACTTAGAAGAAATGGACACATTCTTAGAGTCATGCCAACGGCCAACCTTGACACAACAGGAAGTAGATAAACTTCACAGGCCAATCACTAGTAAAGAAATCGAAACAGTAATCAAAAGCCTCCTGAAAAAAACAAAAAAGCCTGGTTCCAGATGGCTACCCTAATGAATTCTATGAAACATTCAAGGAAGAACTAACACCCATTCTCCTCAAACTCTTCCAGAAAACAGAAGCAGAGGGAATACTCCCAAACACATTTTATGAGGCTAACATCATCCTGATCCCCAAAGCATGAAAGGACTCCACCAAAAAAGAAAACTATAGACAGAGATCCTCGACGAAATTTTGGCTAATCAAATCCAACAATATATTAAGATAATAGTACACCAAGAACAAGTGGGATTCATCACTGGGAAAAGTGTATAAATAATGTTAACTGTAAACCCCACCGGTTTGATCTGGGGCCCATATTCAGCATAGGAGCCTATGTAACCTCTACATAGGTCCGAGCTGTAGGTCCCTGTAGGTCCGAGCTCGCATTCTGTGGTCACGGCTAGGAACATTCCAGGATGCACCAATTTCAGGACCCCAGACACTAACTTGGGTCCGCCTGCATATTAGATGTCAGGCTCAGGCAAAAACTAGTAAAGTCATGGGCCCCTTGGAATATACCTAAAATAGACCTAATAGCTATTTCCAAAACAGAGACCCCAAATCTTTATCTGCAGTATTACAGCCTTTAGGTTAATGATTAGTCAACAATTTGTTCTGCTTTATACCTTAACTCTTTTTCATCCACCAGGTTCCAGGACGCCAACCAGACTTCCCTGGACAGATGGCCCCACCAATATGTCCTGGAACCTTGCCTCCTCAGAACCCTGCCCCACTAGGGAAAGAGAGAGAGGCTGGGAGTATGGACCTACCAACGCCCATGTTCAGTGGGGAAGCAATTACAGGAGCCAGAGCTTCCACCTTCTGAACCCCATAATGACCCTGGGTCCATACTCCCAGAGGGTTAGAGAATAGGAAAGCTACCAGGGGAGGGGAGGGAATACAGAGTTCTGGTGGTGGGAATTGTGTGGAATTGTACCCCTCTTATCCTATGGTCTTGTCAGTGTTCCCATTTTATAAATAAATAAAAAAGAAGATAATATTTGAAGAAAAAAAAGCACAAATAGCAAAAGCACTCCTGAAGAAAAAGAAGGGAAATGTAGGCATCACAATGCCTGACTTCAAAATATACTATAAAGCAATAGTAGTGGGTGGAGGTATAGCATAATGATTATGCAAAGAGACTCTCATGCCTGAGGCTCCAAAGTCTCAGGTTCAATCCCCTGCACCGCCATAAGCCAGAGTTAAGCAGTGCTCTGGTAAAAGTAAACAAACAAACAAATAAATAAAAATATAAAAATAAAAAAATTTGAAATCTTTTTTAAAAAGCTACTGTAGTTAAAACAGCGTTGGAGTGGGGGCCGGGTGGTGGCGCACCTGGTTGAGAGCACATGTTACAATGCACAAGGACCCAGGTTCAAGCCCTTGGTCCCCACCTTCAGGGGAAAAGCTTTGCCAGTGGTGACACAGTGCTGCAGATGTCTCTCTGTCTCTCTTCCTCTCTATCCCCTCTCCCTCTCAATTTCTGGCTGTCTCTATCCAATAAATAAGTAAAGATAATGAAAAAATAAATAAAAAGTGTTGGAGCAAAAAATGGACATATGGACCAATAGAATAAGAGAGCCCTGAAGTTACCTCACACATGTATAGGCACATATAGATAACATTAGGGCCAAAACTGCCCATTGGGGGAAAGAAGGTCTCTTTAACAAATGGTGCTGGGAAACCAGGCCAGCCACATGTAGAAAAATGAAACTAGAGCACCATTTAACATCATACACCAAAATTAGCACAAAATAGGTCAAAGATCTGGATATTAGACCTGAACATATAAAATACATAGAAGAACATATCAGTGAAACACTGCATGACATTAACACTCAAGGTATATTTGGAGACATTACCCCATGGGCAAGGGAAACAAAAACAAGACTGAACAAATGGGACGACATTAACTTAAAAATCTTCTACACATCAAAAGAAAACTCCATAGGGATAAAGAGGAAATCCAGCAAATGGGAAAGATGCTTGCACACTACACTTCAGACAAGCGACTGCTATCAAACATCTATAAAGAACTCATAGTAGTCTGGGAAGTGGTACAGTGGCTAAGGCATTGGACTCTCAATCATGAGGTCTTAAGTTCAATCCCCTTGCAGCACATGTACCAGAGTGATGTCTGGTTACTATGTGCAAGGTCCTGAGTTCGAGTCCCTGGTCCCCAGCTGCAGGAGGAAAGCTTTGCAAGTGGTGAATCAGTGCTGCAGGTCTCTCTCTCTCTCTCTCTCTCTCTCTCTATCAGCCATCCCTCTAGATTTCTGGCTGTCTCTCTCCAATAGATAAATAAAGATAATAATTTAAAAGGAAAAAGGAGGAGGAGGAAGGAAAAAGAAAGGGGAAGGAAAGGAAAAAATGGAATGCCACAGCAACACAGCTGTCTCATACTAAAGATTAGTTTGTAGCCAGAAAATGGGAAAAATGCAGAGACAAACAGAAACCGCAAAGGTCATTCATCTCTTTCCTCTCTAACTTACTGTGTACAATGATTTTTTTTCCAAGATGAAGTACAATTGAGAGCATAATTCTATAGAGAAAAGGGGACTTACCCAGGAAATAGTAGTACTGTCAGCAAAAAAAAATAAATAAATAAAAAATAAAATAAAAATTGTCTGCCACTTAACAGCTTTAAGTGCTGAGGAAGTAAAAGACAGAAGAGTTATGGTCGCAGCTTGATTTAGTCCACTTTACAAATGCTTTACAACAACCAAGACACAATTGTATTATAATAGGTCAGCTAAAATTCCTCCAGACAAGTTTTTATTATTAGTTCTTTTGCAGTCCTTTAAAAATTTTCTACATTTAACACACCAAATTAAAGAAATAATAAGAGGGGAGGAGGATAGATAGTGTAATGGTTATGCAAACAGACTCTCATACCTGAGGGATAGTGTAATGGTTATGCAAACAGACTCTCATACCTGAGGCTCCAAAGTTTCAGGTTCAACACCCCCCCACCACCATAAGCCAGAGCTGAACAGTGCTCTGGTAAATAAATAAATAAATAAATAAGAAATAATAAGAGTTGCAGTGCTTATTACTTTTATGCTTTTTCTTAGCAGACACATATCCATAACACAATGGCATAAGTCATTAAGCTCCCTCAATGGACAGGGGAGAGGAAACCAAAGTAGGCAGGCACACGTACACACACACACACACACACACACACACACACACACACACACACACACACGACATATCAAATCAGTGACAAAGACAGCTTCAAAACCAACAGGACTTTATAACAAATTGAGAACAAGCATAATAGGACCCATCATACTAGACAGTATGAAAATTCTCTGATGTGAGCGCTTTAGTGACATAGCAAACAAAAGTGACTCACTTAACTAATTCATTGACAACTGTTTCATAATGAAAAAGTCTAGGGGGTCTTCTCTAGGCAGGTGACCTCATCAACATGTCCTGGAGCCTCACCTCTCCACAACTCTACCCTGCTAGGGAAAGATAGAAACATACTGGGTGCATGGATCAACTGGCCAACATCCATATTCAGCAGAGAAGCAATATACAGAAGCCAGAACTCCTTCCTTCTGCATCCCCAAAAAGAATGTTGGTCCAGGGTGGCCGAGCAATAGCCAGTGGGTTAAGCGCAGGTGACACAAAGTGCAAGGACAGGTGTAAGGATCCCGGTTTGAGCCCCCAGCTTCCCCCCGGCAGGGGGGTCACTTCACAAGCGGTGAAGCAGGTCTGCAGGTGTCTCTCTTTCTCTCCCCCTCTCTGTCTTCCCCTCCTCTCTCCACTTCTCTCTGTCCTATCGAACAACAATAATTACAACAATGATAAACAATAAGGGCAACAAAAGGGAAAAAATAGCCTCCAGGAGCAGTGGATTTGTAGTGAATCCACTGAGCCCCAGCAATAACCCTGGAGACCAAAAAAAAAGAATGCTGGACGGACCATACTCCCATAGGTGGGGGATGTTTAGGAGAAGATGACTACATGGCTCTGAACCCTCTGAGACCCAGAACTATTGAGACAAAGAACCTTTTTATTTTCCCCCATCACTGAGAGGGAAGTGAATCTTGTGGACACTTGAAAAAGTCAGGTATTGTTTCCCTTATCTGAGAGAGGAAAAGAAAACTAGGGAAAGAGAGAGGCAAGCTGGGAGTATGGATCGACCTGTCAACGCCCATGTTCAGCAGGGAAGCAATTACAGAAGCCAGACCTTCCACCTTCTGCATCCCATAATAACCCTGGGTCCATACTTCCAGAGAGATAAAGAACAGGAAAGCTATCAGGGGAGGGGAGGGGATACGGAGAGCTGGTGCTGGGAATTGTGTGGAGTTGTACCCTCTTACCCTATGGTTTTGTCAGTGTTTCCTTTTTATAAATAAAAAAGAAGGAAAGAAAGGAAGGAAGGAAGGAAGGAAGGAAGGAAGGAAGGAAGGAAGGAAGGAAGGAAGGAAGGAAGGAAGGAAATGGAAGACCATCTGGAAGTTGGGATAGGTGTAGGTGTGATTTAGAAAGGAAGTAAAGGCAGAACCATAGAAGTGAATAAAAATGTGCATCTGCTTCCACATGGGCTCAACCATCTTTGCTTCAATTGCCCATGTGCTTCTCTGATGGGTGCCTTTTTATTTTCCTCACTAAAATTTTAAAATACTGGGGAAAGGGGATGGATGACCCTATGAAAAATACTTAGAGTTAGAGGAGGGGAAAGCCTTTAACAGTGGTGGGGTAAAAAATTACTAACTTGGGCGGAGGGTAAGATAGCATAGTGGTTATGCAAACAGCTCTCATGCCTGAGGCTCCATCCAGAGTCCCAGGTTCCTCCACACCACCATAAGCCAGAGCTGAACAGTGCTCTAGAAAAAAAAAAAAAACACTAACTGACTCTTAAAAGTATTAAAAAGAAAGTCATGGATGGGACTAACAGTGAAAAAATAAGGAAGTGAAGTATGACTACAGGATGATTTCACTTATAAGTGGAATATAATTGAAACATATAAACTTGAAAAAAGAAATACATATATATATATAATTAATCCATATCAATAACCTTGAGAGAACTATGTTGGTTACTGTTGGAGGTGGGTAGAAACATAGAAATTTGGTGGTGGGAGAGGTATGGAATTATTATCTTATAATCTTGCAAATCAGTATTAAATAACTAATAAGAATATTACACAAAAAGGTCTGAAGAGGTAGTTCTTTTTTTAATTTTTTATTATCTTTATTTACTTATTGGATAGAGACAGGCCAGACATCGAGAGGGAAGGGGGTGATAGGAGAAGTCAGATACATGAAACACTGCTTTACCACTTGTGAAGCTTTGCCCTTGCAGGTAGGGACCAGGGGTTCGAACCTGGGGCCTTGTGCATTGTTAACAAGTGCACTCAACCAGGTGCACCATCACCCGGCCCCTGAAGAGGTAGTTTAGTGGCTAAATCTCATGCTTCGAATGCAGGATTGATACCCAGTACACAAAAAGGAGTTCTGATTTTCAATACAAGGCATATGAACTAAGATTTCAAGTTAGATTTGGGTTTTAATCACACAGTTTAAATCAAAATCAAACAAAATATACCCCCTTCCCTACTCCAGTAGTAACACCATAAACAAGTCATTTTGTCTACGCACACAAAAAAAATCTCCTTCCATTCCATTTTAGTCAAAATGGGGGGGGGGGACCCAAACGAGATCTGGTCCCAGGAAAACATAGCTTTAAGAGAGAAATTTTGAAATTGTCCTTGACATCCAAAACACTTAATAAGTCATTTTTACAGTGGCTTTGTTTATAAAAAGTACTACTTAGGCTATCAAAAACTGACAAGTTCCATTTTTCATTTATTGATGAAGACAGCTAGGATTCGTCTGCCACAGTAAGCCTACTAAAGATGCCACTCTGTTTACATAGCTCAAGGCCAGCACTCAGGCTTGCCATTGCCTTTCAAAACACTAGTCCTTGGATTATGAACTTCCTTAGTCCATTTACAACATAAAGCATCTAGTTTGCAAAGCAAAGAATATGTGTATCAGACATTACAATAAATAATTCAGAACTTAAGGAGATTCTTAATATGATATCATACATGTAAGTCCCATAGAACAATTGTCTTTTTTTTTCCTTTTTTTAATTGGGGGAATTAATGGTTTACAGTAAATACAGTTCTTGGTACATGTGTAAAATTTCTCAGTTTTCTGCACAACACTTTCACCCCCAGCCTGGATCCTCCTCCACCATCATGCACCAGGACCTGAAAGTCCCCCCACCAACTCCCTAATCCTTTACTTTAGTGCACTATACCAAATCCTGCCCAAGTTCTACTTTGTGTTTCTCCTTTCTGTTTTTATTTTTCAACTTTTGTCCATGAGCGAGATCATCCCATATTTATCCTTCTCTTTTCAGCTTATCTCACTTAACATGATTCCTTCAAGCTCCATCCAAGATGAGGTGAAGAAGGTGAATTCATTACTCTTAAAAAGCTGAGTAGTATTCCATTGTGTATATAGACCACAACTCACTCAGCCACTCATCTGTTATTGGTTACCTGGGTTGGTTCCAGGTTTTGGCTATTACAAATTGTGCTGCTATGAACACAGGTCTACGCAGATCTTTTTGGATGGGTATGTTTGGTTCCTTAGGATATATAGAGCACAATTTTCCAAGTCCTTCTGTACACATGAATCAAAGGTTAACATATAACCATAATTTACTAAAAATGCTTATGTTAGCACATACAGATCTACTCACACGAAGTTATGAGGGTCATGATGTTTGTGAGCTTGATCCAGTCAAACTGACAGCAACATTCTGTATTTTAGAGGTCTGACTACATCCCCATGAACCAGCTTCTAACCAAACTCCTCACGGTCATCCTTCTCCACAAGAGAAAGGTTTTAATAAATATAGAAGGCAAACATTATCCTTCTTTTTTGGCTTATCTTACTTAAGAAGTTTCCTTCAGGAGTCAGGCGGTAGTGCAGTGGGTTAAGCGCACATGGCGTGAAGCGCAAGGACTGGAGTAGGGATCCGGGTTTGAGCCCCTGGTTCCCCACCTGCAGGGGAGTCGCTTCACAGGCGGTGAAGCAGGTCTGCAGGTGTCTGTCTTTCTCTCCCCCTCTGTCTTCCCCTCCTCTCTCGATTTTTCTCTATCCTATCCAACGACAGCAACAACAATAATAATAACCACAACAATGATAAAGAACAACAAAAGGGGAAAAAATGGCCTCCAGGAGCAGTGGATTCGTGGTGCAGGCACTGAGCCCCGGCAATAACCCTGGAGGCAAAAAAAAAAAAATTCCTTCAAGTTCCATCCAAGATGAGGCAAAGGAGATGTCTTTGTCATTTTCTTTGGGGGGGGAAGTGAAAGTAAGTTATTATTTTTTATATTTTTTATTTAAGAGAGGATAAATTAACAAAACCATAGGGTAGGAGGGGTACAACTCCACACAATTCCCACCACCCAATCTCCATATCCCACCCCCTCCCCTGATAGCTTTCCCATTCTCTATCCCTCTGGGAGCATGGACCCAGGGTCATTGTGGGTGGCTTCGTCATTTTTAACAGCTCAGTAGTATTCAGTAGTATTCCCTTGTGTGCATATACCACAACTTTCTTAGCCACTCACACTTGAACCCAATAAAACGATTTTAAAAAGAAAATACAACAAAGAATAATAAATGACACTGGAAACTAAGGGCTCATGGAAACCACAGGTATGTGGAAGGCTTGTGACCCTGCTATATCAATAAATCACTCTGTCACTCTAAGTTTTACGTCAGAAGTAGAATGTTAATTATATAAAACACACAACTACCTTCATTTTCATAAAGAAAGCAATGTGATTTAACATATAGAAGGAACTCAACCACCAATTTACAGCAATGAAAAATTCACCAACACACAAATGATTATTAGAGTTGAAATTTAAGCTCAATAGTAGTATTTAACAATGTTTAGTATGTTTATCTCAGGCTTCAAGTTAATGACAATCTCAAACAATGCTACTGAGAATTCAGAAACACATAAAATGAAATCATCAGAGTTGGGCGGGGGTAGATAGCATAATGTTTATGCAAAAAAATTGTCATGTTTGAAGCTCCAAAGTCTCAGGTTCAATCCCACACACTTAAGCCAAAACTGAGCGGTGCTCTAGTAAAAAGAAAATAAATTAAAGTTTTAAAAAAATTAAATAAACATGGATCAACAATGGTAGAGAAAGTTCCATTATCTGAAGGGAGGCTGGACAACATACCTGAGGAAGATGGGTCCTGAAATTAGGGCAGCTTGGAACATAGAACACTGACCACAGAATGTGAGCTCAGATCTACAGGGATGCAGAAGTCACATGTGCTTCTAAGCTGAATATGGGCCCCAGATCACATCAAATCTATGGTCAACAATATTTATACACCTTTCCCATATTTGGGAGCTATTCTCTTCCCTGATCCAGATTTCAGGTCCTTTTTCCAGCCATGACATCATGTCCCCAGACAATAAATTGGATCCACCTGCATATCAGATGTCAGGCTCAGAAAAAAGAAAAAAAACCTATTATAATCATGGGCCCTTTGGAATATAACTAAAATAGGCCTACTATCTACAAAACGGAGACCCCCAAATCTTTGTCTGCAATATTCTAGCCTTTAGGTTCATGATTAGTCAACAATTTGTTTGGCTTTATATGTTAACTCTTCTTCCAGCCACCAGGTTCCAGATGCTACCATGATGCCAACCAGACTTCCCTGCTCAGATGACCCCACCAATGTGTCCTGGAGCCCTGCTTCCCCAGAGCCCCACCTCACTAGGGAAAGAGAGAGACAGTCTGGGAGTATGGATTGACCTGCCAATGCCTATGTTCAGCAGGGAAGTGATTACAGAAGCCAGATCTTCCACCTTCTGTATCCCATAATGTCCCTTGGTCCATACTACCAGAGGGTTAAAGAATAAGAAAGTTATCAGGGGAGGGGATATGGAGTTCTGGTGATGGGAACTGTGTCAAGTTGTACCCCTCTTATCCTATGGTTTTTGTCAGTGTTTCCTTTTTATAAATAAAATTTTTTTTAATTAAATCATCAGAGTTGATGACAAATAAATATCTAATACATTTATCTGCACTTTTTAAAAATCTATATTCATAAGCAGGGAAGAAAAGACTGCAAAATGGTTCTGCAAAATAACTATCATCCCTGAGACTCCAAGGTCCCACTTCCAATCCCCTGCCCCATCATAGGCCAGGCCTAAGCAACACTCTGGTCTCTCCCTTTCCCTTTCCCTTCCTCTCTTTCTCTCTCTCTCTCTCTCTCCCCTCTTCCTCTCCCTCTCCCTCACTCCCTCACTCTGTGTATTTTTCTCTCTGTACCTATCTTTCTCATTAAAATAAATAAAATACATTTTAAAAAAAGAATCTATATTCACAACTTTCTACTTCCTGACCAAGTACAATATGCAACATTACTAGACATTGAAAATGTGTATGATTAAACCTGTTATACCCTAAATAAAAATGTAACATTGAGACCTGAGCAGCAAAGGAACATAAGTATTTGCTGAATCTAATATGAGCATTTTTACTTACAGACAAACTCCTCTAGTAATATATGGTTATGTCTCTATGGAGAGCCTTTACTAGGATTATAGCCACCGTTCCAATAAGAAGAGAACAATAACAAAGGAATTTATAATACTAGAAAATTTAAAGAAGGAGGGAGATGGCATAACGTTTATGCAAACAGACTCTCATGTCCGAGACTTCAAGGTCCCAGGTTCAATCCCCTATACCACTATAAGCCAGAACTGAGCAGTGCTCTGGGAAAGAAAGAAAGAAAGAAAGAAAGAAAGAAAGAAAGAAAGAAAGAAAGAAAGAAAGAAAGAAAGGAAGGAAGGAAGAAAGAAAGAAAAAATTTAACAAAAAAACAGTTAGATCTCAAGTCTTATAGTTGAACACTAAAAGGAAAATGTATATCCATATAAAAGAAAGCCTTTCAAATCGTCATTATTGTATTCTGTTTTCTAAGGCCAAACTTAGATCAAAGGATGAATACATCAGCAAGTTAAATGAATTTAGTTATACCACCAAAACATATTCTAAATAAAGAGCAGAAGCAACACTATCCTCTATGCGATGCTTGAATATTTTAAGAGTTTATTCCCAAAAAGAAGCAAGACTAGCCCCCAATGCATTGAAGGAAGCTTTGGTGCTGTGGTCTCTCATTCACTCTCTGTCTCTCTACCTCTCTGCCTCTATCTAAAAAACAACAAAGATGGAGAGGAAGGGGAAAAGGGAGTGGGAAGAGAAGGGGGAGTAGAAAAAGGAATAAGATCAACAATATAACCTTACTTATCAATCAGGGGAGTAAGAATGACAGCTCTGGAATGAAAGTTGGATTGATGATTTCTTAGCTAATGGGCCATGTCAAGACCCCCATGGACCATTGACCTACCAACTCTTAGTGATTATTCTTAAAAGTAAAACTTAAAAATTACTTCATCATGGTTCACTCCAGAGACACCAAGCCTCAGATGACAACCCTCCAATTCCAATAATCTGGTGAGACCGTTCCTAGTTCATGGGACTTTCCTAGTTCCGTTTCAAATGGCATACTTCCTAACTTCCAAAGTTACAGAACCTAGATATAAACTAGGGCCCAAGGGATAAAGTACATGTCCACAGGTATCCATCGGTAAGTTAAGGGAAAATATATATCTTAAAGTAAAAGTGCACAATAGTTTACAGTGAACAGACTTAGATTCAGTAAGTGCAGCAAGCAAGTGGAAAGACCTAAAAAAAAAAAAACCATAAAGTACTTAATCAAAAACTTTCTACTGAGGCCTAGATACCCTCCTCTCCTACACCCTATGTCACTTCACTCAGCCACCTTAAATCTAACCTTGTCAGATAAAGTAAGGACTACAAAAGCTGAATGAGGGCAAGAGCCCGGCACACTTTAATGATGGCCATTTTGGTCACTACCAGGCCAGCCCATCATCTGGGGCTCTAGTCAGGGAATCCTTGGATTCACACACAGATATGATAGTCCTAGACCTCTAATAAATCCCTCTCTTCACCATCACTGGTCATCTCCATCAGGAACAATATCATAAGCCCTCTTGTGGGCCTCTACAGGGCCTTGTCCTCAATATAGAATAGCAATGGTAGGGACTGCCCCACTCTCTGAAGGGAGCCTGGGACAACCTACACTGTCACGTGAGGAAGACTGGTCCTGAAATAAGTGCAGCCTAGAATATTCCCAGCTGTGACCACAAACTGTGAGGTCAGACTGACAGGGATTTACACAGGCTCCTGTGCTAAAGATGAATAGATCTGGGCCTTAGGTCAGATGGATGGGGTTAACAGTTAATGTTATTTATTTACTTTCCTCATGTTTGGGAGCTACTCTCTACCTTAATCCAGTTTTGTAGTTCTAGTTTCAACTTTGACACCATCTTCCCAGATAACAGTCTTAGCCCACCTGCATGTTAGCTATTGGGCTCAGGCAAAAATGACTAAAGTCGCAGAGCGCGGCTGCCATCCGCGGGCACCTGCACACGGCCCCAGCCTCCTGCTCTCCCCAGGTGGTGCCGCCGAGACCTGTCGGGAGAAAGCCTGTTCTCCCTCCAGAATGCCCACCCCTGGGTCAGATGTTTTGAGAACATGCATCTACAGCTTCACCCAGCTTCCTGATCCATTCCAGATATAAACCTTCATCAAATCAACTGACCAACATTGGCACCCTTTCCTACCATTCCGTAATGTCTCTTCCTGAGACTCCTATCATTAAGAAGTCAGAAAATCTGGTGATTCTCCCATCTGAAGTCCACAGGGAGCTCCCGGAAAAGAAACTAGCCCATTCAGGCTCTTCAGACAGTGCCTGAAGTCTAGCAGTCACCTGGCATGTCAGAGATGCCCAATAAATAAAGCTACCTCTAAACTGGAAAAAAAATGACTAAAGCCATGAACCCCTTGGAATATATCAAAAATGAACTGCCTAGCTTCTTCCCACATCAAGACCCTTAGTTCCATCAGCTCTATTCTCACCTTTAGGTTCCTGATTATTAAATAAATTGTTCTGCTTTATATCTTACTGCTTTTCAACCACCAAGTTGCAGATGCTACCATGATATCATCCTGAATTCCCTGGGCAGATGACCTCACCAATGTGTCCTGGAACCCCACCTCCTCGAAGCCCTGCCCGACTAGGGAAAGACAGAAACAGGCTGGGGTATGGTTCAACCTACCAGTGTCCATGTTTAGCCAACAAACAATTACAGAAGCCAGACTTTGCACCTTCTGCACCCCATAAAGAATTTTGGTCCATACTCCCAGAGGGATAAAGAATAGGGAATCTTCCAATGTAGGAGATGGGACACAGAACTCTGGTGGTGGGAATTGTATGGAATTGGACCCCTCTTATCCTAAAATCTTGTTAATCATGATTAAATCACTAATAAAAAAATAACCAACAAAAAAGTGTTTCCAGATCAAAACCTATGCCTTCTGCCATCCCAAAATCCAGTCAAATTAAGACACATCAAAAAAGTTTCTCTAGTTAAATGCTCAACTGGTGTCATACTCAGGAACCTACTGCTGGTTGACCAGAAGCACAGTATTGGAGGACCACTGGATCCAGGCTATACAGCTCATCAGACCTTTGATTATCAGTTTCTTTTTCCCCTAGTGGGTTGAGGTGAAGGTTAGTACTGGAATATAAAGAAGACACTTGAGAAGGCAACACACCTCTTAAGAGAGAGAGAGAGACTCTCCCTCTCTCCCTCTCCCTCCCCTCTCAATTTCTCTCTGTCTTATCCAATAAAATGGGGGGGACGGTTGCCAGGAGCAATGGGTTCATAGTGCCGACCCCAGCAATAATCCTGGGGGGAAAGAGAGAGACGGAGAGACAGAGAGAGAGAGATTACCCCAGGACTAGGGGTTGTGTTTCTGGATTTTAAATAGGTGGACAACCTTGGAAGATTCCATGTAGTGGTGGTTGGATGTGGTGGGACTTTCTCCTTCCCAGGAGAACTAGTTGCAGAAAGATCATGAGCTCAGACTCAAGCAGATGTATTACCACCCAGCCCCTTCCCACTCACTCTTCAGATTTCTGTTCCTGTCTCTTCTTGACATTATTTTTTTCCAACCACCATCACCTTCTTTGAGTTCATCTACTATCCCTTTAAATTCCCTACTTCTTTGCGCTCTTGGTAGCATTAGATTTGCACAATCAGTCCCTTGTCAAAACTCTTCCTTAAAACTTGGACTGGGGGGTCGGGTGGTGGCGCACCTGGCTGAGCGCTCACATTACAGTGCGCCAGGACTCGAGTTCGAGTCCCCGGTCCCCACCTGCTGGGGAAAAGCTTCACGAGTGGTGAAGCAGGGCTGCAGGTGTCTCTCTGTCTCCCCTTTCCTTTCTATCTCCCTTCCCCTCTCAATTTCTGGCTGTCTCTCTCCAATAAATAAATAAATAAATAAATAAATAAATAATTTTTTAAAACTTGGACTGGAGGGAGTCGGCGGCACAGCAGGTTAAGTGCAGGTGGCACAAAGCGTAAGGACCAGCATAAGGATCCTGGTTGGAGCCCCTGGCTCCCCACCTGCAGGGGAGTCGCTTCACAGGTGGTGAAGCAGGTCTGCAGGTATCTATCTTTCTCTCCTCCTCTCTGTCTTCCCCTCCCTCTCTCCATTTCTCTCTGTCCTATCCAACAACAACGACATCAATAACAACAACAATAATAACTACAATAATAAAACAAGGGCAACAAAAGGGAAACTAAGTAAATAAATATTTTTTAAAAACTTGGACTGGGTTTTGTGTATTGCATCAAAGCAAAGGACTTTGGGAAGGAAGACAGGGAGGGGGACATATTAAGGAGGATTTGGAGTCCTGGTGCATAATGGTGAAAAAGAAACTAAGTCAAAAGTGAGAGGGTTTTTTAGACACCTATCTTGACGAGATGAAAATTGTACCCATGTGCCAACAACTGTCCTGTAAACCATTAATCCCTCAATATAATTACTTTTTAATAAAAGGGTTCTCATGCCAACACCCTTGTTCAGCAGGGAAGCAATTACAGAAGCCAGACCTTCCACCTTCTGCATCCCATAATAACCCTCGGTCCATACTCCCAGAGGGATAAAGAATAGGAAAGCTATCAGGGGAGGGGATGGGATACGGAGTTCTGGTGGTGAGAATTGTGTGGAGTTATACCCCTGTTATCCTATGGTTTTGTCAGTGCTTCCTTTTTATAAATAAAATAATATAATAAAATAAATTTAAAAGTTTACCCCTCTTATCCTGTGGTCTAGTTGATTTATTTATTTTTATTTATTTTTTTAAAGATTTTATTTATTTAGTCACGAGAAAGACAGGAGGAGAGAAAGAACCAGACATCACTCTGGTACACGTGCTGCCGGCGACTGAACTCCGGACCCCATGCTTGAGAATCCAGTGCTTTATCCACTGCACCACCTCCCAGACCACTATTTTTTTCATTTTTCATTTTATAAATAAATTTTAAAAAGAATTGTTATGTGTAAAACTGGGATATGTTATGCATGTACAAACTATTATATTTTCCTGTCAACTATAAACCATTAATCCCCCAATAAACAAATTTGAAAAAGAAAGAAAGAAAATGGAAATGCAGGGAGGAGAGGACATGCAAACACCAATTCACATAGTCACATTATTCACAATAGCCAGAGTGGAAACAGCCCAAGTGCCCATCGACAGATGGCTGACATAAACTCCATGAAATACTACTCTGCAATCAAAAGAGATGACTTCTCCAGCATTTGTTGCTGCTGTCCTTTTTGATGTATGCCATTCTTACAGGAGTGAGGTGGTATCTTAGTGTTGTCTTAATTTACATTTCTCTGACAATCAGTGACCTAGAGCAGTTTTTCATATGTTTGTTAGCCTTTTGGATCTCCTCTGTAGTGAATGTTTTGTTCATATCCTCTGCCCATTTTTGGATGGGGTCATTTGCTTTTTTGGTGCTAAGTTTGCTGAGCTCTTTATATATTTTGGTGATTAGTTTTTTGTCTGATGTATGGCATGTGAAGATCTTCTATGAGGGGTCTCTGTTTGTTTAATAGTTTCTTTGGATGTGCAGAAGCTTTTCAATTTGATGTAGTCCCATTGGTTTGGTTCTGCTTTAGTCTTCCTTGCAATTGGGTTTGATTCATCAAAGATGTCCTTGAGGTGTAGGTGGGAAAGTGTTTTACCAATGTTTTCCTCTAAGTATTTGATTGTTTCTGGTCTGACATCTAGGTCTTTGATCCATTTGGAGTTGATTTTTGTTTCTGGCGAGAGTCTGGAAAACTCTCAGAAGGCTAGACATGGACCTTCCATATGATCCAGTAATTCCTCTCCTGGGGTTATACCCCAAGGACTCCATAACACCCAACCAAAAAGAGGTATGTACTCCTATGTTCATAGCAGCACAATTCATAATAGCTAAAACCTGGAAGCAACCCAGGTGCCCAACAACAGATGAGTGGCTGAGAAAGCTGTGGTATATATACACAATGGAATACTATGCAGCTATCAAGAACAATGAACCCACCTTCTCTGACCCATCTTGGACAGAGCTAGAAGGAATTATGTTAAGTGAGCTAAGTCAGAAAGATAAAGATGAGTATGGTATGATCCCACTCATCAACAGAAGTTGAGGAAGAAGATCTGAAAGGGAAACTAAAAGCAGGACCTGATCAAATTATAAGTAGGGCACCAAAGTAAAAACCCTGTGGTGAGGGGTAGACATGCAGCTTCCTGGGACAGTGGGGGGTGGGAGTGGGTGGGAGGGATGGGTCACAGTCTTTTGGTGGTGGGAATGGTGTTTATGTACACTCCTAGCAAAATGTAGACATATAAATCAGTAGTTAATTAATATGAGAGGGGGAAAATCAATTGTATGTCTCAAAGTTTTTCAAAACACAAACTGAAACTTTTTAATATATAGGCTGTGTATTTGATAGGCGGGCTCTCTCAAAAGCCTAGACCAAGTAGATTAGAAGCATCCAATAGCACAGCTATATACAAGATACTGGATACTGTACAGCAAACCATAACAAAAGGACTTTTCAAAGTTAACCCAATTACCAAATAATCTGATGATAACATTAACTGTCGATTGTCTTTTTGAACCCTAAGACAGCAGGAACCTCACATCTCCACTATAGAGCCCCTACTTCCCCCAGTCCTGGAACTCTTGGATAGGGCCCACTTTCCCATATGCGTCTCCCAATCCATACCAAATAATATTGCATCCACCGATCACAACCTAACCAACGCAACGATTGTCACCTCAACATGCTTCACCTCAGACTGTGTCCAGAGACTTCACGAGTGGAATGACAACCCTTCAGCTTCATTACTCGGGTGAGACCTTTCCTTTTATAGTACACTCTAATTTCATCTCAGGTGGTTCACTTTCTAACAAAGTCCCATAACCTAGATATACACCAGTTTCTGTGAGAGAGAGCTTATGTTCACACGTATCCATAAACTACTGCAAAATATATACCTGAAAGCAGAAGTACACTAGAGTTTGCAGTGAGTACCCCCTAACACTTCCTCTCCACTATTCCAAGCTTTGGGTCCATGATTGCTCAACAATTTGTTTGGCTTCGTATGTTAACTCTCTTTTCAATCACCAGGTTCCAGATGTCACCAGGATGCTGGCCAGGCTTCCCTGGATTGAAGACCCCACCAATGTGTCCTGGAGCTCAGCTTCCCCAGAGACACACCCTACTAGGGAAAGAGAGAGGCAGACTGGGAGTATGGACCGACCAGTCAACACCCATGTTCAGCGGGGAAGCAATTACAGAAGCCAGACCTTCTACCTTCTGCGACCCTCAATGACCCTGGGTCCATGCTCCCAAAGGGATAGAGAATGGGAAAGTTATCAGGGGAGGGGGTGGGTTATGGAGATTGGGTGGTGGGAATTGTGTGGAGTTGTACCCCTCCTACCTTATGGTTTTGTTAATTAATCCTTTCTTAAATTAAAAAAAAAAAAGAGATGACTTTGTGTCCTTTGGGACAACATGAATGGAACTGGAAGTGATTTGGCTTAGTGAAATAAACAGGTGAAAGAGGGTGATCCGGGGGAAAAGGAAGGGACATTTGAGGACTTATCAAATGTTTTCAACATGTCAAGTTGGAAATGTCCATGAAGCAGTCAAGTAGAGATGTTAAGAAGGCAACTGAGGGGAGTCGGGTGGTAGCGCAGTGGGTAGCGCAAAGCACAAGGACCGGCAGAAAGATACCGGTTTGAGCCTCTGGCTCCCCACCTGCAGGGAAATGGCTTCACAGGCGGTGAAGCAGGTCTGCAGGTGTCTACCTTTCTCTCCCCCTCTCTATCTTCCCCTCCTCTCTCCATTTCTCGCTATCGTATCCAACAACAACGATATCAATAACAACAATAACTACAACAACAATAAAAAGAAAGAAAGAAAGAAAGAAAGAAAGAAAGAAAGAAAGAAAGAAAGAAAGAAAGAAAGAAAGAGGGTGGTCAAGGAGATGTAGCAGTGGATAAAGCACTGGACTCTCAAGCTCAAGCATAAGATCCCAAGTTCAACCCCCGGCAACACATGTACCAAAATGTTATCTGGTTCTCTCTCTCTCTCTCTCTCTCTCTCTCTCTCTCCTCTCTCTCTCTCCCTCTCTCCCTCCCCATTAATAAATAAGCAAAACATTAAAAAAAAAAAAAAAGAGGTGAAAGAGGGTCTTCTGGGAGGTATGACATGAAGTAACAGGGAACAGAACTGATCTCCCAAAAAACAAATATCTACTACTACTGAACCTAACAAAACTCACCGACTACAGCTGAGACACATCCACAGAAGCACCACAGCCTCAGCCACCAAGTTGCAGACACTACTAGTATTCCATCCTGACTTCCCTGGGTAGATGACCTGATCAATCTGCCCCAGAACCACACCCCTCCAAAGCCCTACCCTACTAGGTAGGGAAAGATAGAAATGTACTTAGGGTATGGATCGACCTGTCAATACCCATGTCAGGCGGAGAAGCAGTTGCAGGTCAGACCTTATACCTTCTGCATCCCATGAAGAATTTTGGTCCATACTCCCAGAGGGATAAAGAATAGGGAATTTTCGTAGTCCGGGAGGTGGTGCAGTGGATAAAATATTGGATTCTCAAGTATGAGGTCCTGAGTTCAATTCCCAGCAGCACAAGTACCAGAATGATGTGTACTTCTTTCTTTCCCTCTCTCCCTCTCTGTTTCTCCCTCTCTGTTTCTCTCTCTCCTCCTCCTGTCTTCATGAATAAATAAATAAAATCTTTAAAAAAAAAAAAAAAGAAGAAGAATGAAGTTTCGTGATCTGGGAGATGGCACAGTGGTGATGTCTGCTTCTCTCTCTCCTCCTATCTTCATGAATAAATAAAATCTTAAAAAAGAAGAAGAAGGAGGAGGAGGAGAAGAAGGAGAAGGAGAAGAAGGAGAAGAAGAAGAATGAATGAATGAAGTTTCATGATCCAGGAGATGGCACAATGGATAAGGCATTGAGCTCTCAAGCATGAGGTCCTGAATTCAACCTCTAAGACTTTGTGAGAACTATGGTGGTTATTGTTGGGGCACAGAACTCTGGTGGTAGGTACAATGTGGAATTAGACTCTGCAATCATACAATCTTGTAAGCCACTATTAATCACAAATATTTTTAAAATCACACACACACACAATACTAACTAATCTTTAAAAAAATAATCAAGTACAGAGCCAGGTGGTAGCACACCCGGTTGCCTACATGTTATCATGCATGAGGACCAGGGTTCAACCCCCAGCCCCCACATACAGGGGGGAAGCTTCATGAGAGATGAAGTAGTGTAGGTGTGTATGTGTCTCTCTCCCTCTTCACTTCCCCTTCCCCTCTCAATTTATCTCTGCCCTATCAAATTAAAAAAAAATATATATATATATAGCCTCTAGGGTTATCACTGGGGCTTGGTGCCTGCACTATGAATCCACTGCTCCTGGAGGCCATTTTTCCCATTTTGTTGCCCTACTTCTTGTTGTTGCTATTGCTATTGTTGTTGGATAGAACAGAGAGAAATCGAGAAAGGAGAGAACTTGAGAGAGGGAGAAAAAGGTAGACACCTGCAGACCTGCTTCACCGCTTGTGAAGCGACCCCTGCCCTGCAGGTGGGGAGCCAGGGGCTCAAACTGGGGTACCTGCGCTGGTCCTTGCCCTTTGCGCCACGTGCACTTAACCCACTGTGCTA
Source organism: Erinaceus europaeus (assembly GCF_950295315.1). Lineage (NCBI taxonomy): Eukaryota > Metazoa > Chordata > Mammalia > Eulipotyphla > Erinaceidae > Erinaceus > Erinaceus europaeus. Next base: position 20,884,871 of record NC_080185.1, read on the forward strand.
CCGCCTGGCCCCCATATAAATATTTTTAAAGGAATACATAGCTTCTCAAATTAATGACCAAATCTAACTACAGACAATGCTAGATCTATGACATAGTATTAATTGAATGTGAAAAGTCCTTTTTATTCCCCATCCCCAAAAAGTAATTTATATCAAGGCTCCATCCCTGCTGAATTATACAGATGCATATATATGCATATATAGTACACATGAACAGACTTCCAGAAAAATAAAAAGGAAAAAACAGAGGCTAGGTAGTAGCACACCTGGATGAGTGCATATAATAGCATGCAGAAATTGCAGGTGGAACTCTTAAGAGTGATACAAAAAAAAAGTGATACAGCAGGTCTACAGGTGTCTCTCTCTTTGTCTTTCTCTTCCCCTCTCCCCTCTCAATTTCTCTTTGTGTCTTATCAAAGAAAGTAGAAGAAAAAGAGGAAAAAATGGCGGCTGCTGGAAGCAGTGGATTTGTAGTGCTGACACCAAGTCCCAGTGACAACCCTGGTGGCAACTGAAAAAAGAAAAGAAAAAGAAAAAAAATATTAATGATGCATTTAGGACAGAAAGACTAGAACACAGGAGGTGCTAAGGAAAGGGAGAATTGCACTCATTGTTTCTCTGTATGGTTTGAAGTCTTCATCATAGAAATACCAGTGCTCCCTAAGCTGAACTAAAACATAACAACTTTACTACAGCCTATCCACTCTGCCTCCTGCAAACAGATTTATCATTGGAGTATTCTGCTTAGTTGTAAAACACTACTCAAAGCTGGGGAGATAACTTAGTGGTAGTGCACAGGGCTTGCATGTGAGGGGTCCCAGGTACAATCCTTGACACCACTATGTGCCAGAGCTGAGTGGTGATCTGGTCGAAATGAAAGAAAAAAAAAAAAAAAACTATAGGGCCAGAGCAATCGCTCAATGCATTAGAGCACAGAATTTGAATGTCTGAGACCCCAGAGGGCTCATGCTCAATCATCTGCAGCAATATAATCAAGAGATGAGTAGTGCTCTGGCATCCATCTCCCCAGCTCTCTCCCTCCTTCCCCCCCCATAAAAAAAAATAAATAAATAAATTGGGGACCAGGCGATGCTGCACCCAGTTGAGTGCACATGTTACCATGCCCTACGACCTGTGGTTCAAGCCCCCAGTTTCCACCTGCAAGTGGGAAGCTTCATGAGCAGTGAAGCAGAGTTGCAGGTGACTCTCTTTGTCCGTCTCTATCCTCCTTGCCTCTCAATTTCTCTCTGTCCTATCAAAGAAAAAAGCCTTCCTGGAGCAGTGGATTTTGTTGTACAGGCACTGGAGCCCCAGCAATAACCCTGTTGGCAGTTTAAAAATAAATTAATAGGGGGCTGGGCGGTAGTGCACCGGGTTAAGTGCACATAGTGCGAAGCTCAAGGATCAGCACAAAGATCTCCCTTTGAGCCCCAGCTCCCCACCTACAGGGGGTGGGGGAAGGGGTTGCTTTGCAAGGGGCAAAGCAGGTCTGCATGTGTCTATCTGTCTTCCCCTCCTCTCTCCGTTTCTCTCTGCCCTATCCAACAACAACAATAGCAGGAGCAACAACAATAACAGCAACAACAATGGAAAAATGGCACCAGGAGCAGTGGATTCTAGTGCAGGCACTGAGCCCCAGTGATAACCCTAGAGGCAAAAAGAAAAAAGAAAAGAATAAATAAACAAATATAAAATAAGATAGAACACTGATCAACTTAAGTCAGCATTACTTGCTGAATATATGCCAGTATTTTAAATAGTCAGTGTTTCTGAGATGTAGCAACAAATCTATGGAACTTTAATTATATAGCAACTTTCATTACTGAATAAAACACAGAAAAATACAATTAAAAATCAAGTTGTTTCTGCTGTGTGATCAGACTCAACCTGTCAATAGCTTTCTTATAGAATATCTCTAATACATGAAAATATTAAATCATATTCCTCAATAAACACTTAAACCATTAGTGCAGGGTTACTACCCTTCAAATCAATGGCATGCTCTTAGTAAAAGGGAAAAAAAACTTATAGAGATAGGCTAGGTTATGTCGGAAATGACTTATGATTTCAAATTGGTCCTCTTGGAGCACGCAAAGTGTTTCTAAGCCTTGTGAGAACTCTGGTGGTTAGCTTTGGGAGGTGGGAGGAACTTTGGTGGTGGGTGTGGCATGGATCTATATACTATAACCTTACACTCTTGTATTCCACTATTTTTTTATTTCTTTATTGGGGAATTAATGTTTTACATTCAACAGTAAATACAATAGTTTGTACATGCATAACATTCCCCAGTTTCCCATATAACAATACAACCCCCACTAGGTCCTCTGTCATCCTTCTTGGACTAATCCACTATAAATCACAAAATAAAAATAGAAAAAAAATTGGTTCTCTTGGGCTGAGGATATAGCTTAGTAATAGGTAAATCACAGCACTTGTAAGCATAAGGCCCCAGGTTCAATTCCTGGTACCACATATCCAGAATTGAGCTGTAATCTGGTCTCTTTATCCTCTCTCATAGAATAAATAAATGAATCCTTTTAAAAAGTTCAAATAAAATAAAACTGGTTATCTCACTCGGTGGCAGAACACACACTTTGCATACCTGAGCGGTCCAGGGTTCCAGCACTGGCATCAAAAAAATGTCAGAGAGACGTTATGGAGTTCTTGGGGTCATGGGATAACATCTAGCTCCAAAAAAATTCAGAAAGTGATCATAATGAGCACGCACAGAAAAAAAAGGTGGAACAATGGAGCAGTTGAGGTAAAATGTCAACAGTGGGGGGTGTCTGGTTAAAGAGACTGTGGAAGACAAAAAGTGGGCAAAAAAAACCAATTTAGATATATATATAGATAGAAGATATAGACAGGGGAGTCGGGCGGTAGCACAGGGGGTTGAGCACATGTGGCACGAAGCGCAAGGACCAGCATAAGGATCCCAGTTCAAGCCCCGGCTCCCCACCGGCAGGGGAGTCGCTTCACAAGTGGTGAAGCAGGTCTGTAGGTGTCTATCTTTCTCTCGTCCCCTCTGTTTTCCCCTCTTCTCTGTCCTACCCGACAATGACAACACCAGTAACAACAATAATAACGACAATAAAAGAACAGGGGCAACAAAAAGGGAACATAAATATAAAAAAAATAATAAAAAAGGAAGATATAGACAGATTGATATGTACAGATGTACAGAGATAGATGATAGATAGATAGATAGATAGATAGATAGATAGATATAGAAAGATAATTATAGAATCAGCCCATATCTGTGACCTTTAGAGAACTACAGCAGTTTCTAAAGGAGGAATGGGGACACAGAACTCTGGTGGTTGGAACATGTGGAATTATACACCTATTACCTTATAATGTTGTAAATCAATATCAAATCACTAATAAATTTTTTTTCCCTCCAGGGTTATTGCTGGGCTCGGTGCCTGCACCATGAATCCACCACTCCTGGAAGCCATTTTCCCCCTTTGTGTTGCCCTTGTTTTTGTAGCCTCATTGTGGTTATTATTATTGCCATTGTTGATGTTGTTCGTTGTTGGATAGGACAGAGAGAAATGGAGAGAGGATGGGAAGACAGAGAGAAATGGAGAGAGGAGGGGAAGACAGAGAGGGGGAGAGAAAGACAGACACCTGCAGACCTGCTTCACCGCCTGTGAAGCGACTCCCCTGCAGGTGGGGAGCCGGGGGCTCGAACTGGGATCCTTACGCCGGTCCCTGTGCTTTGTGCCACCTGCACTTAACCCACTGCGCTACCGCCCGACCCCCAATAAAAATGTTTTAAAGAAAAGTCATGAGACATTTTTGCATAGAAAACTATGTCATGACTTTTCTGACAACCCAATACATACTTCAGAGAAAGAGAGGGAGAGACAGACTGTGGGAGTTCTTTGCAGTCTTCTCTAAGCTGAAATCATTTGGAAAGTATTATTTTTCTTTCAGGTCACTTTATTGGAAGGGACTAATGATTTACAAGACTGCTGTTCTTCTCTCCCAGTGATATATGTTTGTACATACACCATTCCCATTACCCATTGAAGTCTTTCATCACAGAGTCTTCTCACTCCCTCTCCTGCCTTCCTCCCTTTTTAGAGTCCTTGGCTTTGAGGCAATAGACCACAGACAGCTACTCTAAGCTTCAACCTCTGTTTTCAACTTTATTTGTTTCTTGAAATTCCACTTATGAGTGAAGTCACCTGCTATTTCTCCTTCCCCTTGACTTATTGCACTTAAGGCAGTTCCACCAAATGTAAATCAACTGTGTTTTGGACTCTGTAAGCAAATCAGAATTTGAACGGGAGTGACAGCTCACCAGGTGGAGTGCACGCTGCCCAGATTCAAGTCCAGCACCACATGGGAGGGCCACTGTACCTGGTCTCCTCTGAACGAAATTATCACCCCCAGAAGCAATAAATTTGCACATGTGTGAAGTTCTGGCTCCAGAAAATAAGAAAAGAAAAAAAAAAGAAAGAAAATCAGTGGACACTCCCAGGCCACACCATCGCCCGGGGCCCTAGCCAGGGAATCCTAAGATTCCTACATAAATACAGTGGGCCTAAACCTCTAATAGACCCCTCGCTCCACCATCACTGCTCACTTCCATCAGGACCTCTCCAGGACCTTGCCCTCTCTATAAAGTAATAATAGTAGGGACTTCCCCACTCTCCAAAGGGAGGCTGGGTCATCCTACTCTCAAATGAGTGCAGCCTTGAATGTTCCAAGCTGTGACCACGGACTTCGAACTCAGATTGACAGAGACGCAGCTAAATCTGAATATACATGGGCTCTGGGTCAGATTAATTAATGTGGTAAACAGTTACTTAGATGTATATATTCTCTTCAAGTTTGGGAGCTACTATCTGCCAGAATCCAGCTTTCTAGTTCTATTGTCAACCTGACATCATCCTACCCAGGCAATATTTTTAGTTCACGTCCACGTTAACTATGAAGCTCAAGCAAAAATTACCAAAGTCATGGGCCCCTAGGGATGGACATACCTGAAATATACTTTCTAACTTCTTACCCTATTCTCATGTGCTCTATTCCTACTATCTGGTTCCTGTTTATCAAACATTTTGCTCTGCTTCACATCTTAACTGACTTTCAGATACCAAGTTGCAGATGCTACTATGATTCCATCTTAACCTACATGAGAAGCTGACCTCACCAATGTGTTCTAGAACCTCATTTCTCCAGAGCCCTATCCCACTGGGGAAAAACAGAAACAGGCAGAGAGTATGGGTCAACCTGTCAACGCCTATGTCCAGTGGAGAAGCAATTACAAAAGCCAGACCTTCCACCTTCTGCAGCCCAAAAATAACTCTAGTCCATACTCCCAGAGGGGGAGAAATGTTAAGGGAAGATGACTAGACGGCTCTGAACCTCAATCCCATCAGGACCCAGAGAGAGAAGAGGAAAAAAGGAGGGATACTCAGAAGTAGTACTAGGTGTAGGTATGACTTAGAAAGGAAGATAAGGCATGACTATAGAAACAAAATGGGCAACAATATAGATAGATTTATAGACAGAGTTATAGAAATAATAATTAACCCGTATCTGTGACCTTGAGAGAACCACTGTAGTTTCTAATGGACGGAATGAAGAAACAGAACTCTGGTGGTGGGAACAACGTGGTAACCCTATTGTAACCCTGTTGTGTTGTAAGTCAGAAAACCAATATTAAATTACTAATTAAAAAAGTAAGCGGGGGAGTCGGGCTGTAGCGCAGCGGGTTAAGTGCAGGTGGCGCAAAGCACAAGGACTGGCATAAGGATCCCGGTTCGAACCCCGGCTCCCCACCTGCAGGGGAGTCACTTCACAGGCGGTGAAGCAGGTCTGCAGGTGTCTATCTTTCTCTCCCTCTCTCTGTCTTCCCCTCCTCTCTCCATTTCTCTCTGTCCTATCCAACAACGACAACAACAATGATAACTACAACAATAAAACAACAAGGGCAACAAAAGGGAATAAATAAATAAAATAAATATTAAAAAAAAAGTAAGCGGGTGCTGGGGAGACAGCATAATGGTTCTGCAAAAGACTTTCATGTCTGAGGCTCTGAGGTCCCAGGTTCAATCCCCAGCACCACAAGCCAGAGCTGAGTAGTTCTCTGGTCTTTCTCCCTGCGTCTTTCTCTCTTATCGCTCTCTCCCATTAAAATAAAATAAATTAAATATTAAAAAATAAAGTAATAAAATCAGTGGCTGAGAGATGGCTCACCTGTGGAGAGCACACATTGCTACGTATAAGGACCCTGGTTCAAGCCCTCAGTCCCCACCTGCAGTGGGACAAGCTTCACAAGCAGAACAGTAGTACTGCAGGTGTCTCTCTTTCTTTCTCCTTCTTCTCTATCTCCACCTTCCTTTCTGATTTCTCTCTGTCCTATCAAATAAAAATTTAAAAAGTTAAAAAAATAGAACTTTTAAAATAAAATACCGTTCCTATAGTCAAATGTGACTTTGTCCAAATTTGGATATGCAAGCTAATTCATCACAAATTGTTTTAAAAGGAAGCTTTTGGAAATTATCAGGCAATATAGTAAAGTGTCTGGCTACAAAATTAACATACAAAAGTCAGTGGCATTCCTTTACGCAAACACTAAGTTAGAAAAAAAGAAATCCAGAAATCAATTCCTTTCACTATAGCAACAAAAACAATAAAATATCTAAGAATAAGTCTAACCAAAGAAGTGAAAGACTTGTACAGTGAAAATTATGAATCACTATTCAAGGAAATAGAAAACAAAAAGAAGTGAAAAGATATTCCATGTTCATGGATTGGAAGAATTAACATCATTAAAATGAATATACTACCCAGAGCCATATATAAATTTAATGCTAGCCCCATCAAGATCCCAACCAAATTTTTTAGGAGAATAGAACAAAAGCTACAAATATTTATCTGGAAACAGAAAAGACCTAGAATTGCCAAAACAGTCTTGGGAAGAAAGAACAAAACTGTTGATGTATTGTACCAAAGTAAAAGACTCTGAGGGAGGCGAGGAGGGTTGACGTCCTGGAACATGATGGCAGAGGACCTAGTGGGGGTTGTACTGTTATATGGGAAACTGGGAAATGTTATGCATGTACCAACTATTGTATTTACTGTTGAATGTAAAACATTAATCCCCCAATAAAGAAACTAAAAAGATAAAGAAAGAACAGAACTGGATACACCACATTCCCAGATCTCAAATTGTATTATAGGACCATTGTAATTAAAACTGCTTGGTACTGGCACATAAATAGACACACTGAGCAGTGGAATAGAATTGAGGGTCCAGAAGTAAGCCCCCATACCTATGGACATCTAATCTTTGACAAATGTGCCCAGACTATTAAATGGGGAAAGAAAAGTCTCTTCAGCAAATGGTGTTGGGAAAATTGGGTTGAAATATGCAGAAGACAGCAGGAACCTCACATCTCCACTATAGAGCCCCTACTTCCCCCAGTCCTGGAAACCTTGGATAGCGCCCACTTTCCCATATGCATCTCCCAATCCAAACCAAATAATATTGCATCCACCGATCACAACCTAACCAACGCAACGATTGCCACCTCAACATGCTTCACCTCAGACTGTGTCCAGAGACTTCACGAGTGGAATGACAACCCTTCAGCTTCATTACTCGGGTGAGACCTTTCCTTTTATAGTACACTCTAATTTCATCTCAGGTGGTTCACTTTCTAACAAAGCCCCATAACCTAGATATACAGCAGTTTCTGTGAGAGAGAGCTTTTGTGCACACATATCCATAAACTACTGCAAAATATATACCTGAAAGCAGTAGTACACTAGAGTTTGCAGTGAGTACCTCCCTAACACTTCCTCTCCACTATTCCAAGCTTGGGATCCATGATTGCTCAACAAATTGTTTGGCTTCGTATGTTAACTCTCTTTTCAATCACCAGGTTCCAGATGCCACCAGGATGCTGGCCAGGCTTCCCTGGATTGAAGACCCCACCAATGTGTCCTGGAGCTCAGCTTCCCCAGAGACACACCTTACTAGGGAAAGAGAGAGGCAGACTGGGAGTATGGACCGACCAGTCAACGCCCATGTTCAGCGGGGAAGCAATTACAGAAGCCAGACCTTCTACCTTCTGCAACCCTCAACGACCCTGGGTCCATGCTCCCAGAGGGCTAGAGAATGGGAAAGCTATCATGGGAGGGGGTGGGTTATGGAGATTGGGTGGTGGGAATTGTGTGAAAAAAAAAAAAAAAGAAATATGCAGAAGAATGAAAGTGAACCACTATATTTCACCAAATACAAAGTACATTCCAAATGGATGAAGGACTTGGATGTTAGACTAGAGATTATCAAAGGCTTAGAGGAAAATGCTGGCAGAAGTCTATTGGGAAACGTTATGCATGTACAAACTATTGTATTAACTTTCACCTGTAAAATATTAATCCCCCAATGAAGAAATTTTAAAAAAGAAAAAAGATGGGAGTCGGGCGGTGGCGCAGTGGGTTAAGCGCATGTGGTGCAAAGCGCAGGGACCGGCATAAGGATCCCGGTTCGAACCCCGGCTCCCCACCTGCAGGGGAGTCGCTTCACAGGCAGTGAAGCAGGTCTGCAGGTGTCTATCTTTCTCTCCCCCACTCTGTCTTCCCCTCCTCTCTCCATTTTTCTCTGTCCTATCCAACAACAATGACAGCAATAACGACAACAATAATAACTTTAACAATAAAACAAGGGCAGTCAAAGGGAATAAATAAATAAATATTAAAAAAGGAAAAAGATATGCTTTCAAAGATGTACTATGAAGTTCAGATTTGAAGTACAAAGGAAACCTGGCTCGGGGTATGGATCAACTTGTCAACGCCCATGTCCAGCAGAAAAGCAACCACAGAAGCCAGAACTCCCACCTTCTGCACCCCAAAAAGAATTCTGTTTCATGCTCCCAGAAGAGAGAAAATGGTAGGGGGAAAAGGACCAGAGGTCTCCGAACTCCAACTCCAACTCCTGGAGAGAGAAGAGGAAAAAGGGAGGGACATTAATGGATGTAGTAACAGATATACGGGCGACATGGGAAGGAAGAAAAGGAAGCATAGGGAAAAAGTGAGGGGGGGACAAATATATACAACTATAGACAGATAGCTGTAGAAATAATAGTTAACCCGTATCTGCAGCCTAAGAAAACTGGGTAGCTTAGTGGGGATTCAGAACTCTGGTGGTGGAAACAGTGTGAAATTGTAAACTGGTTATCTTGTAATTTTATAAATCAATATTAAATCACTAATAATTTAAGAAAAGAAAAAAGAAAGCCTAGAGAATGCAGATTAAACTGAGTAAAGGCACCAAACATTGCCACCTGCTGGAAGTAACATATCATAGCACATGAGTCATCCTCCTTAAGAAAATAAGGCAGTATTTTAAAAAGCACCAAAAAGAATAGGGGGGGGGGGAGGAAAGAAGAAAAACATCAGTGGCATATTTTTGAGAAAATGCAAAGAAGAGATAACTAAGAGGTAGAATCTGATTTTAATGTATTTAATAAGAATGGATTAATCGCTATCTGGACACTCCAGAATTTCAAGCTCTTCTACAGGTCGTAGAAATGCTCACACAGTCCTATGAGGTAAATAAGTCTTTAATGTTGTTTATATCGTAGGCACACGCAGCAAAGGTAGAAACAAAGACAGATACTGATTCCCAGTACTCCCCATGAAGGGTCTCATTCTGTGCAAGGACTCAAAGACTCAAGCTGGCAGACAGCTAGTGCGTCTCCTAGTCCAGTTGTTTTCAACAGGGGGAGCAGCACCCCCTTGAGGACAAAATGAAAATGTGCATGGAGAGCCACACAAAGAAGGACAGAGAACTCCCAAATACCCCAGCCAACACCCCGGCAAGTCAAGGGAGGAGAAGGGAGAGGAGGAGGACAACGAGGAAGAGCAAGAGGAGGAAGAGGAGCTCAGCTCTGGCTTATGGTGGTGGTGGTAGAGATTGAACCTGAGACTTCAGAGCCTCAGACATAAAAGTCTTCTGCAGAACCATTATGCTGTCTCCCCAGCGCTGATGCATTTTACTTTATGAAAGAAAAGAAACTAAGACTGGAACAGCACTGTTTTATCATTTGCAGTGGCAAGACTTAAATGTGGGGGCCCCATGGTTGCAAGTCCTGCACTCTGCCTACTAAATCACTACCCTAGCCACCCATAAAACTTTCCGTTGTGTTGAGGCCCACCATACAAGAGGAACCAGGTCAAATCCCCGGCCCCCACATGCATGTGCCCTCAGGGGGAAAGCTTCACTGTGGAGGAAAGCAGAGCACCACTCCAGCGCAAGGACCAGTGTAAGGATCCCAGTTCGAGCCCCCAACTCCCCACCTGCAGGGGAGTCGATTCACAAGCGGTGAAGCAGATCTGTAGGCAGTGAAGCAGGTCTGCAGGTGTCTCTCTTTCTCTCCCCCTCTCTGTCTTCCCCTCCTCTCTCCATTTCTCTCTGTCCTATATAACAACAATGACATCAATAACAACAATAAAAAAACAAAGACAACCTGGACTGAAGACCCGACCAATGTGCATTGGAGCTCCGCTACCCCAGAGACCCACCCTACTAGGGAAAGAGAGAGGCAGACTGGGAGTATGGACTGACCAGTCAACGCCCATGTTCAGTGGGGAAGCAATTACAGAAGCCAGACCTTCCACCCTCTGCAACCCACAATGACCCTGGATCCATGCTCCCAGAGGGATAGAGAATGGGAAGGCTATCAGGGGAGGGGGTGGGATATGGAGAATGGGTGGTGGGAATTGTGTGGAGTTGTACCCCTCCTACCCTATGGCTTTGTTAATTTATCCTTTCTTTTTTTTTTTGAAACATTTTTTTATATTTATTTTATTTATTTATTCCCTTTTGGTGCCCTTGTTGTTTTACTGTTGTAGTTATTCTTGTTGTTGTCGTTGTTGGATAGGACAGAGAAATGGAGAGAGGAGGGGAAGACAGAGAGGAGGAGAGAAAGAGAGACACCTGCAGACCTGCTTCACCGCCTGTGAAGCGACTCCCCTGCAGGTGGGGAGCCGGGGTTCGAACCGGGATCCTTATGCCGGTCCTTGTGCTTTGCTCCACCTGCGCTTAACCCACTGCGCTACAGCCCGACTCCCAATTTATCCTTTCTTAAATAAAATTAAAAGAACAAGGACAACAAAAGGGTAAATAAATGAATAAAAATATTTAAATTTTTTTAAATAGTTATGCAGAATGACTGTGCTTGAGGCTCAGAAGTACCAGGTTCAGTCCACAGTACCACCATAAGCCAAAGTTAAACAGTGTTCTGGTTTTAAAAAGAGAGAGAGAGAGAGAGAGGGTAAAAACACCCAAATCCAACAGAGATACAATGACAAAACCCAGAACTCCTACCTGCTGCACCCCAAAAACAACTTTGATCCATACTCCCAGTGGGGGAGAAATGATAGGAGGAAAAGAGTAAGAGAGCTCTGAACTCCAGCTCCATCAGGTCCCAGAGAGAGGAAGAAAAGGGGAGAGAGATTTGGATGTAGTAAAAGGGTTATGGTGGCTTGGAGGGGAAGAGAGGCCTGGACCTGGAACAAAAAGGAGGCAATTATGTACAAATGTAGACAGAGATGACAGTGAACCCTTGTCTGCAACCTTAGGCCAACTGCAGTGGTTTGCAATGGAGGCAATTGGGAATTCTTAACTCTGGTGGTGGGAACGGTGGGGAATTATACCCCTGTTGATATGTAATTTTGTAAATCAATATCGAATCGCTAATACAAAATTAAAAAATAAAATAAAACAAATGGGTAAAATAGTACATGGGAAAAAGTGGGAGAAATGGGCCGGGTGGTGGCACACCCTGTTAGGTGCCCACAGTACTATGCACAAGGACCTCTGCAAGGATCCAGGTTCGAACCTCCCTCCCCTCGGCTCCCCACTTGCAGGGGGAGAAAGCTTCATAAATGTCGAAGCAGCTATCTTTCTCTCTCCCTCTCTATCTCCCCTTTCTCCCTCAATTTCTCTGTCCTACCCCCCAAAAAAAAAAGAAAAAATGGCTACCAGGAGCAGTGGATTTGTAGTGCCAGCACCAACGCCCCACAATAACCGTGGAGGGGGAAAAAAGATAATAATAAATACAGAAATGGCTATGTGAACCAGAGATAAATAAATGGCTATATGGACCGGGGATGTAGCTCAATGGTAGAACACATGCATATATATGTCAGATCCTGGGTATGATTCCTAGTACCTTCCCCCAAATAATGAATTTTTGAAAAATGAGGGGCCTGAGAAGTGAACAGTGGCGGTATAATTCTGGACTTACACACATGACGTCTCAAGGTCAGTTTGTTCTCTCTCAAATAAACCAATTAAATTTATGTTTTTTTGTTCTTTATTATCCTTACTTATTTACTGGATAGAGACAGCCAGAAATAAAGAGGGAAGGGGGTGAGAGAGAGGCAGAGAGAATGGTGGGGGGTAGATAGCATAATGGTTATGCAAAGAGACTCTCATGCCTGAGGCTCTGAAATCCCAGGTTCAATCTTCTGCATCTCCATAAACCAAAACTGAGTAATGCTCTGTTAAAAAGAAAAGGGCTCTTCGTGGAGGCGGGGCTATAAGCAGCAGCAGATCTGTTTCTCCCCTCTCCTCTCCTCTCCCTGATCAACTAGGAATACCAAAGGAGACCACCTGGGACTGAAACAAGACAGGACTAGAACGACTACAGGAACCCACCAAATCACCAGTGAGTGCAAACACGTGGCTGGTGACAGAGAGGAGAGAGGGGCCTAAGGAGAGATTAAGTGACTGCTAACAGTTCAACAGTTTATCAGTGGAGACACCACCTCCAGTCTGCTCCACAACAAGGGGACAGCTGAAGGGAGGAAAGGACTCCCCAGAGACTCACCAAGTGCAACTCTGAGTCTCCATTGCTACTACCCTCAAAATCTGGAGCAGCGGCAGGGAGGGACACCTGGGGACAGAGATCTAACCAGGAAACTCAGGAGAAGACCTATACCTCAGTGGCATAGCTGTGGGGCTATGAAAGTCTCTTTGCATAACCACCGGACTATCTCTGCCACACCCTGCCTTATCTCTTGGTTAGGAGTCAGTGATTAACTTAGAAGCCCTCAGGCTCCCATAGCCTACAGAGAAGAAAAAAAAAAAGAGGCTTTTAAATCACTGAGCTCCAACTCAGGGATTAAAATACTATTGAAACAACTGTTAACTTCCACAACTGTGAACCTTTTAATTACCTTACTGGATTGACACAAGTCAATCCAGGAAATAGTGATCAGTAATTTGAAAATTACTGAGAGGGAACTCATAACATAATATATAAAATGGGTAAACCAACAAGAAGAAATATTGGAGAAACTAATCAGGACAACAGTCCAGCTAAAAGCCCCCCAAAGGGTGAAGCACAAAATAACGAGGACAACATCCAAACATTAGCTAAGGAAATAATCACAGGAGTTAGTGAAGAGTTTGAAAGAATTGTAATCAGAAATACAGGAACAACAAATGAGACTCTGGAAGAAAACACTAACTATCTCAAGGTTATTAGAGAGCTGAAAGCTGAAATAGCTGAGCTAAGAACACAACTAGCTGAACAAGCTAAAACAGTATCAGAACAGGGAAACAAAATAGATGAACTCCAGAAAACAGTAGAGGGCAGAGAGAATAGAATCAATGAGGCTGAAGACAGAATTAGCAAGATCAAGGACGAATTAGAGACAACTAAAAAAGAAGTAAGAGATCTCAAAAAGAGATTAAGAGATGCTGAAAACAACAACAGAGTCCTATGGGATGACTTCAAAAGAAACAATATACGCATTATTGGCTTACCAGAGGAAGAAAGAGAGGGAGAAAAAGAAAGCATTCTTCAGGCCATAATAGCTGAAAACTTCTCTAGTCTAGACAACATCAAAGACATAAAGATTCAAGAAGCCCAGAGGGTCCCAAACAGAATTAACCCAGACCTAAAGACACCAAGATACATCATATTTAGAATGGAAAGGAATAAGGATAAAGAAAGGATCCTAAAGGCTGCAAGAGAAAAACAAAGAGTCACCTACAGAGGAAAACCCATAAGATTAGCAGCAGACTTCTCCACATAAACACTACAGGCCAGAAGAGAATGGCAAGATATCTATCGAGTGCTCAATGAGAAAGGCTTTCAACCAAGAATACTATATCCTGCTAGACTGTCATTCAGACTAGATGGAGGCATCAAAACCTTCTCAGACAAGCAACAGTTGAAGGAATCAACTATCAGCAAGCCTGCCCTGAAAGAAGTTCTGAAAGGTCTTCTATAAACAGTCAGACCATCATAAATAGGACATATATCAGAACAGTCTAAAACTCTACAAGAATGGCGTTAAAATATCCTCAATTGTTGATATCAATAAATGTCAGTGGCCTGAATTCACCAATTAAAAGACACAGAGTAGGAAGATGGATCAGAAAATACAACCCAACAATATGTTGTCTACAGGAAACCCACCTAACTCAACAAGACAAACACAGACTTAAAGTGAAAGGATGGAAAACTATCATAAGCCAATGGCCCACACAAAAGGGCAGGAACAGCTATTCTCATATCTGACACGATAGACTTTAAAATAGATAAGATTTAAAAAGATAGGAATGGACACTACTTAATGCTCAGAGGATCAGTCAATCAAGAGGACTTAACAATTATTAACATCTATGCACCAAATGAGAAGCCATCAAAATACATCAAACGTCTACTGAAAGAGCTACAGCAATATATTAACAGCAACACAGTCATAGTAGGGGACTTCAACACCCCACTCTCTCAACTTGACAGATCATCCAGACAGAAAATCAATAAAGACATAAGGGAGCAAAATGAAGAGATAGATAAACTAGAACTATTGGACATTTTCAGAGTCATTCATCCCAAGAAACTAGAATACACATTTTACTCAAATCCACATGGATCATTCTCAAGGATAGACCATATGTTAGGCCACAAAGACAGCATCAGCCAATTCAAGAGCATTGAAATCATCCAAAACATCTTCTCAGACCACAGTGGAATTAAACTAACACTTAACAATCAACAAAAGATTAGTAATAGTCCCAAAATGTGGAAGCTCAACAGTACACTTCTTAACAACCTCTGGGTCAAAGAGGAAATCAAGGAAGAAATCAAAATGTTTCGAGAGTTCAATGAAAATGAAGACACAAGCTATCAAAATATTTGGGACACAGCTAAGGCAGTACAGAAATCACTAAAGTTAGGGCAGAAATAAATAACATTGAGAATAGGAAAACCATACAAAAGATCAATGAAAGTAAATGTTGGTTCTTCGAAAGAGTAAACAAAATCGACAAATCTTTAGCCAGACTCACAAAACAAAAAAGGGAGAAGACCCAAATAAATCGGATAGTAAATGAAAGAGGAGATATCACAACAGACACCACAGAAATTCAAAATATCATGCGAGGCTTCTATGAACAACTATATGCCACCAAGCTAGAAAACCTGGAAGAAATGGATGATTTCCTAGATACCTACCAACTTCCAAAACTAAGTAAAGAGGAAGTGGATAACATGAACAGGCCCATCACAGCCAATGAAATTGAAACAGTTATCAAAAACCTCCCCAAAAATAAGAGTCCTGGACCAGATGGTTTTACAAATGAATTCTACAAAACCTTCAAAGAAGAACTAATACCTCTACTTTTAAAAGTCTTCCAGAAGATTGAAGACACTGGAATACTCCCTGCCAGCTTCTATGAAGCCAACATCACCCTGATACCAAAAGCAGACAGGGACACAACCAAAAAAGAAAACTACAGACCAATATCTCTGATGAACATAGATGCGAAAATATTGAACAAAATTCTAGACAACCGGATACAGCAGTATATCAAAAAGATTGTTCATCATGACCAAGTGGGGTTTATCCCAGGCATGCAAGGTTGGTTTAATATACGTAAATCAATCAATGTGATCCACCACATCAACAAAAGCAAGACCAAAAACCACATGGTCATATCAATAGATGCAGAGAAAGCCTTTGACAAAATACAACATCCCTTTATGATCAAAACACTACAAAAAATGGGAATAGATGGAAAATTACTGAAGATAGTGGAGTCTTTATATAGCAAACCTACAGCCACCTGAAAAACTGGAAGCATTTCCACTCAGATCAGGTACTAGACAGGGCTACCCGCTATCACCATTACTATTCAACACAGTGTTGGAAGTTCTTGCCATAGCAATCAGGCAGGAGCAAGGAATTAAAGGCATACAGATTGGAAGAGAAGAAGTCAAACTCTCCCTATTTACAGATGACATGATAGTATACATGGAAAAACCTAAGGAATCCAGCAAGAAGCTTTTGGAAATCATCAGGAAATACAGTAAGGTGTCAGGCTTCAAAATTAACATTCAAAAGTCAGTGGCATTCCTCTATGCAAACACTAAGCTAGAAGAAATTGAAATCCAGAAATCAATTCCTTTTACTATAGCAACAAAAACAATAAAATATCTAGGAGTAAACCTAACCAAAGAAGTAAAAGACGTGTATACTGAAAATTATGAGTCACTACTCAAGGAAATTGAAAAAGACACAAAGAAGTGGAAAGATATTCCATGTTCATGGGTAGGAAGAATTAACATCATCAAGATGAATAAACTACCCAGAGCCATCTACAAATTTAATGCTATCCCCATCAAGATCCCAAGCACATTTTTTAGGAGAATAGAACAAATGCTACAAATGTTTATCTGGAACCAGAAAAGACCTAGAATAGCCAAAACAATCTTGAGAAAAAAGAACAGAACCGGAGGCATCACACTCCCAGATCTCAAACTGTATTATAGGGCCGTTGTCATCAAAACTGCTTGGTACTGGAACATGAACAGACACACTGACCAGTGGAATAGAATTAAGAGCCCAGAAGTGAGCCCCCACACCTACGGACATCTAATCTTTGACAAAGGGGCTCAGACTATTAAATGGGGAAAGCAGAGTCTCTTCAACAAATGGTGTTGGAAACAATGGGTTGAAACATGCAGAAAATGAAACTGAACCACTGTATTTCACCAAATACAAAAGTAAATTCCAAGTGGATCAAGGACTTGGATGTTAGACCACAAACTATCAGATACTTAGAAGAAAATATTGGCTGAACTCTTTTCTGCATAAATTTTAAAGACATCTTCAATGAAACGAATCCAATTACAAAGAAGACTAAGACAAGTATAAACCTATGGGACTACATCAAATTAAAAAGCTTCTTCACAGCAAAAGAAACCACTACCCAAACCAAGAGACCCCTCACAGAATGGGAGAAGATCTTTACATGCAATATATCAGACAAGAGTTTAATAACCAACATATATAAAGAGCTTGCCAAACTCAACAACAAGACAACAAATAACCCCATCCAAAAATGGGGGGAGGACTTGGACAGAATATTCAACACAGAAGAGATCCAAAAGGCCGAGAAACACATGAAAAAATGCCCCAAGTCTCTGATTGTCAGACAAATGCAAATCAAGACAACGAGACACCACTTCACTCCTGTGAGAATGTCATACATCAGAAAAGGTAACAGCAGCAAATGCTGGAGAGGGTGTGGGGTCAAAGGAACCCTCCTACACTGCTGGTGGGAACGTCAATGGGCCCAACCTCTGTGGAGAACAGTCTGGAGAACTCTCAGAAGGCTAGAAATGGACCTACCCTATGAGCCTGCAATTCCTCTCTTGGGGATATATCCTAAGGAACCCAGCACATCCATCCAAAAAGATCTGTGTACACATATGTTCTTGGCAGCACAATTTGTAATAGCCAAAACCTGGAAGCAACCCAGGTGTCCAACAACAGATGAGTGGCTGAGCAAGTTGTGGACTAGATACACAATGGAATACTACTCAGCTGTAAAAAATGGTGACTTCACCGTTTTCAGCCGATCTTGGATGGACCTTGAAAAAATCATGTTGAGTGAAATAAGTCAGAAACAGGATGAATATGGGATGATCTCACTCTCAGGCAGAAGTTGAAAAACAAGATCAGAAAGAAAACACAAGTAGAACCTTAAATGGAATTGGCGTATCGCACTAAAGTAAAAGACTCTGGGGTGGGTGGGGTGGGTGGTGGGGATAATACAGGTCCAAGAAGGATTCAGAGGACCTAGTGGGGGTTGTATTGTTATATGGGAAACTGGGGAATGTTATACATGTACAAACTACTGTACTTACTGTTGAATGTAAAACATTAATTCCCCAATAAAAAAAATCAGGAAAAAAAAAGAAAAGAAAAGAAAAGAAAAGAAAGAAAGAAAGAAAGAAAGAAAGAAAGAAAGAAAGAAAGGGAAAGGAAAGGAAATGAAAGGAAAGGGAGAGAGGGAGGGAGGGAGGGAGGTAGGAGAGAGACAGACAACCCGCAATACTGCTTCACCACTCACAAAGCTTTCCCCCTGCAGGTGGGAATTAGGAGCTTAAACCCAGGTCCTTGCACATTGTGACATGCACTCAACCAGGTGCCCCACCACCACCCAGCCCCCAAAATAAATGTTTTTTAAAAAGAAAATAATAGCCTGCCTTCAAAGGACTAATGTGAGAAACAAAGTTAAGCTAGGTGCTTAAAAAAAAAAAAAGGTAGGAGCTTTATTCCCATTCTTGGCACATATTAGGCACTCAATAAATACCTGTCACAAAAATAAATGAAGGAAAATCTTCCTTCAAATGTTAATCTTTCTGAACCATCCTGCAATAGTTCCAGAAATATAAACTCCAAATTGTATGCCCGACTGGAAATATGTACTATTTTCTGAAAACACAGACTGTGACAGATAATGAAAAAGCAAAACCAGAATGTTGTAAATTCAAATTTTTGACATTATCTATGAACCTTTCTGTGGCTGCCAGTCAGTCACCTGGGTTACTACCATAAGCTCATCCAATGACCACTATGGCAGCAGAGGAGGCCCAAGAGAGTGGAAGTCACAACTAGGGTGGCTAAAGAGACACTGTTGTGGGGGCCAGGTGGTGGCGCACCTGGTTGAGCACACGTATTACAGTGCGCAAGGACCTGGGTTCGAGCCCCCGGCCCCCACTTGCAGGGGAAAAGCATCACAAGTGGTGAAACAAAGCTGCAGGTATCTCTCTGTCTGTCTCTCTATCACCCCCTTCCCTCTTGATTTCTGGCTGTCTCTATCCAAATAAATAAATGAAGATAATTAAAAGAGAGAGAGAGAGAGAAGGACACTGTTGTGTGACCCTGACAGACGTAAGCATCGTAAGCATCGTGTGCACGTCAGTGACGTGCATAGAGCACAGTCTCCTGTCCACATTCCCCTGACCATTCCCTGAGCAGACCGTTCCCCTGACCCTTCCTTGAGCAGGACCCCGTTCCTCTCAACATCTTTTTGTAGTTGCAGGAGAGAATGACTACAGTATACCCAGCCACAGGGGAGGAATCAATCCCTGTCACAGAACCCGGTGGGACTTTCTGTATTGGGAGTGAGATACCCTGAAAAGGAGGACATCATGTAGAAAGAAGTGCAGGTACAGCAAACACTGAGGTTTAGATCTTTGCCAAGATGGCAGCTTCCAGTCTCGTGTGGCTGGTTATTTGGTACTTGGAACAAGGCAGGTTCTATGTAAAAGAAGCTGTAAGCATGAAGTATAAACTATACACTTGGATTTCAAAGACTGAGGATGGGGGGCCGGGGTAGTGGTGCACCTGGTTGAGCGCACATGTTACAATGTGCAAGGACCCAGGTGCGAACCCCCACTTCCCACCTGCAAGGAGAAAGCTTTGCAAGTGAGGAAGCAGTGTTGCAGGTGTGTGTGTGTCTCTCTCTCTTTCCCTCTCTATCTCCCCCTTCCATCTCAATTTCTGACTATATATAAATAAAGATAAAAAATTGAAAAAAAAAAAAACAAGGACTGAGTATATAAAAAAGAGAGAAAGAAGGAAGGAAGGAAGGAAGGAAGGAAGGAAGGAAGGAAGGAAGGAAGGAAGAAAGAAAGAAAGAAAGGAAGGAAGGAAGGAAGGAGTCGGGAAGTAGCGCAGCAGGTTAAGCACATGTGGCACAACGCTCAAGGACCGGCCTAAGGATCCTGGTTCGAGCCTCTGGCTCCCCACCTGCAGGGGAGTCGCTTCACAAGCGACTGCAGGTGTCTATCTTTCTCTCCCCCTCTGTGTTCCCCTCCTCTCTCCATTTCTCTGTCCTATCCAACAATAACGACATCAATAACATCAATAACGACATCAATAACAACAATAATAACTACAACAATAAAACAAGAAAGGCAACAAAAGGGAATTAATTAATTTAAAAAGAAAGAAAAAGAACAGGGGCAGGGGCAGATAGAATAATGGTTAGGTAAAGAGACTCTCAGGCCTAAGGCTCCAAAGTCCCAGGTTCAGTCTCCTGCACCACTGTAAACCAGAGCTGAACAGTGCACTGGTAAAAATAATAATAATAATAATAATTTTAAAATAAAGTAACATAAGGCATTTCTTTACCTCTCTTCCACCTCCATAAAAAAAAAAAAAAGCTTTTTTTTTTTTTTTAATGTGACATCAGGAAATGCACTCAGGACCTCATGCATGCATGATACCACTGAACCACCTCCAACTTTTCATTCTTTACTTTTTTTTTGTAATATTTGATTTATTTACCAATGAGAAAGATAAAAGGAGAGAAAGAACCAGACATCACTCTAGTACATGTGCTGCTGGGGATTGAACTCAGGACCTCAAGCTTGAGAATCCAGTGCATTATCCACTGTGCCACCTCCTGGACCACATCAGTGTTTACTTTGTGAGAAAAGGAGAAAAGACGAGGGAGAGGGAAAGGCACCAAAGTCCCACTCCACCGTTCCTGGAATTCCCTTGGTGCTCTTATGTGCCAGGGATTGAACCCAGAGCTTTGCGCATGGCAAGGCATGTGCTCTCCCCACTGAGAACCCTCCTGAACCCCGTTAACAATTTTTTTTCTAGCCAAACACTGTATTCTAGTTCATAACTGTGCTTATCACAGAAGTTTGGCTTAGCCCGACACTACCTAACATATATGCTAGGTCTGAAGAAATAAGTCAATACACGGTAGATGATGAAAGCAAAAAAGAAAAATCATTATTGGCCGTCATTTCAGTATACCCTCATTTGCTTGTTTCTTTACTGACCACCTGTGTATTTTTATATTTTTCCCACTTGCAACTAAGTAGTTCTGTGTGGGGTGTTACTTTGCCACTGTGAAAATAGGCAGTATTCCCAACACTTATCCGCCTGCTACTTTAACATCCATTAATAATATTGGCCCAACAGGTTACTTAATTGGAGGTTGAAAAAAGCAATTTTCAGACTCTGTCATTCCCACCAAAGCAGTTCAATAAACGGTGAGAAAACTCCTTCATGAGTCACAATGCACTTTAAGTTGTTACAAAGTTAATGGTTACCAAGACATGAAGTGTTACTCCAGAAGAGGATTCCGTTTTTTAAATACTTTTGTATATTTATTTATTTATTTTCCCTTCTGTTGCCCTTGTTTTTTTTTGTTTGTTTGTTTGTTTTTTATTGTTGTAGTTATTATCGAGGATTCTATTTTTTTCTTTTTTTAAACCAAAGCACTGCTCAGTTCTGGCTTATGGTGGTGCGGGGACTGAACCTAGAACTTTGGAGCCTCAGGCATGAGAGCCTCTTTGCGTAACCATTGTGCTATCTACCCCTGCCCTTGGAAGAGGACTTCATAGTGAAATATAATTTATAAAGAAATGAGTCAGACTCTATCAAAAAGTTTCTTTATTGGGAGACTTCTTTTTTACATATACTTTATTTATTTATTTTGGATAGAGACAAGAGAAATTGAAGGGGAAGAGGAGATAGAGATGGAGAAGGACAAGTAAGGGTGGTGGCGGACATGGTTGAGCACATGTCAACAATGTACAAGGACCCAGGTTCAAGCCCCCAGTCCCCACTCACAGGGGGAAATCTTTGTGAGTGGTGAAGCAGTGCTAAAGGTGTTTCTCTCTCCCTCTCTATCTCCCCCTTCCCTCTCACAATTTTTCTGTCTCTATCCAATATATAAATAAAGATCCTTTTTAAAAAAGTTTTTTTAATAAAAAAAAAGAGAGATGGAGAGAGAGAGACACCTGTAGCACTGTTTTACCATGAGTTTCCCCTCTACAGGTAGAGAATAGGGGGCTTGAACCTAGGTCCCTGCACACCGTAGTGTGTGTTCTACCAGGTGTTCCACCACCTGGCCTACTGGGAGACTTCTAAAATATTTTACTGGGCTGGAGAAATAGCTCACTTGCCTAATAAGCTGCTTTGTCGTGTGAGTGACTTGAGTTCGAGCCCACCCCCCAACACAGTGAAGGAAGCTTCAGTGCTGTGGTTTCTTCACTCTCTCACTGCCTTCTCTGATTCAATCTAAACAAATAATAAATAATAAACAAGATATTTTACTAGTGTGCTTTGTGAAGCAGAGGAAGGATGCAGGAGAAAGTCTTATTTCCTAACTGATTTGACTCATGTCCTACAAAATGTACTTTTTAAAAATATTTATTTATTTTTATTTATTTATTCCCTTTTGTTGCCCTTATTGTTTTATTGTTGTTATCGTTGTTGGATAGGACAGAGAGAAATGGAGAGATAAGGGGAAGACAGAGAGGAGGAGAGAAAGATAGACACCTGCAGACCTGCTTCACCACCTGTGAAGCGACTCCCCTGCAGGTGGGGAGCCGGGGTTCGAACCGGGATCCTTATGCCGGTCCTTGTGCTTTGTGCTACCTGCGCTTAACCCGCTGCGCTACAGCCCAACTCCCACAAAATGTACTTTTAAAAAGGTTGATATGCATCATCATCTTTGGGCTGTGAAAGAACCCCCCAACCAATGGGGCCAGGCATTGGTGCACCTGGTTAAGTGAACACATTACAGTGCGCAAGGACCCAGGTTCAAGACCCTGGTCCCCACCTACAGGAGGAAAGCTTTACAAGCGGTGAAGCAGGGCTGCGGGTGTCTCTCAGAGATACACATCACCACTCTTCCTTAAACTCTTCTCTCAACTATGTCAGCAACTTTCTGGTCTTTTGATATTGAATATGTATTCTAGGAAGATAGCATAATGATTCTGCAAAAGACTTTCATGTCTGAAGCTTCAAGGTCCCAGGTTAAACCCTCAGCACAACCATAAGTCAGAGCTGAGCAGTGTTCTGGCGAAAAAAAAAAAAAAAGATTAATCTGGGTTCAACTGTAAATGATATTGCTCACTTTAATTCCCTTTTCTCTGCTTTGTAGATAGAAATGTTACAGATGTATGAGTATTAATTTTGCATCCTGCTACTTTACTGAATGTATTGATGATTTCCAGTATTTTGGGGTAGAGTTTTTGGAGTCCTCTAGGTATAATATCGTGTCATGTTCATTGACAGATGACTGGATAAAGAAGTTATGGGATAAGGGCCAAGCAGTGAAGCACCTGGTTAAGTGCACACCTTACAGTGTATAAGGACTATGGTGAAAGCCCGTGGTTCCCATCTGTAGGGGAAAAGCTTCACAAGTGGTGAAGCAGGGCTGCAGGTGTCTCTCTGTCTCTCTCCCTCTCTATCACCCCTACCCTCTCAATTTTTGGCTGCTTCTATCCAATAAATAAAAATAATTTTAAAAAAAACTAGGAAACAAAAGAAAGAAAAGGAAAGGGAAAGAAAAGAGAAGAAAAGAAAAGGAAAGAAGTGAAAAGAAAGGGGGGCCAGGTGGTGGTGCACCTGGTGAAGCATACATATTACAGTGTACAAGGAGCCAGGTTCAAGCCTCTGGCCGTCACCTGCAGGGGGAAAGTGTCAAGAGTGGTGAAATAGGTCTGCAGGTGTCTCTCTGTCTCTTGCCCTCTCTATCTCCCCCTCTCTTCTCAATTTCTTTCTGTCTCTATTCAATAATTAATTAAGTTAAAATAAAATATTAAAAAAAGAAAACACATGAACTTGAAAAAAAATAGTCAACCCATCTCAAGACCTTGGGAAAACTACGGTGATTATCACTGGAGGTGGAGGGGTGCAGAACTTTGGTGGTGGGAGTGGTGTGGAATTATATCCTTATTATCTTATATTCTTGTAAATTATTAAATTACTAATTAAATTATCAATTGATTAAGTCAACTGTGTTAAAGTTTTGGCAAAAATTCATGCCTGAGGCTCTGAGGTCCCAGGTTCAATTCCCAGCACCACTATAAACCAGAGCTGAGCAGTGCTCTGATGTCTCTCTGTATATCTCTATGTATTATTCTCTTTCATTAAAATAAAATTAAAAAGTGGTCCGGGAGGTGGCGCAGGGGATAAAGCATCAGACTCTTAAGCATGAGGTCCTGAGTTCAATCCCCGATAGAACATGTACCAGAATGATGTTTGGCTCTTTCTCTCTCCTCCTATGTTTCTCATAAATAAATAAATTAAAATCTTAAAAAATAAAATAAAGTTTTGGGGGGCCGGGTGGTGGTGCACCTGGTTGAGCACATATGTTTTAACATGCAAGGACCCAGGTTCATGCCCCGGAACCCCACCTGCAGGGGGAAAGCTTGGCAAATGGTGAAGCAATGTTGCAGGTATCTCTCTGTCTCTCTCCATCCCTATCTTCCCCTTCCTTCTTGATTTCTGGCTGTCTCTATCCAATAAATAAAGATAAATAAATGTACAAACTATTGTATTTACTGTTGAATGTAAAACATTAATTCCCCAATAAAGAAATAAATTTAAAAAATAAAAAATAAATAAAAAATAAAAACAAAAAAGATAAATAAAAATAAATTAACAAAAAAAGTTTTGGTAAAGTAAAACAAAGCAAGTTCCCTCTGGGAAAAAATATGAATATTGTGATTTAGTGTATTGTTACTGTGTAAACCCACTTCCTCTTTTCTATTTCTTTAATTTATTTATTATTGGATAGAGAAAGAGAGAAATTGATAGGGGAGAGGGGGAGATAGAGAGGGAGAGAGAGACAGAGATACCTGCAGCCCTGCTTCACCACTCGTGAAGCTTTCCCCCTTCAGGTGGGGACCAGGGGCTTGAACCTGGGTCCTTGAGCACTATAGTGTGTGCACTAAACCAGGTGTGCCACCGCCTGGCCCCTAAATCTACTCTCTATATGCATGAGCTACTGTTCCATAAGACATCTACAAATCAAGTCCTCCTATGTTTGAGAGGACTAGCAAACATTGCATGTCTACTACGGGCTAGGCATCTCATACATTAATTAATTCACTGGTCTCTAACAGCAATCAAGGAAGGTGACAATTTATCCCCATTTTACAGGTGAGAGAATAAAGGTTCAAGGCAGTTCTCCCAAGTTCATACAGCTAGTCAATCTCAGGGTTAGGATTCAAACTCAGATATGTCTGGTTCTTTGCCTTGGATCACCTTGAAGACATGGTCCTTCTAAGCACCCTAATTTTCAACGAGAAAAGGAAAATTCCATCTTCTGGAATAACTTCCAGAATTCAGACCTATTAAGAAGCAACGTGTTGAGACCCAATCCTAAATCCAGCAATTTCTCTAGACTCTCATTTGCATCTGAACTTGCACTGCGGCTCTTTACTGTGAACACTTAACCAGGTGCGCCACCACCTGGCCCCCCAAGTTCGGCTCTTTTAATTCTTCTTCTAGCGTTTGGGATGCATTGGATCGACCTTCCCGTGGTGCATCTCGTGAGTACCCATTCACTGGGGAAACTGACGATCCTTCCTAGCCGACTGAATCCACATGGATCCCAGTCACTTTCAAAGCCAGCAACAAGCAGCTCCTGACAGCTTTCAAGCTGTTGGTCCTGCTCTTCGAGTCCTCCAACTTAATGTTGAGGGGCTGTCCTTTGCCAAACGCGTTCTTATTGGCTCTTTTAATAGCCACAGCTGCCTCCTAGGAGGTAGACAGCTTATCAGTGCCGTAGCACATAGGCTCCTGGTATGAATCTGAAATTTATATGTGATTTCCCTTAGCTTTTATTGTAAACATAGGTATTCCTACATTTAAAAACTAATGGCTGGCCAATAAACCATAAAAATATAAAGTCTCCTTCACCTCATCTTTGATAGAACTTGAAGAAATCATGTTAATCGAGATAAGTCAGAAATAGAAGGCTGAATATGGAATGATCTCACTTGTGGGAACAACTTAAGAAACAAGAATGAGCCCTGGCTCCCCACCTGCAGGGGAGTCGCTTCACGGACGGTGAAGCAGGTCTGCAGGTGTCTATCTTTCTCTCCCCTCTCTCTGTCTTCCCCTCCTCTCTCCATTTCTCTCTGTCCTATCCAACAACAAAGCAACGTCAACAATGGCAATAATAACCGCAACGAGGCTGCAACAACTAGGGCAACAAAAAGCGGGGGAAATGGCCTCCAGGAGCAGTGGATTCACGGTGCAGGCACCAAGCCCAGCAATAAACCTGGAGGAAAAAAAAAAAAAAGAAACAAGAATGAGGGCGTCGGGCGGTAGCGCAGCGGGTTAAGGCACGTGGCCCAAAGCGCAAGGACTGGCTTAAGATTCCCGGCCACCTGCAGGGGAGTCGCTTCACAGGCGGTGAAGCATATCTGCAGGTGTCTATCTTTCTCTCCCCCCTCTGTCTTCCCCTCCTCTCTCCATTTCTCTCTGTCCTATCCAACAATGACAACAACTAAAACAACAATGAAAAGCAACAAGGGCAACAAAAAGGGAAAATAAATAAATACTTTAAAATTTTTTTAAAAAGAATTTAAAAAAGAACAATGAGGGGGTTGGGCGGTAGCACAGCGGGTTAAGCACACAGTGTGAAGCGCAAAAACCAGAATAAGGATCCTGGGGGTGGGTCACTTCACCGGCAGTTTAAGTAGTTTGAAGTAGGTTCATAGGTGTCTATCTTTCTCTCTCCTCTCTGTCTTCCCCTCCTCTCTCCATTTATCTCTGTCCTGTCTAACAACGACGACATCAATAACAACAATAAACAATAAGGGCAACTAAAGGGGAAAATGGCCTCCAGGAGCAGTGGATTTGTAGTGTAGGGACTGAGCCCCAGTGATAACCCTGGAGATGAAGGAAGGGAAGGAAAGGGAGAGAGAGAGAGGGAAAGGGAGAGGGACACAGAGAGGGAGGAGAGGGAGGAGAGGGAGACAGAGAGAAAGAGAGATAGAGAGAAAGAGGAAGGAAGGAAGGAAGGAAGGAAGGATGGAAGGAAGGAAGGAAGGAAGGAAGGAAGGAAGGAAGGAAGGAAGACCCAAACCAAGAGACCCCTCACAGAATGGGAGAAGATCTTTACATGCCATACATCTGACAAGAGGTTAATAACCAACATATATAAAGAGCTTGCCAAACTCAACAACAAGACAACCAATAACCCCATCCAAAAATGGGGGGAGGACATGGACAGAATATTCAACACAGAAGAGATCCAAAAGGCCGAGAAACACGTGAAAAAAATGCTCCAAGTCTCTGATTGTCAGAGAAATGCAAATCAAGACAGCAATGAGATACCACTTCACTCCTGTGAGAATGTCATACACCAGAAAAGGTAACAGCAGCAAATGCTGGAGAGGGTGTGGGGTCAAAGGAACCCTCCTACACTGCTGGTGGGAATGTAAATTGGTCCATCCTCTGTGAAGAATAGTCTGGAGAACTCTCAGAAGGCTAGAAATAGAACTACCCTATGACCCTGCAATTCCTCTCCTGGGGATATATCCTAAGGAACCCAACACATCCATCCAAAAAAGATCTGTGTACACATATGTTCTTGGCAGCACAATTTGTAATAGGCAAAACCTGGAAGCAACCCAGGTGTCCAACAACAGATGAGTGGCTGAGCAAGTTGTGGTCTAGATACACAATGGAATACTACTCAGCTGTAAAAAATGGTGACTTTGCCGTTTTCAGCCTATCTTGGATGGACCTTGAAAAAATCATGTTGAGTGCAATAAGTCAGAAACAGAAGGATGAATATGGGATGATCTCACTCTCAGGCAGAAGTTGAAAAACAAGATCAGAAAAGAAAACACAAGTAGAACCTGAACTGGAATTGGCATATCGCACCAAAGTAAAAGACTCTGGGGTGGGTGGGTGGGGAGAATACAGGTCCATGAAGGATGACAGAGGACCTAGTGGGGGTTGTTATATGGGAAACTGGGGAATGTTATGCATGTACAAACTATTGTATTTACTGTTGAATGTAAACCATTAATTCCCCAATAAAGAAAGAAAGAAAGAGAGAGAGAGAGAGAGAGAGAGAGAAAGAAAGAAAGAAAGAAAGAAAGAAAGAAAGAAAGAAAGAAAAGGGGAAACAGAAAGTAAAACTTGGGACTTTGGGGCGGGGAGACAGAATAATGGTTATGGAAACAGAATCTCATGACTGAGACTCCAAAGTCTCAGGTTGTTCAATTCCCACCACCACCACCGTAGGCCAGAGCTGAGGAGTGCTGGGTGTGATGTATTGCACCAGAGCAAAGGACTCTGGGGAAAGAGGGCAGGGAGAGGGCTGAGGGGTCGTGGGGTGTTGGTGTAGGATGGTGGAACAGAACCTATATTGGTGGATAGAGTGTTTTGTTGACACCGATCATGGGGAAATGAGAAATTTTACCCATGTATCAACAATTGTACTGTAAAGCATTAATCCCCCCCATAAAATGATTAAAAATATAGTGTTGGGAGTTCGGCGGTAGCGCAGCGCACTTGGCGCAAAGCGCAAGGACCAGTGAAGGATCCCGGTTCCAGCCCCCAGCTCCCCACCTGCAGGGGAGTCACTTCACAGGCGGTGAAGCAGGTCTGCAGGTGTCTGTCTTTCTCTCCCCCTCTCTGTCTTCCCCTCCTCTCTCCATTTCTCTCTGTCCTATCCAGCAACAACGACAACAATACTAACAAAACAAAAAAAAAAAAAAAAAAGGGCAACAAAAAGGGGAAATGAATAAATATTTTTAAAAAATGAAAAATATATATAAAGTATTTTATTTTCCTAGTTCAAGGGACTGAATCTGGGACCCTGGAGCCTCAGGATTAGACTTGAAACAGTATTCTTCTTTTTATATTTTTATTTATTTATTTATTTATTGCTGGATAGAGACAGAGAGAAATTGAGAAGGGAGGGAGAGATATAGAGGGAGAGAGACAGAGAGACACCTGCAGCCCTGCTTCATCACTCGTGAAGCTTTCCCCCTGCAGATGAGGATCAGGGGCTTAAACCCGGGTCCTTGTGCACTATAATCTGTGCGCTTAACCAGGTGTGCCACCACATGGCCCCTCCTTTTTTAATTAAAGACATTTTTTTAGCTTTTTAAAATTATTTTTGTTGGATAGAGATAGCCAGGAATAAAGAGGGTAGTGGGACATAGAGAAGGAGAAGGAAAGAGACAGAGAGACACCTGCAGCACTGCTTCACCACTCGCGAAGCTCTCCTCCTGCAGGTGGGGACTGAAGGTTTGAACCTGGGTCCTTGCACATTGCAGCATGTGCACCCAACGAGGTGCACCACCATCCAGCCTCTTGAAGCAGTATTCTCAATCATTAGGGAACTTTGGATAATAAATCAGACTTGAAGCAGTAGTCTCAATCATTAGGGAAAGATTATTTTAATTTCTTGAAGGTCTGTTTCATTCTTTTCCCCACATTACACTTAGGTAATTTTATCCAGAGATTAGAAGAATGGTCTATACCAACTGAATTAGAAAATTACCTGTTTTCGTCAACTGTACTTAGTGTAAACTGCAGGATGTAAGATCAAGTAATGGTGACCTCTAAGTCGGTGATCAAAGAACACACACACACACACACACACACACACACACACACCTCAGACTGGGTGATTGAAAGTACACACATGCTTCTAACATCAGTGTTTCTCATTTTCTTTACAGTGCCTCTGTAGGCAGAAAATAAATAGGCCTTTAATTAAAAAAAAAAAAAAAAGCCAAATGGGATAGTAGAAAATCTATGAGTTCCAGAGCCATACAGATCTGTGTGAATATTGCTTCCACATCCTGCTAGCTATGATCCTAAGAAAATGACTTCAGTTCTCTGGGCTTCAGTATCCTCGTTTCTAAAATGGAAATAACCACTGTAGGTGTTACATAAGGACAAAAGCAAAGTAACTCCAACCTGGAACTGCTTTCAGAGTGCGGTTAAGAAGAAAGAATCATGCTATAATGACTGTCAAATCTTCTATAGAAGTCACCAAGTCCAGCACAGTGTATAAGTGTTTGAAGAAATGAGAGACCTACTCCCAAATAAGGTGGTTAGGGTTTGGTCTCAGGAAAGGCCACCTAAACCTTTAAGAAATAAATCTTAGGGGCTGGGTGGTAGCACACCTGGTTGAGCACTCATGTTACAATGCGCAAGGGCCCAGGTTTGAGTCTCCGGTCCCCATCTGCAGGGGGAAAGCTGTGCAAGTGATGAAGCAGTGTTGCAGGTATCTCTCTTTCTCTCTCTGTCTCCCCCTTCCCTCTCAATTTCTGGCTGTCTCTAGGTTTTTTTAAAAAAGGAAGAAAAAGGAAAGAAAGAAAGAAAGAAAGAAAGAAAGAAAGAAAGAAAGAAAGAAAGAAAGAAAGAAAGAAAGAAAGAAACCTTTGGGGCCAGGAGGTGGCACATTTGGTTAAGTGCGCACATTACAGTGCTTAAGGATCCAGGTTCAAGCCTCTGGTCCCCACCTGCAGGGAGAAGCTTCACGAGTGGCGAAGCAGGGCTGCAGGTGTCTCTCTGTCTCTTTCCCCTCTAGCTTATCCTCTCAATTTCTCTCTGTCTCTATACAATAACAAATAGATAAATAAATAAACAAACAAACAAACATTTAAAAACATTTTAAGGAAGTCTGGCGGCAGTGCAGTGGGTTAAGCGCACATGGCACGAAGTGCAAGGACCAGTATAAGGATCCCAGTTCGAGCCCCCAGCTCCCCACCTGCAGGGGAGTCACTTCACAGGCGGTGAAGCAGGTCTGCAGGTGTCTTTCTCTCCCCCTCTGTCTCCCCTCCTCTCTCCATTTCTCTATTTCCTATCTAACGACGACACCAATAACAACAATAACTACAACAACAATCAAAAAAAAAGGGCAATAAAAAGGAAAATAAATAAATTTTAAAAAAACATTTAAAAAAAAAGAAAAGAAAGAAACCTTTTACATAATCAAGTAAAATCAGAGCTGAAGGAAAAGAACATGACAGAAAGTCTTTAAAAAACTATTAGAAAGGGAAGCACAGGAAGAGGGGATAGACCAGCCTATTAGAGCAAAGTATCTGCATGTTTGAGATCCCAGACGTCCCAGGTTCAGTTCTAGGCACTAATATATGCTAGAGTTGAGCAGTATTCTCATTTCTCTCCCTCATAAAAATGAATAAAAAAACATGTTTTTAATATTTTATTTATTTATTAATGAGAGGGACAGGAGGAGAGAGAGAACCAAACATTACTCTTGCACATGTGCTGTTGGGGATTGAACTCGGCACCTCATGCTTCAAAGTCCAACACTTTATCCACTGTGCCACCTGCCAGACCACATTAAAAAAAAATTAAAGGAACAGTACCTAGCATATAGTATCAATAGATGCTCAATAAATACTTATAAAAAAGAAAGAGAACGGAGGAAGGCAGTGGCACACCTGGTTAAGCATACACACTACAGTGTTCAAGGACCTAAGTTCAAGCCCCCGATCCCCACCAGCAGGGGGAGAGTTTCATAAGCCGTGAAGCAGGGCTGAAGGTGTCTCCATTTCTCTCTCCCTCTTTGTGTCAACTCTCTGTCTCTATTCAATAATAAATGAATTAAGAAAGAGAGAGAGGCAGGCCAGTCAAGGCACAGTTTATAATCTTAAACCTCAAGCATAAGGTCCTAAGTGTCCAATCCCCAACATTCAATGTGGCAGAGTCTGGCTCTCCTCTCCTCCCCTCTCCTCCCCTCCCCTCTCCTCTCTCCCCTCTCCCCTTCTCTCCCCTTCTCTCTCTCTCTCTCTCTCTCTCTCTCTCTCTCTCCTATCTATCTATCTATCTTTTTAAAAGGGAATTGCATAGATCTAAACAGAGATATTGGGCTGGGGAGACAGCATAATGGTTCTGCAAACAATTTTAACCCTGAGGTTCTTAGGTCCCAGGTTCAATCCTCAGAACCACTATAAACCACAGCTGAGCAGTGCTCTGGCAAATAAAAAAAAATAAAGATATCTGTTTAAAATAACATGAAAGGTCTTCCCTGTAAAAAGGAAAACCAGTGCAAAGCACAAGGACCGGCATAAGGATCCTGGTTCGAGTCCCCAGCTCCCCACCTGCAGGGAAGTTCCTTCACAAGCAGTGAAGCAGGTCTGCAGGTGACTGTCTTTCTCTCTCCCTCTCTGTCTTCCCCTCCTCTCTCCATTTCTCTCTGTCCTATCCAAAAATGATGACAATAATAATAACTACAACAATAAAACAACAAGGGCAACAAAAAGGGAATAAATAAATAATTTTTTTATTTAAGAAAGGAGACATTAACAAAACCATAGAATAAGAGGGGTACAGTTCCGCACAATTCCCATCACCCGATCTCCACATCCCACCCCCTCCCCTGATAGCCTTAAAATTTTTTAAAAAAGGGAGTCGGGTGGTGGCGCAGTGGGTTAAGCGCACGTGGCGCAAAGCGCAGGGACCGGCGTAAGGATCCCGGTTCGAGCCCCCGACTCCCCACCTGCAGGGGAGTCGCTTCACGGACGGTGAAACAGGTCTGCAGGTGTCTATCTATCTTTCTCTCCCCTCTCTCTCTGTCTTCCCCTCCTCTCTCCATTTCTCTCTGTCCTATCCAACAACAAAGCAACGTCAACAATGGCAATAATAACCGCAACGAGGCTGCAACAACTAGGGCAACAAAATAGGGGGAAAAATGGCCTCCAGGAGCGGTGGATTCATGGTGCGGCAACGAGCCCAGCAATAACCCTGGAGGAAATAATAAATAAATAAATAAATAAATAAATAATTTTTTTTAAAAAAAGGAAAACCAGGCAGGGGTAGATAGCATAATAATTATGCAAAGAGACTCTCATACCTAAGGCTCCAAAAGTCCCAGGTTCACTATCCTCCATGCCACCACAAACCAAAGCTTAACACTGCTCTGGTAATAAATAAATAAATAAAATCATTTCAAAAGGAAAATCCCCAAACTAATCTTTGGTGAAGCACTTCTCATTCCACCCAGCCAAGAGAGCCTAACTAATGATTATAAACAGCTGGCCCATGGACAGCAACATGCAGAAGATCATGAAAATCAAAAAATGGGAATATATATAAATATAGATTGTTCTAAAAATAAGTCAACCCACATCTGACACCTTAGGAGAACTACTGCAGTTTCCAGTGGAGAGAATGGGGACACAGAATGCTGGTAGTAGGGAAGGTGTGGAATTCTGCCCCTGTTATCTTATAATTTTGTAAGGCAGTATCAAATCCCTAATAAGAAATTTTAAAGGACAGGAATAGATACTATAATGATTATACAAAGAGACTCTCCTGCCTGAGGCTCCAAAGTCCCAAATTGAAGCCCCAGTACCACCATAAACCAGATCTGAGAAGTGCTCTGTTTTTTTTTTTAAAGGGTGGTGGTGACGCACCTGGTTGAGCACCAGGTTGTGCAAGGACCTGGGTTTGAGCCCCTGGTCCCCACCTGCAAGGGGAAAGCTTTGCAGGTGGTAAAGCAGTGTTGCAGGTGTCTCTCTGTCTCTCTCCCTCTATCACCCCCTTCCCTCTTGATTTCTGACTGTCTCTATTCAATAAATATAGTAAAAAAATTTTTTTACAATATTTCTTTTTTAAAAAATATTTATTTATTTCCTTTTGTTTCTCTTGTTGTTTAATTGTTGTAGTTATTATTGTTGTTGGATAGGACAGAGAGAAATGGAGAGAGGAGGGGAAGACAGAGACGGGACAGAAAGACAGACACCTGCAGACCTGCTTCACCACCTGTGAAGCGACTCCCCTGCAGGTGGGGAGCCGGGGGCTCGAACCGGGATCCTTCCGCTGGTCCTTGAGCTTCGCGCCACGTGCGCTTAACCCACTGCGCCACCGCCCGACTCCCAGTAAAAAAATTTTTTTTAATTTTTATTAATAAAAAGGAAACAATGACACAAAACACAAGGACCGGCGTAGGGATCCTGGTTCGAGCCCCAGCTCCCCACCTGCAGGGGAGTCACTTCACAGGCGGTGAAGCAAGTCTGCAGGTGTCTCTCTTTCTCTCCCCCTCTGTCTTCCCCTCCTCTCTCCATTTCTCTCTGTCCTATCCAACAATGATGACATCAACAACAACAACAATAACTACAACAACAATGAAAACAACAAAGGCAAACAACAAAATGGAAAATAAATAAATAAATAAAATAAAAAGGAAACACTGACAAAACCATAGGATAAGAGGGGAACAACTCCACACAATTCCCACCACCAGAACTCCATATCCCATCCTCTCCCTTGATAGCTTCCCTATTTTTTAACCCTCTGGGAGTATGGACCCAGGGTCATTATGGGGTGCAGAAGGTGGATGGATGGTCTGGCTTCTGTTTTTAAAGAAATTTTAAAAAGGAAAGAAGGAAGGAAGGAAGGAAGGAAGAAAGAAAATCAACTTTTGGGCTGGGGAGACGGTATAATGGTTCTGCAAAAGCCTTTCACACCTGAGGTTCTGAGATCGCAGGTTCAATCCCAGCACCACCACAAGCCAGAGCTGAGCAGTGCTCTGATCTCTCTCTGTATCTCTCTGCTTAAAATAAAATGTTAACATTAATATTAATTAAAAAGAAAATCATGGTCCAGGAGATGCCACAAAGGTTAAGGCACTGGACTCTCAAGCATGACGTCCCAAGTTAGACCCCAGCAGCACATGTACCAAAGTGATGCCTGGTTCTTTTTTTCCTCCTATCTTTCTCATTAACAAATAAATAAAATCTTAAAAAAGAAACTCAACGTTCAGTCCTTCACATTCCTTTGCTCTAGTGTCCTATGCTCACCCAGAAAATGCTTACCTAATCTATTCTATTTGTTTTCCCACATACCTTTTTGTTTAATTTTTTTTAATTATCTTTGTTTATTGGTTAGAGACAGCCAAAAATCCAGAGGGTAGGAGGAGATAGAGGGAGAAAGACAGTCCTATTTCACCACTTGTGAAGTCTGC
Organism: Erinaceus europaeus; assembly: GCF_950295315.1. Classification (NCBI taxonomy): domain Eukaryota; kingdom Metazoa; phylum Chordata; class Mammalia; order Eulipotyphla; family Erinaceidae; genus Erinaceus; species Erinaceus europaeus. Next base: position 20,919,939 of record NC_080185.1, read on the forward strand.
TCAGCAGGAAGGCCAGGCAGTGGTGCACCTGGTTGCCTGCACAGGTTACAATTTGCAAATTTGACCAGGTTCAAGCCCCTGGTCCCTACATGAACAGTGAAACAAGGCTGCAGATGTGTCTCTCTCTCTCTTTCTCTCTCTCTATCTACCCCTTCCCTTTCAACTTCTCTTTGTCTCTATCCAAAATAAATAAATAAATATTTTAATTTAAAAAAAACTAAGGGAGCCGGGTGGTAGCACAGCGGGTTAAGCACACGTGGCACAAAGCGCAAGGACTGGCTTAAGGTTCCCGGTTCCCGGTTAGAAGCCCCCGGCTCCCCACCTGCAGGGGAGTGGCTTCAAAGGCGGTGAAGCAGGTCTGCAGGTGTCTATCTTTCTCTCCCCCTCTCTATCTTCCCCTCCTCCCTCCATTTCTCTCTATCCTATCCAACAATGACGACATCAATAACAACAACAAGAAAAAAACAACAAGGGCAACAAAAGGGAAAATGAATAAATATTTTAAAATCATTAAAAAAATAAAAGACTAAAAGAAGTTTGCTCAGTATGACTCTTCTCTTCCTCTGGTGGAATCATAGAATTCAAAATCTGGAGACTTTTTGTTGTCACCAATCCTCCACCACTTGGCAGACTTTTTCAGATCAAAGGCGACAGACACAGAGAAAGAACGGGAGAAGCACTGAAGCTTCCTCCACAGATGTGGGGACCAAGCTCTCGAACCTAAGTCAAACACATGACAGAAGAGGTACAGTCTCTGAGTGAACTACGTTGCCACCCTGTGGAGAAGATGTTAAAACACTGACAAAAGCAGGGCTGGGTGGTGATACACCCAGTTGAACACACAATGCTCAAAGACATGGGTTCTAGGCCCCGGCCCCCACCCGAGGGGGAAAGCTTTGTAAGGGGTAAAGCAGTGCTGCGGGTATCTTTCTCACTCCTTCTCTCTTTCTCTCTCTGTCTTCCTCTCTATCTCCCTCTCCCGGTATCTCTCTGTCTCTATCCAATAAATAATAAATAAAGCGGGGCTGGGTGATGGCGCACCTGATTGAGCGCATATATTACAGTGCACAAAGACCCGGGTTCAAGCCCCCAGTCCCCACCTGCAGGGGGAAAGCTTTGCGAGTGGTGAAGCAGGGCTGCAGGTGTCTCTCTGTCTCTCTCTCTCTCTCTATCTCCCCTCCTCTCAATTTCTGGCTGTCTCTATCCAATAAATAAATTTTAAAAATATAAAATAATAAATATATATATTGTTTATATTTATTTATTTACCCTTTTTTTTTGCTCTTATTTTTTATTGTTTTTGTTATTGATGTCGTCATTGTTGGATAGGACAGAGAGAAATGGAGAGAGGAGGGGAAGACAGAGAGGGGGAGAGAAAGAGAGACACCTGCAGACCTGCTTCACTGCCTGTGAAGCGAATCCCCTGCAGGTGGGGAGCCGGGGGCTCAAACTGGGATCCTTATGCCGAATAAAATATATTTTTAAAGATTGACAAAAGCCTAGTGTTGCTGAGGATGTGACAAAGCAGCAGGTTCTCAGGCCAAAGAACTCTCTGGAAAAGAATGTGAGGAGGATATCACTAGTAGGGAAATGCAAATTAAAACCACAATAAGAGGGCCAGTTGGTGGTAGCCCACCTGGCAGAGTACACATGTTAACAATGTGCAAGGACCTGGATTCAAACCCCCGGGGGGTCTTAACGTGGAGAGAAAGCTTCATGAGTGATGAAAGAGTGCTGCAGGTCTCTCTCTTTTTCCCATTTCACCCTATTCCCATTTTTTAATTGTCACCAGGGTTTATAATTATCCTCTGACTAGTTCTAACATAAAGAACTCACCGTGGTCCAGGAGGTGGCACAATGATAAAGCTTTGGACTCTCAAGCATGAGGTCCCGAGTTTGAATCCCGGCAGCACATGTACCAGAGTGATGTCTGCTTCTTTCTCTCTCCTCCTATCTTTCTCATAAATAAATAAAATCTTTAAAAAAAAAAACTCACCTACTGTCTTGGGATCTTAGCTCAATTGTACAACTTGAAATGGATGAGAATTAACATTCTAGCATTAATGACGCATTTTATATTTATATATGTTATTTGGAGAAAAAGTAAGATGAAGACAGAAAGGAATACTTACTCAAATTCCAGAGTGTGAGTCAGTTACATTGAGTTTTTCTGTATCCTTTGCAGGAATAGGCACAGCAAGTCTAGTACAAGCTAGATGGCTTCCATCTGAATGTTTATAGCCTAATAAAAAAGGGGGGAGAATTTTATACCAAACTGATATTGTAAATATCTTTTTCTTATTTTTTAATATTTATTTATTTATTCCCTTTTGTTGCCCTTGTTGTTTTATTGTTGTAGTTATTATTGATGTCGTCATTGTTGGATAGGACAGAGAGAAATTGGCTAATGGTGGTGGTTCGAGAATTGAACTAGGGACTTTGGAGCCTCAGGCATGACAGTGTCTTTGCATAACCATTATGCTACCTACCCCCACCCCGGCATTAAATTTCTACATTTAAAACTCTTTTACAATTTAAAATGATATTGTTTCTAAATGTCCTTGACACTGAAATGAAGCTCAGTCTACCACCCAAAACACAATACTTAATCTTCTGGGGACCAGGCAGGGGCACACCTGATTGAGTGCATACATTACAGTGCCCCAGGACCCGAGATGAAGCTCCCCTTACCTGTAGAGTGAAGCTTCACAAGAGGTAAAGCAGGGCTGCAGATGTCTCGCTGTTTCTCTCCGTAGCACCCCTTCCCTCTCAATTTATCTGTCTCTACCCAAAATAAATAAATAAATAAATATATATATATATATATATATATTCTTTAAATTTTACAAAACTAGTAAGAATCTTCCATTTGCCCATGGGTTGGTTTTACAAATCTTCTATTAGCATTGGTTTAATGTTTCATTTTCTATCTCATCCCTCTTCAAGATTAAATACACACATACTGTATACCTTATAGCAATAACTGCATATTAAAAAATAGATGAAGCAGGAATCATATTTACACACACCCAGATGTGAAGGCCTACTGTGTGCAACCACCATGTTTAGGAATGAGACGCTAAAGATGGAATCTACTAACCTTTAGTGTTTCAAAGAGGATATTATTTTATTTTTAATATTTTATGAATATATAATGCTACTCTGTAGTGTTATGAACAAAATGGATCATGATTCCATATACTGTGTGACATATTCCCTCTTACCCATCTTTTTTTTAGTTTAGATTTTATTTTATTTTATTTTATTTTATTTTATTTTATTTTATTTTACCTTAATGAGAGAGAGACTGAGCAGCCAGAGCACTGCTCAGCTCTGGCTTATGGTGGTGCTGGAGATTGAACCTGAGACTTTGGAGCCTCAGGAATGAAAGGTTTTTTTGCATAATCATTATGCAAACTACCCCACCTCCTACCCATCTTAATTGAGTATTAAAAAGGAATAACACTCTTACTGCACAATTTCAAAGCATTTTAGGGTCAGAATATTGAAGGTCATGGCAGGGGTAGCTAGTATAATGGTTATGCAAAGAGATTCTCAGGCCTGAGGCTCCTGAAGTCCCAAAGTGCTCTGGGAGGAGAAAAAAAAAAACCACTGAAGGTCAGCTGTGCAGTTTCTCATTCAATCGAGTTCTTAGCACTTCCTAACTAGGGAGCAAAATAGTGCTAGATGCCAAGTGGTGAAATTTCAGGTGGAGAGATAGCATAATAGTTATCTAAACAGATTCTCATGACTGAGGTTCCAGGTTCTGGGTTCAAGCCTTAACACCACCATAAGCTAAAGCTGAACAGTGCTCTGGTGTAAAAATAAAAAAAGGGGGAGGGTCAGGAGTTAGCGCACATAGTGCAAAGCACTAGGACCTGCGCAAGGATCCTGGTTCAAGCGTCCAGCTCCCCGCTTGCATGGGGGGGGGGTCACATCACAAGCGTCAAAGCAGGTGTCTATCTTTCTCTCCCCTCTCTGTCTTCCCTTCCTCTCTCAATTTCTCTCTGTCCTATCTAACAACAGCAACAATGGGGGGGGGGGTGGAGGGGGAAAATGGCCTACAGGAGCAGTGGATTCGCAGTGCAGGCACTGAGCCCCAGCGATAACCCTAGAAACAAGAGAGAGAGAGAGAGAGAATGAGGGAGGAATGAGGGAGGGGGAAATGAAGAAAGGTAGGGAGAAAGAAAGAAAGAAATTGTGGTATCAGTATAGTCAAAGAGGTAGAAAGTGTTATTTTGAGGCATTCAGACTGCAAAGGAATAGGGAAATTGCAAAGAAGTTTCAACTTTCCCTAGAAATTATGATATAGAAATTTTATCCTGTACTGAGACATACTAGTTCTTTAAAAAACGAACTAAGATGGGGGCCGGGCAGTTGCACTGTGGATTGAGAGTACATGGCACAAAGCTCAAGGACTGGCTCAAGGATCCTGGTTCGAGCCTCCGGCTCCCCACCTGCAGGGCGTCGCTTCACAAGCAGTGAAGTAGATCTGCAGGTGTCTATCTTTCTCTCTCCCTATCTGTCTTACCCTCCTCTCTAGATTTTTCTCTGACCTATAGAACAACAACAAGGGCAACAAAATTGACCTCTAGGAGCAGTGGATTTGTAGTGCAGGCACTGAGCCCAAGTGATAAATAACCTTGGAGGCAAAAAAAAAAAAAAAAACTTAAAAAAATGAACTAGGGTGGTCTGGGAGGTAGCGCAGTGGATAAGGCATTGGACTCTCAAGCATGCAGTCCTGAGTTCAATCTCCAGCTGCACATGTACCAGAGTGATGTCTGGATCTTTCTCTCTCTCCTATCTTTCTCATAAATAAATAAAATATTTAAAAATGAAAAAATTGGGGCCAGGTGGTGGCACACCTGGTTGAGCGCATGTATTACAATGCACAAGGACCCGGGTTCAAGCCCCCCGCTCCCCACCTGCAGGGGGAAAGCTTTCTGAGTGCTGAAGCAGGGCTGCGGGTGTCTCTCTGTCTCTCTTCTTCTCTATCAGCCCCTCCCTCTTGATTTCTGGCCGTCTCTATCCGATAAATAAAGATAATAAAAAAAGAAAGAAATGAAAAATGAAAAAATTATAAAAAATAATTAACAGGTGGTGGTGCACCTGGTTGACCGCACATGTTACAAAGGTTCAAGTCTCCCGTCCTTTGCAGGGGAAAGCTTTTCGAGTAGTGAAGCAGTGTTGCAGGTGTCTCTCTGTCTCTCTCCCTTCAACCACCCCCTTCCCTCTCAATTTCTAGCTGCCTCTATCCAATAAAGAAAGATTAAAATTATCATTTAAAAAATAATAAAGTTTGGGGATTGGATGGTAGCACAGTGGGTTAAATGCATATGGAGCAAAGCGCAAGGACCAGGTAAGGATCCCAGTTAGAACCCCTGGCTCCCCACCTGCAGCGGGGGGGGGGGGGTCACTTCACAAACGACAAAACAGGTCTGCAGGTATCTTTCTCTACTCCCTTTATGTCTTTCCCTCCTCTCTCAATTTCTGTCTATCCTATCCAATAATGACAGCAATAACAACAATAATAATAACCACAACAATAGAACAACAAGGGCAACAAAAGGGAAAAAATAGCCTCCAGGAGCAGTAGATTCATAGTGCAGGCCCAAGCCCCAGCAATAATCCTAGAGGAAAAAAATAATAATAATGAAGTTTAAATAATGATGATGATAAATAAAAATGAACTAGGAGGGCTGACAGGTGGTATACCCAGTAGAGCACACATGTGACAGTATCAGGGACCTCAGTTCAAGCTCCTGGCCCCCATGTGCAAATGTGGAAGTTTTACAGTTAGTCAGGCTGTGCTGCAGGTGTCTCTCCCTCTCCATCGCCCCCTTCCCTCTCAATTTCTTTGTCTCTATCCAAAATAAATAAATAAAATCTTTTTAAATGATCTATGAATTATACAGAGATTGAGTGGGGGCTCACCCAGTACAGCACACATTACAATACACAACGGCCTGGGTTCATATCCTGGCCCCCATCTCTGAGGAAAGCTTCACAAGTGGTGAAGCAGTGCTGCAGGTCTCTCTCTCTCTCTCCATCTCCCTTCTCTCTAAATGTCTCTTTCCATCCAAAAGATAAAAATGAAAAGAATTTTTTTTAAACATATTAAAGAGGAAGTCGGGCGGTGGTAGCACAGCGGGTTAAGTGCACGTGGCGCGAAGCGTAAGGACCCCGTAAGGATCCCGGTTCGAGCCCCCAGACCCCCACCTGCAGGGGAGTCGCTTCATAAGCGGTGAAGCAGGTCTGCAGGTGTCTATCTTTCTCTTCCCCTCTCTGTCTTCCCCTCCTCTCTCCATTTCTCTCTGTCCTATCCAACAATGACTATAACAATAAAATAATAAGGACAACAAAAGGGTATAAATAAATATTCAAAATATTCAAAAAGACATACTAAAGAGAAAATGTGTTTTGATAAAACTAAAACTGCAGCCATGAGAATCCAACTTAAAATGACTATGACTATCCAATAATAAATAAATTTTAAAAAGAAAAGATAGAAGCAGTGCCATTTTAAAAAGAGGAACAATGCTGTAAAACCATAAAACTCATACTTGGGGGGTCGGGCGGTAGCGCAGCTGGTTAAGCACACATGGCACTAAGCGCAAGAATGGGCGTAAGGATCCCGGTTCGAGCCCCCGGCTCCCCACCTAGAGGGGAGTCGCTTCACAGGCGGTGAAGCAGGTCTGCAGGTGTCTGTCTTTCTCTCCCCCTCTCTGTCTTCCCCTCCTCTCTCCATTTCTCTCTGTCCTACCCAACAATGACAACATCAACAACAATAATAACTATAACAATAAAAAACAACGGCAACAAAAGGGGAAATTAATAATAATAATAAAACTCGTAGGCATATCTGGATTTTAAGCACATGTAATACTAGAAAGTAATACAAGTGTATTAATAAGCTATTACTTATATGTGACATTTTTGCATATCAAGAGGCTAGGCTTGACAAACTCTAGGATGTTGTGAGAGAACCGTGGTGGTTAACTTTGGGAGGGTGGGAGGGTACGGACACAGAACTTTGGTGGTGGGTGTAGTGTGGAAACTATATCTATAATCTTACAATCTTGTAACCCACTATTAATCACAAATAAAACAACGGGGTGGGGAAGCCTAGGTTTCATTATGGTAAACATAATTAGATAAGAAAGACAGAAAACATGCATCTGGTGGTGGCGCACCTGGTTGAGCGCACATGTTACAATGAGCAAGGACCCAGGTTTGAGCCCCTGGTCCCCACCTGCAGGGGGAAAGCTTTGCAAGTGGTGAAGCAGGGCTGCAGGTGTCTCTCTTTCTCTCTCCCTCTCTCTCTCCCCCTACCCTCTCTATTCCTGGCTGTCTCTATCCAATAAAGGTAATTAAAAAAATTTTTTTTAAGGGAATCGGGTGGTAGAGCATTGGGTTAAGCACAGGTAGCACAAAGCGCAAAGACCGGCTTAAGGATCCCGGTTCGAGCCCCCGCTCCAGCCCGTGGCTCCCCACCCACAGGGGAATCGCTTCACAAGCGGTGAAGCAGGTCTGCAAGTGTTTATCTTTCTCTCCCCCTCTCTGACTTCCCCTCCTCTCTCCATTTCTCTCTGTCCTATCCAACAACGACAACAACAATAAAACAAGGGCAATAAAAGAGAATAAATAAATAAATATTTTTAATTTTTTTAAAAAAAGACAGAAAAAGACTATGGTTCAAAATGTTGGCATGATGCTTCAGAATAGTGAGACTATAGGCTATCATTTTGTCCTCTGCATCCTAAAGGTTTTCTTAACTTTCTAATTTTTCCATAGTGAAGATACATTCATCTTTATGATCTAAAGCATCTGACAAACATATGTTAAACTAGGGCAGGAGTAGATAGCATAACGGTTATGCAAAGAGACTCTCATGCCTGAGGCTCCAAAGTCCCAGGTTCAGTATCCAGCACTATCATAAACCAGAGCTGAGCAGAGCTCTGATTAAAAAAAAAATGAAGTCACTGGGGTGGGTCCTAATCCAATATGACTGCTGTCTTTATAATGGCAAAAGGCCATGTGAAGACACACACACACACACACACACACACACACACACACACACACACACGGGAAAGCAACATGACAGCAGAGGCAGGGACTGGAGGTATAGAGTTACAAGCCAAGAAATTTGAAGCATAACCAACTGTTACCAGCAGCTCAAAGATCGGCCTGGAACAGATTCTCCCTCGGAGTCTTCAGAAAAGCTGCAGTCACTGACGCCTTGATCTCAGACTTACAGCCTCCAGAACGGTGATCCAATTTAATGTCTGCTGTTTTAAGCCACCTGGTTTGTGTTACCTTGCTGTAGTAGCCCTAGAACACAGAAACCAGGGTTAGCGATGGGAGCTTTGCAAGCAGACTGCTGCATGGCATAAGTCATCGTTAACCACTTTGAGTCTATTTCCATTTTAATTACTTTTATTGCCAACAGGGTTATCCTGGGGACTTGGTGTTGACAGACCCCACCCTTCCTCCTTCTCCTTCTCTTTCCTATTTTATTTGATAAGGCAGAGAGAAATTAGGGGGGGATAGAGAGGAAGAGAGACAGTCATCTATAGACCTGCTTCACTACTCCTGAAGTTCCATCCCCCCCCTAGGTGGGGAGCAGGGGCCTCCAACCCAGATCCTTGCACATGATAACATACGTGGTAAACCAAATGTGTCAACATCTGCCCCCCCCATTTCCTTTTTAAAAGCACGGACAAGGGAGTCGGGCGGTAGTACAGCAGGTTAAGCACACATGGCACAAAGCACAAGGACCAGAAGAAGGATCCCGATTCGAGCCCCCGGCTCCTCACCTGCAGGGAATTCACTTCACAGGTAGTGAAGCAGGTCTGCAGGTCTCTATCTTTTTCTCCCTCATCTGTCTTCCCCTCCTCTTTCCATTTCTCTCTGTCCTATCCAACAACGACGACATCAATAATAACTACAACAATAAAACAGCCAGGACAACAAAAGGGAATAAATAAATATTAAAAAATAAAAAATAATAAAAATTTTAAAAAGTAAAAAAAAAAAAAAACACGGACAAGGGGAGCCAGGCGGTGGCATACCTGGCTAAGCACACATAGTCAAAAAACCACAAGGATCCCAGTTCTAGCCCCTGCTCCCCACCTGCAGCGCGTATGCTTCACGAGCAGTGAAGCAGGTCTGCAGGTGTCTTTCTCCCTCCCTCTTTCTCTCCCCCCTTTTCTCTCAATTTCTCTGTGTCCTATCCACAAAAATTGAAAAAAAAACAAAATGTCCGCCAGGAGCAGTGGATTTGTAGGGTAAAAAACACCACGGGGAGTCGGGTGGTAGCGGAGCAGGTTAAGCTCACTTGGCGCAGAGTGCAAGGACCGGCTCAAGGGTCCTGGTTCGAGTCCCCGGCTTCGCTTCACAGGCGGTGAAGCAGGTCTGCAGGTGTCTATCTTTCTCTCCCCCTCTCTGTCTTCCCCTCCTCTCTCCATTTCTCTCTGTCCTATCTAACAACGACGACCTCAATAACAATAATAAATACAACCACTATAAAAAGATAACAAAGGCAGCAAAGGGGAAAATAAAGTACTTAGGGTAGTGCTTGACACAAGAATCCTTCCATAAAAGTTATTGCATTGTGAGGCTACCCGTCCTTGGAAAATGCGTATCAATGAACCTTGTTAAAGCCATACTGAGCTACCTACAACGTGGAGAACTCCTAGATTAACAATTATGCTGTTAGTGGTCCAGGAGGTGGCACACTGGATAAAGCACTGGACTCTCAAGCATGAAGTCCTGAGTTCAATCCCCAGCAGAACATTTAGCAGAGTGATGTCTGGTTCTTTGTCCCTCTCCTCTGATCCCTCTCATAAATAGATAGATAGATAGATAGATAGATAATTTTTTAAAAAAAATTGTGTTGGGGGTTGGGTGGTAGCGCAGCGGGTTAAGCACAGGTGGCGCCAAGTGCAAGGACCAGTGGAAGGATCCCTATAGAGCCCCCGGCTCTCCACCTACAAGGGAGTCGCTTCACAGGCGGTGAAGCAGGTCTGCAGGTGTCTGTCTTTCTCTCCCCCTCTCTGTCTTCCCCTCCTCTCCCCATTTCTCTCTGTCCTATCCAACAACGACAACATCAAGAACAACAACAATAATAACCACAACAAGGCTACAACAACAAGGGCAACAAAAGGGGGAAAAAAATGGCCTCCAAGAGCAGTGGATTCATGGTGCAGGCACTGAGCCGAGCAATAACCCTGGAGACAAAAAAAAAGAATTCTGTTGTTTTAAAAAATTATGTTTTGGGGGTCAGGCGGTGGTGCATCTGGCTGGGTGCATGTTACAATGTGCAAGGACCCAGGTTCGAGCCCCGGTTCCCCACCCGCAGGAGGGAAGTTTCACAAGTGGTGAAGCAGGGCTGCAGTTGTTTTTCTGTCTCTCTCCCTGTCTACCACCCTGTTCCTTCTCAATTTCTGGCTGTCTCTACCCAATAAATAAATAAAGATTTAAAAAAACAAGTTATGTTGTAGGGCTGGGCAGTAGCACACATGGTTGAGCACACACATTACTATGCGCACAGATCCAAGTTTAGCTCAGGACCCCACTCCCTACCTGCAGGAGGACAGCTTCACATGTTTGGCCTTCTCACGCTCTTTCTCTGCCACCCCCCTTCGGTCTCTCACTATCTGTCAAAACAAAAGGCCACTAGGAAGAGTGGAGTCATGCTGTCATAACTATACTAACAAAACAAACAAAAAAAATCTGTCTCTAATTTTCAGAATTGAGAGCAGTGGTCATGGGAGAATCTGAGAGGACATTGACATTAGTACAGGGGTGATGAAAAAGGCAATGGGGGGGACTTTATGAAGGTGTATCAGCACCAGTTTGGGGTGAAGATCAAGGACTACATCGTTATTCATAACTGCAATGAGTTAGAAATGGGGGAAAAAGTCATTAAAGTGAAATGAATGATGTTGCAGACAGACAGAAGAGGAAAACGCAGCTAGTAGATTTGTACGCATCAGCATGGGAGTATGTTCATGACACACTATGTCATAACGTAATGGTTAAGGATTTAGACTCCTGCCAAAGTGCCCAAAGTCAAAGCTTAGGTATGACCTGGACTAGCCTGTGTGAGCTTGAACAAGCTGTTTAACATTTCAAAGTCAGGGGCTGGGTGGTGGCACACCAGGTTAAGCACACATAAAATGAAGTATAAGGTCCTGTGCAAGAATGCCCAGTTAACCAACCCCGGCTCCCCACCTGCAGGGGGGTCACTTCACAAGTGGTGAAGCAGGTCTGCAGGTGTCTGTCTTTCTGTCTCCTTTTCTAACTTCCCCTCTCAATTTCTCTCTATCCTGTCAAAAAAAAAATCGGAAAAATGGTTACATGAGCAGTGGATTCATAGTGCAGGCTCGGTACCGAGCCTCAGTGATAATCCTGGAGGCAAAAAAAAAAGTCTTTAAAAAATAATAATTAACAGTGGGCCAGGCGCTAATGCAGTGGGTTAAGCACATATGGCACAAAGCACAAGGACCTGAGTAAGGATCCTGGTTCGAGCCCCCGGCTCCCCACCTGTAGGGGAGTCGCTTCACAGGCGGTGAAGCAGGTCTGCAGGTGTCTATCTTTCTCTCCCCCTCTCTGTCTTCCCCTCCTCTCTCCATTTCTCTCTGTCCTATCTGACAACAATGACATCAATAACAACAGCAATAATAACTACAGCAACAATAAAAAATAACAAGGGCAACAAAAAGGGAAAAATAAATTAAAAAATAGTTCTGAAAAAGTTTAGAGAAATGAGAAGAGGCTATAAGGTAAAGTAGAATTTAGAATTATCACAAGCAGATAAGAGAGAGCAAATATAAGATAGTGGCTATCTATGCAAGTTGCTATGCCAATGCAACCATCTTTTCTTTTCCTGGAAATCACTCCCTTTCCTCCTGTGTATAATGTGGAGGTCGGTCAGAGCAGTATTTGTGGGGTTTTTTTGTTTGTTTGTTTTTTGGTGTGTGTGTTTTTTTTTTTTTTTTTGGTTTTTTGCTTGTTTGTTTTTAGAAACAGGCAGAGACTCAGGTCCAAGTTTTCCCCCTACCACACTGGGAAAGTTACAGTGTTGGGGTATCTTTCCCTCTTTTGCCATTTGTCTCTGTCTTTCCATCTAAAAATGTCGGCCCAAAGCAGTGAAGTCCCAGTGATAACAAAAAAAAAGAGGTGGGGTCAGGTGGTGGTGCACCTGGTTGAGTGCACATAATATAATGCACAAGGACCCAGGTTCAAGTCCCTGGTCTCCACCTGCAGGGAGGAAGGTTCACAACTTGTGAAGCATGGCTGTAGGTGTCTCTTTGTCTCTCTCCCTCTCTATCTTTCCCTTCTCAATTTCTGGCTGTCTCTATGCAGTAAATAAATAAAGATAGGGAGTCAGACGGTAGCACAGCAGGTTAAGCACACCTGGTGCAAAGTGCAAGGATCGGCGTAAAGATGCCGGTTCAAGCCACCCCCAACCCCCCCACTCCCGGCTCCCCACCTGCAGGGGGTCGGTTCAAGTCCCCAGCTCCCCACCTGCAGGGGGTCGCTTCACAAGCAGTGAAGCAGGTCTGTAGGTGTCTATCTTTCTCTCCCCCTCTGTGTCTTCCCCTCCTCTCTCCATTTCTCTCTGTCCTATCCAACAACGACAATATCAGTAACAACAACAATAATAATTACAACAATAAAACAAGGGCAACAAAAGGCAATAAATAAATAAATAAATATTTAAAAATACTTTTAAAAACTGAAAATAATGATAATAAATAAAAAGATATGACTAATAAGGCGAAGATAGATAGCTATAACAAAAATACACACTTTCTTAAATATTAAAAGTGACAACATGGGCAGACAAGATAGCATAATGGTAATGCAAAGAAACTCTCATGCCTAAAGTTCCAAAGTCCCAGGTTCAATCCCCTGCACCACCATAAGCCAGAGCTGAACAATTTAATTAATTAATTAATTAGAAAGTAGTGATTCCAAAACTAAAGCACACACCTTACCATGCATGAGACCTTGGGTTCCAGCGCCAGCACCACAGGGAGCACCATAGATGGTGGATCAGTAGTTTGGTATCTCTCCTCTCTGCGCTCTCTCTCTCTCTCTCTTTCTTCCCCCTTCCCCAAGAAAAAAAAATAAACATAGAATAAAAACTGGGCCAGGGGTTCATGCTCCAGCAATGCATAACATAAGTAGACAGTTTGGCCCAGGAGGCAACACAGTAGATAAAGCACTGACTGGACACTCCATCCAATGCTTATGAGACCCATAGATCAATCCCAGCATCACATGTGCCGGGCTAGCATCGAGGGTGGGAGAGAGGATCCAGGAACCAAGCTCGTGGCAGTAGCAATACAAATCTTTATTCATGTGCGAGCCCCAGAGTCAGGCGTGCGTGCAGCGGGTTAGGCCACGTGAAGTCAAACCACAATGGCTAGTGTCCGCCTCCCTGTCTGCACGCCTGCCCTCCTCCAGGTCGGGACAGGGAAAGAAGAGAGAAACCAGAAACAGAAGTTATTTTTCATAGGATAAAACCGGAAGTGGCAAGTCCGAAACGGAAATGGTCAGGAAATGGGGTGGAAAAAGGAAAAAGGCACCCTGGGAAGGTTGAACTTTCTTAGCAACTGTTACGATGGTTTTAACTGGTGGGATTAATGTTACCCTGCAGGCAGGGCGGGTCTCGAGGTAGAAAGATGACAGATCAAAGGAATGGGTGGGGAATCTTTCAAGAAAAACAATGATTATGTAAATAGGCCATAGTGTCAGCAATGGAGGATGGAGCAGGGGGGCAGCCCGACAAAATGGAGCAGGGTAATTCTCTGATTTCCTATCTATCTATCTATCTATCTCGTTTCTCTGTGTTTCTGTCTATCATTAACAAATAAAAATAAGAAAATAAACATAGGTAGCCAGGCAGCAGCACAGCAGGTTAAGCACATATGGCGCAAAGCACACTGACCGGTGTAAGGATCCTGTTAGGAGCCACCGGCTCCCCACCTGCAGGGGGGTCACTTCACAAGTGGTGAGCAGGTCTGCAGGTGTCTATCTTTCTCTCGCCCTCTCTGTCTTCCCCTCCTCTCTCCATTTCCCTCTGTCCTATCCAAAAACAACAAGGGCAACAAAAATGGGGAAATGGCCTCCAGGAGCAGTAGATTCATAGTGCAGGCACCAAGCCCCAGCGATAACCCTGGAGGTAAAAAAAGAAAATAAATAAAGTAAACAAAACATAAAATTTTAAAAATGAGGGTGGGCAGGCGGTAGTGCAGTGGGTTAAGCACACATGGCACAAAGTGCATGTACTATCCTAACGATCCCATTCAAGCCCCCAGCTCCCCATGTGCAGGGTGGGGGGGGTCACTTCACAAGCGGTGAAGCAGGTCTATCTTTCTTTCCCCGTCTGTGTCTTGCCTTCCTCTCTCGATTTCTCTGTCCTATCCAACAACAATAGCAATAACAACAATAACAACAAGGGCAACAAAACGGGAAAAAATGGCCTCCAAGAGCAGTGGATTCGTAGTGCAGGCACTGAGCCCCAGCGATAACCCTGGAGGCCAAAAAAAAAAAAAAAAAAAAAAAGCCAAATGCCTATCAAGAAATGTAAATGGACTTAATTAATTTGCCTATGAAAAGTAATTTTCATAAGTTCTCACAAAACAAAGCTCAAGGACATATTGTATACCGAAAGACACATCTAAAACAGGCATTCTGAAAAGCTAGCAGTGAAAGAACAAGGGTTCTTTCTTTAATACCTTTCTTTAAATACCTTTAAATAATACCTTTTTCTTTAAATACCTTTACTGCTCATCAGTAAAGGTATTTCACACAGGTTCTTACCACATGAGGAGAAACTCTGGTATTACAGCCTCTCTCTCTCTCTCCCTCTCTCTCCTTCTCTCCCTCTCCTCTCTCTCTGAATGAGAAAGCAACTTGAAGCCATGAAAGAGAGAGAGAGAGAGAAGAAACAAATGACTAATCAACAAGTAGCAGGTGGTTCACCTGGTTAAGTGCACATATTGCCATGCACAAGGACCCGAGTTCAATACTCCAGTCCCCACCTGAAAAGGAAAAGCTTTGTTAGTGAAGCAGTGCTGCAGGTGTCTCCCTCCTTTTTTTTTAAATGAATTTTTTAATATATCTTATATATTTATTTATTCATGAGAAAGAGGAGGAGAGAGAGAGCCAGACATCACTCTGGTACGTGTGCTGCTGGGGATTGAACTCAGAACCTCAGGCTTGAGAATCCAGTGCTTTATCCACTGTGCCACCTCCTGGACCACTCTCCCTCCTTCTCTATCTCCCCTTCCCTCTCAATTTCTCTCTGTTCTATCAAATAAAATAGAGTTTTAAGAGTCTTTTTAAAAATAAAAAAAAACATATAGAAAGCAGGAGGGGGCTGGGCGGTAATGCAGCGGGTTAAGCGCACACGGAGCAAAGCACAAGGACCAGTGTTAAGTATCCTGGTTCGAGCCCCCAGCTCCCCACCTTCAGGGGGGTCGCTTCCCAAGCGGTGAAGCAGGTCTGCTGGTGTCTATCTTTCTCTCCCCCTCTCTGTCTCCCCTCCTCTCTTGATTTCCCTCTGTCCTATCCAACAACAGCAGCAGCAGTGACAACAACAATAATAATGGCAACAACAAGGGTAACAACAAGGGCAACAAAATGGGAAAAATGGCCTCCAGGAGCAGTGGATTCATAGTGCAGGTACTAAGCCCCAGCAATAACCCTGGAGGTGAAAGAAAGAAAGAAAGAAAGAAAGAAAGAAAGAAAGAAAGAAAGAAAGGAAGGAAGGAAGGAAGGAAGGAAGGAAGGAAGGAAGGAAGGAGGGAGGAAAGAAAGGGAAAGAGAGAAAGAAAAAAGAAAAGAGAAGGAAAGGAAGGAAAGGAAGGAAGACAGGATAGGGAACATGAGACCAGACTTGTGACTCCACCTTAAACAACTAAATAAAATGAGCAAAAGCTCTGAAGCAACTGTTCAGAGCTTGGAAAGCAAAGAGCAGAAGAGAGAGCTCACCAGGGCCGGAATGTGGCTCACTCAGTAGAACACGAACTGACCACATAGGGGAGCCCCTGCAGGGGTCTAGGGGACCAGTGCACTGTTTCTCCTTCTGTCTATCTGTCTGCCTGCCTGCCTATCTATGTCTCTCACCCCCTAGCTAAGAAAAAAAGAAAAAATGACCACTGGGAGTGAAGGAGTAGTACAATTACAGAGCCCCAGTGGTAAAATTTCATTTTAATTTATTTTATTATTTTTGGGTGTGGCAATCCAATTTTTTTTCTTTTGTTCTTTATTGGGGCAGTAATTAATGGTTTATGGTCGACAGTAAAATACAGTAATTGGTACATGTGTGGACATTTCTCAGTTTTCCACATAACACTCTAACCCCACCTAGGTCCCCCTCTGCCATCATGTTCTAGGACCTGAACACTCCTCAGACGCCTCCCCAGAGTCCTTTACTTTTGTGCAACAGACCAACTCTAGTCCAAGTTCTGCTCTGTGTTTCCCTTTCTGTTCTTATTTCTCCACTTCTGTCCATCAGTGAGATCACCCCATATTCATCCTTCTCTCTCTGGCTTATCTCACTTAACATGATTCTTTCAAGTTCCACCCAAGATGAGGTGAAGGTGAATTCATCTTTTTAATAGCTGAGTACTATTCCACTGTGTATATAATTTATTTTATTTTTATTGCACTTGCTGGAACTCAGTGCCTGCACAAGTAATCCATTGCTCCTCGCGGCCATTCTTTCCTCTTTTTCTTTTTCTGTCCTTCTTTCTATTCAGTAACACAGTGAGAAATATAGAGGGGAAGGAGAGATAGAGAGGGAGACAGAGAGAGACACCTGCACCACTGTTTCACTACTCATGATCCTTCCTCCCTCACTCCCTCCCTCCCCCTCCCTCCCTACTGGTGGGGAGCAAGGGTTTGAGCACAGTTAATTGTGCATAGTATTGTTTGCGTTCAACCAGCTGCACCACCACCCTGTCCCCTAGTGACAAAATATTTAAAAGAAAGAGAGGAAGAAAGGGAAAATGAAAAAGAAAAAGAAAAAAAAAGCGTGAATCACTGGATAAATGGAACAAATTGACCCTTGATGGTTCAAATTTACTCCCCACAGGCAATTTCTGAGCTTTGATGCAGAGAAAGGGTACCCAGAGTCCTGCATTTGCCCCAAGTTGAGAAGACAAAGTTCAAAATTCAGAAAGGCCTGGTGGGGAAGAGTTACAATTTGTGGAGCCAGGTAGCAGGAAGAACAGAGCTGCCTAATATACTAAATAGGTGCAAAACCCCAGCACCCCAAAACATGCATTTGGGGAAAAAAATGATTTTATGGGAGAGGATCTAAAGTTTGGTTGGATGAAGCCTTTGAACAAAAGATGCTTCGGTCAATACAAAAGGTCTGCCGGTAAGAATGCCCCAACCCACTATGTGAGAAGAGTCTTAATCCCTTATCTCTAGTCCTAGGAGAAGGAGGAACTAAAATCTATAGTCCTATACTATTGCCCAGACCTGCCTGCCTTTTTTTTTCTGTCTTCTGTCCTTCCTTCCATTCTTTCTTTCTTTCTTTCTTTCTTTCTTTCTTTCTTTTCTATTCATGATTTAATATTGGTGCACAAAATTATAAAATAACAAGGATATAATTCCATACTGTTCCCATCACCACTGTTCAGAATCCCCCACTGAAAACTGTAATAATTCTCCCAAAGTTGCAGATACGAGTAGACTATTATTTCTATAACTATCTGTATTTATATATATTTGCCTTTTTTTCCCCCTATGGTCCTGCCTTCTCTTCCTTTCTAAGTCTACACCTGTTATTACTCCTGAGTGTCCTTCCTTTTTTTTTTTTTCTTTTCTCTCTCAGGGGACTGATGGATTGGGATTCAGGGCCCTGTGGTCATCTATCCCTAATATTCCTCCCCCTCTGGGAGTATGGACCAAATTTCTTTCTGGGGTGCAGAAGGTGAGAATTCTGGCTTCTATAATTGCTTCTCTGCTGGACATGAGTGTTGGCAGGTGGATCCATACCCCCCAGGACCAGGTCTTTCTTTCTTTCTTTTTTTTTTTTTGAACTTCCTATCTGATGCTCCCTTTGTCCTCTGTTACTTATGCTATTTATTTAGGGCCACATGGTGAGTTACCCAGGATTTTTTGGTCTCTCGCATGTAGACAGGAGGGATATCTTTAATTCACGAATTTCTCTTTTCTCTTACCAATCTGCCCTGTGCAACATGGCTTCTTTCCACCCCACAGGAGAGATTTCTACAGATATGCAGAAAACTTTCTTCATTCAGAATATTAATTGGTGTGTGTGGACTATATTTCCAGTTACTAACTTACTGCCTCTCATCCTCATATTCATGGGCTTTTAAAAAATATCTCTGGGGGTGCCAGGCGGTGGCACACTTGGTTGAGCATGCATGTTATAATGAGAAAGGACTCAGGTTCAAACCCCCAGTCCCTACCTGCTGGGGAAAAGCTTCATAAGCGGTGAAGCAGGTCTGCAGGTGTCTCTCTCTCTTTCTCTCTCTCTCTCTCTCTCTCTCCTTTTCTATTTCCCCCTTCATCTTGATTTCTTGCTGTTTATATCAAATAAATACAGATAATAAAACATATAAAAATATATCTCTGGATTTTTTTTCTTTCTGTACACTCTAAATAGCTAATTTTCTTTGCAAGCTGGTGCTTAAGAAAGCTGTCAGTAGAGGGCGCTAAATAGACATTCTAAGGGAAAGGGGTTTTGATTTCCTGGTTTCAGGGTGTACAACCTTTAGTGAATTAACAGATCCATAGGTTCTTCAGTTATGATAAATGTCCCACACTCTGGGCTGTGGGACAGGCTGACAGTGGCACAGGCTAAGTCTATTTTTATTCTTATGACTTACTGATATTTACAGAGAGAGAGAGACCAGCTCTGACTTATGGTGGTGTCAGGGATGGAACCTAGGCTGGGACCTTGGGGCCTCAGGCAGGAAGGTCTAGTGTACAAGCACTGTGCAATCTCCCTGGCTTGTAAATAGTGAATGGGAGTTTGAACCTGAGACTTTGGAGCCTCAGGCATGAAAGTCTTTTTTGCATAACCATTATGCTGTCTCTGAGCCCTGTAAATCTACTTACAAGAGATAACACATGTCTTCTGTTGAACCAATACACCACTACTTTATCTGGCCAAGGAGATCTAACCTATATATGATCAAGCTGCTGGATACACCTGCTAGTCTGCAAGAAATAAGAGGCTACAGAGCATACACCGCTCGTGGGATAAAGGATTGGGCAAACTAGTAGATGACAGACAAAGCAAATATAGAAAACTACTCACTATAGAATCTAAGCACTGGGTAGTATATAAGTGCTTTGTATTTTGAGCTGTATGAGGTTTTCACAAGTATGGGTTATTTTTGGAATTAAGAGAAAAAAATGTTTCCGTGGTCAAGGGGTAAACACACAAACTGATCTAATGAGGGGCTGGGGAGACAGCTTAATGGTTATACAATATATACTTGGGGGTCGGGCGGTGGCGTAGTGGGTTAAGCGCACGTGGCGCAAAGCGCAGGGACCGGCGTAAGGATCCCGGTTCGAGCCCCCGGCTCCCCACCTGCAGGGGAGTCTCTTCACAGGCGGTGAAGCAGGTCTGCAGGTGTCTATCTTTCTCTCCCCCTCTCTCTCTCTGTCTTCCCCTCCTCTCTCCATTTCTCTCTGTCCTCTCCAACAACAAAGCAACGTCAACAATGGCAATAATAACCGCAACGAGGCTGCAACAACTAGGGCAACGAAAAGGGGGAAAAATAGCCTCCAGGAGCGGTGGATTCATGGTGCAGGCAACGAGCCCAGCAATAACCCTGGAGGAAAAAAAAAAACATATATATATATACCTATGTATGTATATATATGCCTGAGGAACCGAAAGTCTCAAATTCAATTCATAGCACCATTATCAGTCAGAGGTGAGCAATGCTCTGGCCAGAAAAAAAAAAGAGGGGAGGGGAGGAAGAAGAAGAAAATGACAACGGAGGAGAGGGAGGCGGGGAAAGAAGGAGCACACACAGCGCCCAATAGGGGAACAGGCGGGGCTCATCTGGTTGAGCACACACAAACCATGTCTGAAGACCCAGGTTCGAGCCACCGCTCCTCATCTGCAGGGGAGAATCTTCACGAGTGGTGAAGCGGGTCTATAGGTGTCTATCTTTCTCCTCCACTGTCTGTCGCCCCTCTCCTCTCAATTTCTCTCGGTCCTATCTGATAACAACTAGAGAGAAAAAGGAAGGAAGGAAAGAAGGACGGAGACAGAAAGGAGAGGAGGAGGAGGGAGAGAGGGAAAGAAAAAGTGGCCAAGGGAGATGATGGATTTGTAGTGCAGGCACCTGCTGGTAATAAAAAACAAATTGGAAAAAAAAAAAAAAGCCTGGGGCCAGGTGGTGGCATACCTGGTTAAGCACATACAATACAGTGTGCAAGGACACAGGTTCAAGCCCCTGGTCCCCACCTGCGGGGGGAGGGGAGTTTCAAGAATGAAGCACAGCTGCAGGTGTCTATCACTCTTACTATCTCCTCCTCTCAATTTCCATCTCTATCCAATAATAAATAAGTAAATAATTCTTAAAAACGTACTTACTTTATTAAAAAAAAAAAAACACCTACTTAATTTATAATAGTAGACAATGACAGGGAGTCAGGTGGTAGCGCAGTGGTTAAGCGCACGTGGCGCAAAGCACAAAGACCGTGTAAGGATCCCGGTTTGAGCCCCCGGCTCCCCACCTGCAGGGGAGTCGCTTCACAGGCGGCAAAGCAGGTCTGCAGGTGTCTGTCTTTCTCTTCCCCTGTCTGTCTTCCCCTCCTCTCTCCATTTCTCTCTGTCCTATCCAACAACAATGACAGCAATAACAACAACAATAATAACTACAACGATAAACAACAAGGGTGTTCGAACACCGGCTCTCCACCTGCAGGGGAGTCGCTTCACAGGCGGTGAAGCAGGTCTGCAGGTGTCTATCTTTCTCTCCCCCTCTCTGTCTTCCCCTCCTCTCTCCATTTCTCTCTGTCCTATCCAACAATGACGATCAATAATAATAACTACAACAACAATGAAAAAAAAAGCAAGGGCAACAAAAGGGAAAATAAACAAATATTAAATAATAATAATAATAATAATAATAATAGTAGACCATGACAGAACAACAGTAGGTTGCACAGTCAGGGGTCTCAAAAATTGCCAGCTTACCCTCTCAAATCCCCTTTTTTCCTCATGTGGCTTTCAGTTGCATAAATTTGTAGGAAAACTATAAAACTGAAAGAAAAGCACACACACCAAAAAAAAAAAAAAAAAAAAAAAACTGCCCATCTCCCCAAGCTAGAGATCAGGGAGATGAAGAATAACTTTCTTAAGAGACGGGGGAATGAACAAATGAATAAAACACTTTGCACTGATCCTCTCCTCAAGACGAAACTGCTGATGCGGATGTAAGTTTCGAAACACGTTCCTCCAATACTGTTAAACCAACACCACAAAGAAAGGCAAGAGGCAACGTGAAGTTCCAAGTTCCCATTTCTGTCGGCTATAAGTGGCACACAGTCAAGACAAAGAAGTGGGCAAAGGTTTTGCATAGCGATGTTCACGGCCTATAAACAGCCCAGCCGCTAGGGTGCACAGTGTACCCCGACTCACACTAAGCCTCAATGGGAATTCACTCTTGTACACATACCCCTAGGACATGCATGTGACAAGCCCTCAGAGATACCAACAGCAGGAATTCCTAGGTCAAAGGATAGGTACATATATATATATTTAGCATTTATTTATTTATTCCCTTTTGTTGCCCTTGTTTTTTTTTATTGTAGTTATTGTTGTTGTTGTTGATATCATCGTTGTTGGATAGGACAGAAAGAAATGGAGAGAGAAGGGGAAGATAGAGAGGGGGAGAGAAAGACACCTGCAGACCTGCTTCCCCGCTTCTGAAGCCACTTCCCCACAGGTGGGGAGCCAGGGGCTCAAAGCGGGATCCTTGCTCTATGTGCCACCTGCGCTTAACCCGCTGCTCTACCGCCCGACTCCCCATGTAGACATATATATTTTTTGTAGACATATTTTTAACGTGCTTCCTGGGAACAAACCTAGTTCCGTGCAGACACAACTGGGAGGTGGCCGGCCACCCCCGCCCCCACGGTAAATTCAGTCTTTCTTTCCTTTTAAATATTTTATTTTTATTTCTTTTATAAATTTATTTACTTATTTGATAGGACAGAGAGAAATAGAGAGAGAAGGGGAGATAGAGAGGGAGAGAGAGACACCTGCAGCACTGCTTTACTGCTCGTGATGTTTTCCTCCTGCAGGTGGGGACCAGGGGGTTGAACCTTTGTCCTTGTACACCATATAATGTCTGCACTTAACCAAGTACACCATCACCTAGGCCCTAAATATTTTATTTATTTGTTATTTATTGGCTAGAGACAGAGAGAAATCGAAAGGGAAGGCAGAAAGGGAGTGGAGAGTGACCTGCAGCACTGCTTCTCGTCTTGGAAAGCTTCCCCCTTGAAGGTGGCGACTTGGGGGAGGGGCTATGATTGGGGTCCATGCATAGTATAACATGTGTGCTCAGCCAGATGTGCCACTGCCTAGCCCCCTCCTTTCTCTTCTTCCTACTTTCCTTTTTTCTTCCTTTTCTTTTTTCTTTTTTTTTTTGTCCCCAGGGTTATTGCTGGGGTTCAGTGCCTACACTATGAATCCACTGCTCCTGGAGGCTATTTTTTCCCTTTTGTTGCCCTTGTTGTTTATCATTGTTGTCATTATTATTGTTGTTGTTATTGGTGTCATTGTTGTTGGATAGGACAGAGAGAAATGGAGAGAGAAATGGAGAGAGGAGGGGGAGACAGAGAGGGAGAGAAAGATAGACACTGGAAGTCGGGAGGTAGCGCAGTGGGTTAAACGCACATGGCGCAAAGTGCAAGAACCAGCTTAAGGATCCCGGTTCAAACCCCTGGCTCCACACTTGGGGGTGGGGGGTCACTTCAAAAGCGGTAAAGCAGGTCTGCAAGGGTCTCTTTCACCCCCTCTGTCTTCCCCTCCTCTCTCCATTTTTCTCTGTCCTGTCTAACAACAACATCAATAACTACAACAACAATAAAAAAAACAAGGGCAACAAAAGGGAAAAAAATATATAAAAAAATAGAAAAGAAAAAAAAAGAAAGACACCTGCAGACCTTCTTCATGGCTTGTGAGGCGACCCCCTCCCTGCAGGTAGGGAGCTGGGGGTTGGAACCAGGATTTTTTTTTTTACCTCTAGGGTTATCGGTGGGGTTCGGTGCCCACACTACGAATCCACAGCTCCTGGAGGCTATTTTCCCCCTTTTGTTGCCCTTGTTGTTTATTGTTGCTGTTATTATTGTTATTGTTATTGTTGTCATTGTTGTTAGATAGGTCAGAGAGAAATCGAATGAGGAGGGGAAGAGACACTTGCAGACCTGCTTCACTGCTTTTGAAGCGACCCCCCCACCCCCCCAAAAGTGGGGAGCCGGGGGCTCGAACCGGGATCCTTAAGCAGGTCCTTGCACTTTGCTCCATGTGCACTTAACCCTTTGCGTTACCGCTCAGCCCCCTCCATTACTTTTTTCCTTTTCTCTTCCTTTCTTTTCTTTCTCTTTTTTTCTTTTCCTTTCTCTTTCCTTCCTTTCTCCTCACCAAGGTTATTTCTAGGACTCAGCACCTGCACAATTCCACCACTCCCAATGGCCATTTTTTTTTCTTTTCCCTTAGAGGCAGAGAGAAGAGACACAGTTAGCTTTGGAGTGATTGAGGGACATGTAATAGGAGATAGTTGAGGAGGATATCTAGGTCTAAGAAGAAGCTATTTCATTAGGTACTTTATCGTTTCGTTTTGAGGTCTACTTGCTAGCTACATTTACTAACTCACTGCAAACTATAGTACACCTTTGCTTTGATCGATGTGCCAACACCCATGTTCAGCAGGGAAGCAATTACAGAAGCCAGACCTTCCACCTTCTGCAACCCACAATGACCTTGGGTCCATACTCCCAGAGGGATAAAGAATAGGAAAGCTCTCAGGGGAGGGGAGGGGATACGAAGTTCTGGTGGTGGGAAGTGTGTGGAGTTGTACCCCTCTTATGCTACGATCTTGTCAATATTTCCATTTTATAAATAAATAAAAAATTAAAATTAAAAAAGAGAGAAGAGACACTAAAGCACCGCTACTCCACTACTGGCCAACCTTCCTCCCCCTCAGGTGCTCCCCTGAAGTGACCTGGGGCTCGAACCTGAGTCCCTGTACATGTTAATGTATGTTCTTTACTAGGTAGGTCCTTTGTTGGACCCCTCAATTTTTTGTATAATTTCATTTATTTTATTTTTTTTTTAATTTTTTATTTAAGAAAGGATTAGTGAACAAAAGCATAAGGTAGGAGGGGTACAGAGAGAGAGAGAAGAGCCAGGCAGTGGCGCAGCAGGTTAAGCGCACATGGAGCAAAGTGCAAGGACCGGCATAAGGATCCTGGCTCAAGCCCCTGGCTCCCCACCTGCAGGGGAGTCGCTTCACAGGCGGTGAAGCAGGTCTGCAGGTGCCTATCTTGCTCTCCCCGTCTCTGTCTTCCCCTCCTCTCTCCATTTCTCTCTGTCCTATCCAACAACAACGACATCAATAACAACAATAATAACTACAACAATAAAACAAGGGCAACAAAAGGGAATAAATAAATATTTTAAAAAATTAAAAGATTTAAAAATAAAAAGAGAAAGAGACCAGAACACTACTCAGCTCTGGCTTATGGTGGTGCTGGGGATTGAACTTGGGACTTCAGAGCCTCAGGCATGAAAGACTTTTGCAGAACCATTATGCCCTTTTTTTTTCTAAGAGAGAGGAGAAGGAGGAAGATGAGGAGGAGAAAGAGGAGAGGAAGAGGAAAGACATCACAGCACTGCTTCACTGTCACGAAGCTCCTCTAGGCTCAATCCATAGTGCTCTCATGTGATACCAGTACTTGAACCCAGGGATTCGCCCATAAGGTATAAGCTCTACCACATACACTAGCTCCTAACCCCAGATATGGATCTTTTCATTTTAGCCTAAGTATTCCGTGCTGTTATTGTTATTGTTGTTGTTGTTACACTAGAGCACTACTTAGCTCTGTCTTTTTTTTTTTTTTAAAGACAGAGAAGCATAGAGAAAAGAGAGAGAGTAGTGAAAGAGGCCACAGTCCCAAAGCTTCTTTCAATGGGGTAAAAGCCAGGCTTGAACCTCAGTCAAGTACATGGCAAGCTGTGCACGATCCAAGTGAGTTATTTTGCTACTTTATGTTATTTCCTACATGCTCCGCATATCATATGTAGACCTCTATTTTCTTTTGCCAGATGTAGCTAAAAGTGTCCTCCCGCAAAAATGTATGGAGGGTTGGGCAGACAGCATATTGGTTATGCAAAGACTTTCATGTCTGAGGCACCAAAGGTACCAGGTTCACCATAAAGCCAGAGCTGAACAGTCGTCTGGTGAAAAAAAAAAAAAAAAAAAAAAGACTAGATTCACTCTCACACTGTGTAGTGTTTCCCTGCACCTTCACCAGCCTTTAACATACTCATCAGTCTGAGTGCCGGGTAATATTTCTCAACGGCCTTATAGTCCGTCTTCTTTAATCATGACTACAGTTGAGTACCAGTTGCTGTGTGTTGGCCATCTGCGTTTTTTTTTTCTGTCAAACATTCTGCAACCTGCCTTCTAGCCCTCAGCACCTTTGCAGAAAAACCGCCCCCACGGGGGGGGGGGGTGTACTACAGTATTTCCTAAATAAACTTCCCCTTAGAAAAATGCAGGCATTGCTCATTTTTCATTCTTTTCATTTTCTATATATAACCAGTGGTTTTACAAGATTATAAGATACCAGCAGTGGGGACCGAGCGGTAGAGCAGCCGGCTAAGCGCAGGTGGCGCAAAGCGCAAGGACCAGTGTAAGGATCCCGGTTGGAGCCCCCGGCTCCCTACCTGCGGGGGAGTCGCTTGACAGGCGGTGAAGCAGGTCTGCAGGTGTCTATCTTGCTCTCCTCCTCTCTGTCTTTCCCTCCTCTCTCCATTTCTCTCTGTCCTATCCAACAACGATGACATCAAGAACAACAATAATAATAACTACAACAATAGGGAGTCGGGCGGTACCGCAGTGGGTTAAGTGCACGTGGTGCAACGCACAAGGACCAGCATAAGGATCCCTGTTCGAGCCCCCGGCTCCCCACCTGCAGGGGAGTCGCTTCACAGGGGGTGAAGCAGGTCTGCAGCTGTCTGTCTTTCTCTCCCCTCTCTGTCTTCCCCTCCTCTCTTCATTTCTCTCTGTCCTGTCTAACAATGACCGCATCAGTAACAACAGCAATAATAACTACAACAACAATAAAAAACAAGGGCAACGAAAGGGAAAATAAATATAAAAATAATAATAATAATAATTACAACAATAAAACAACAAGGGCAACAAAAAGGGAATAAATAAATAAATATTGGGGGCCAGGCGGCAGCGCAGCGGGTTAAGTGCATATGGCGCAATGCGCAAGGACCCACGTAGGGATCCGGTTCGAGGCCCCGGTTCCCCACCTGCAGGGGGGTCGCTTCACAAGCGGTGAAGCAGGTCTGCAGGTGTCTATTTTTCTCTCCCCGTCTCTGTCTTCGCCTCCTCTCTCCATTTCTCTCTCTGTCCTATCCAACGACAACAATAACAACAACAATAATAACCACAACAGCGATAAACAAGGGCAACAAAAGAAAATAGCCTCCAGGAGCAGTGGATTCGTAGTGCAGGCACCGAGCCCCAGCAATAACCCTGGATGCGCTAAATAAATAAATACATATTAAAAAGAGAGAGAGAGAAAGCGAACCAGAGTATCACTTGAACACATGATGCCAAGGATCCAACTTGGGACCTCATGCTTGAAAATCGAAGGCTTTATCCACCACATCACCTCCCATTTTTCTATTTATCTATTTTTTAATGAAAGAGATACAGAGAGAAAGATACAAAGAGAGAAAAAATAGAGCCCTGCTCAGCTCTAGGTATGGTGGTGCTGGGGAGAGAACTTGGGTACTCAGAGCTTCAGGCATGAGGTCCCTCATAAGTCCCTCATTCAGCCTCTAACAGTGCATATGCCAGAGTAATGCTCGGGTTCTTTTTTTTATTTTATTTATTATTGGATAGAGACAGAGAGAAATTGAGAGATGAGGGGAAAGATAGAGAGGAAGAGAGACAGAGAGATACCAGCACCTCACTTGGGAAGCTTTCCCCCTTGCAGGTGGGAACCAGGGGCTTGAACCTGGGTCCTTGTGCACTGTAGTGTGTGCGCTTAACCAGGTGCACTGCCACCTGGCGTGTTCTCTATCTCCCTCCTTCACTCTCTCATATATTTATAAACAAAATATTTATTAATTCAGTTTTTTATTCTTGCTTTCTGATTTGCTGTTTTCTTCTACCGTTTTAATGATTATTGCTTTAATGCACCCGAACTTTATTTGGACATGAAGACTGAGGTAGGGGTCTGGGAGGTGGCGTAATGGATAAAGCATTGGATTTTTGAGCATGAGGTCCTGAGTTCAATCCCCGGCGCACATGTACCAGAGTGATGGTCTGGTTCTTTCTCTCTCTCTCTCCTCCTATCTTTCTCATTAATAAATAAAATCTGGGGACTGGGTGGTGGCACAACTGGTTAAGCACACAAGTCACAATGTATAAGGACCCAGGTTCAAGCACCTGGTCCCACCTGCAGGGGGATGCTTCCCGAATGGTGAAGTAGAGTGCTGGTGTCTCTCTGTTTCTCTTCCTCTCTATCTCCCCCTTCCTTTTAATTTCTGGCTATCTCTATCCAGTAAATAAAGATTATAAAAATAAATAAATAAATAAAATCTAAATAAAAAAAAAGACAGGAATCCAGCTGTGTTATGGTTGTTTCTCAAAAGTTAGCTGGGTTTTTTGTTGTTGTTGTTGTTGTTTTATATTATATTTATTTTCTCTTTTGTTGCCCGTGTGTGTGTGTGTGTGTGTGTGTGTGTTTAACTTTTTTTAATTTATTTTCCTTTTTGTTGCCCTTGTTGTTTTTCATGGTTGTTGTATGCTGCCCTTTTTTGTTGTTGTTGTAGTTATTATTGTCATTGTTACTGATGTCATCTTTGTTGGATAAGACAGAGAGAAATGGAGAGAGGGAAAGACAGAGAGGGGGAGAGAAAGACAGACACCTGCAGACCTGCTTCACCACTTGTGAAGCGACTCCCCTGCAGCTAGGGAGCCGGGGGCTCGAACTCGGATCCTTACGCTGGTCCTTGCACTTTGTACCACACATGCTTAACCCTCTGGGCTACCGCTGATTCCCAAAAGTTAGTTGTTTTAACATCATTTATTGACTATTCTTTTCTCTGCTGACTAGAAAGATCACCATTACAATT
The DNA here is from genome assembly GCF_950295315.1 of Erinaceus europaeus. NCBI lineage: Eukaryota > Metazoa > Chordata > Mammalia > Eulipotyphla > Erinaceidae > Erinaceus > Erinaceus europaeus. The sequence continues at coordinate 20,948,350 of NC_080185.1, forward strand.
AACTTAAGTCCCCGGAAGTATTTAAGTCTTTCTGGACTCTGTATTTTAATCCATTACCCGGCTACATTATCCTTTTCTCTAGTACTTAAAAAAAAAAAAAAAAAACTATCAAAACTTAGTTTTTTTTTTTGGAAAGAGTTTCTTTATTTGGGGGCAGGGCTCAGGTCAGGCAGGTGGGAATCACTGGGCACAGACCCCAATGTTGGGTGAGGGGGACCCTACAGGGGTGAGGTGTGGGGGTATGCTCGGCTGCAGGCCCAGGGCAGGAGGGGAAATGGAGCAGCACTGTGGAGCCTTCCCGGTGCCACAGGGGCCAGAAATGGGGAGGGGGGGTGCTTGTGAAAGCTTTCCCCACCCGTAGTGCCCACACAGGGGCCAAGAGGGCAGCCTCTTCATCCTCTTTGCCCCTCAGTGTGGAATCCAGGCCCAAAGGGGGTCAGATTAGAGTTTGGTAAGTGCTGTCCTTGGCCTTGAGGAAGCATAACACAGAGAAGGCCATTCACTGCCTGCAGACACCCTCAACGAAGCTGGCTCTATCAAAGCCAGGACTGTGGGCTTGAGGGATTGGGGGACTCCCTGTTGTGATAGTCTTCAGTTCATAGGTAGGGTGGTGGTGGGCAGCTGAACAAGATACTGACTGGTTACAGACAGAGCAACCTTTGACTGCTTCAGCTTGGGCCACACAGTGTCCTGGTTCCTCAGGCTGACATTGTTTCCACACGCAGCCAGAGAGGTTGTGTGCTCTGCTCTATCACCCTCTACGCAATGCTCACAGAGCTTCAGGTGTTTGCAGGCCCATTGGTCAGCTGGCCAGATGTTCATGCGGTACAGGGCTCCCCGCCCAAAGCCTCGAGATCCTATACCTAGGAGTGGGAGTCATTCCTTGGGCTCTCACCTCGCTACACATCTATACTCACCTACATCTCCTAAACTCCCTATGTACCTGTAGTTCCCATAAACACACTCCTAGAAGCCCCCTACATTTACTCCCAAACTTGTAGTATCTTAATCTGTTCGATCAACAAGAGTTTTTTTTATTATTTTAAATTCAGATTTGATTAAAAATTATAGATTATGGCCAGAAGATTATATAGTGGTAAACCTTCAGACCTCCATGCCCGAGATGTCACAATTCCCAGGTTCAATCACCAGTCAACCTTATGCCAGAGTTGAGCAATACTCTGGTTTCACTATCTCTCATGAAAATAAGTAAATCTGTTTTAAAAGATATACTTCTGGGAGCCGGGCGGTGGCGCAGCGGTTAATCGCAGGTGGCGCTAAGCGCAAGGACCAGCATAAGAATCCCGGTTCGTGCCCCCGGCTCCCCACCTGCAGGGGAGTCGCTTGACAGACAGTGAAGCAGATCTGCAGGTGTCTGTCTTTCTCTCCCCCTCTGTCTTCCCCTCCTCTCTCCATTTCCCTCTGTCCTATCCAACAACGACATCAACTACAACAACAACAACAACAAAAAGACAACAAGGGCAACAAAAGGGAAGATAAATAAAATTACAAAAATATAAAAAAAAGATATAGTTCTCTCTCAGGCAGAAGTTGAAAAACAAGATCAGAAAAGAAAACAAAAGTAGAACCTGAAATGGAACTGGCATATTGCACCAAAGTAAAAGACTCTGGGGTGGGTGGGAGGGAGAATACAGGTCCAAGAAGGATGACAGAGGACCTAGTGGAGGTTGTACTGTTATATGGGAAACTGGGGAATGTTATACATGTACAAAGAATTGGATTTACTGTTGAACGTAAAACATTAATTCCCCAATAAAGAAATTAAAAAAAAAAAAAAAGATACACTTTGGGGAGCCGGGAAGCAGGTTTAGCGCACGTAAGTGCACATGGTGCGAAACACAAGGACCAATGTAAGGATACCAGTTCGAGCCCCCGGCTCCCCACCTGCAAGGGGTCAATTCACGTGCGGTGAAGCAGGTCTGAAGGTGTCTGTCTTTCTCTCCCCCTCTGTCTTCCACTTCTCTTTCCATTTCTCTCGATCCTATCCAACAACAATGACAGCAATAACAACAACAATAATAACTACAACGATAAACAACAAGGGTGATCGAACCCCGGCTCTCCACCTGCAGGGGAGTCGCTTCACAGGCGGTGAAGCAGGTCTGCAGGTGTCTTTCTCTCCCCCTCTCTGTCTTTCCCTCCTCTCTCCATTTCTGTCCTATCCAACAACAATAACAGCAATAATAACAGCAATAATAACTACAATGATAAACAACAAGGGTGTTCGAACCCCGGCTCTCCACCTGCAGGGGAGTGGCTCACAGGCGGTGAAGCAAGTCTGCAGGTATCTATCTTTCTCTCCCCCTCTCTGTCTTCCCCTCCTCTCTCCATTTCTGTTTGTCCTATCCAACAACAATGACAGCAATAACAACAACAATAATAACTGCAATGATAAACAACAAGGGTGTTCGAACCCCGGCTCTCCACCTGCATGGGAGTCGCGTCACAGGCGGTGAAGCAGGTCTGCAGGTGTCTATCTTTCTCTCCCCCCTCTGTCTTCCCCTTCTCTCTCCATTTCTGTCTGTCCGACCCAGCAACAATGACAGCAATAACAACAACAATAATAATTACAACGATAAACAACAAGGGTGTTCGAACCCCATCTCTCCACCTGCAGGAGAGTCGATTCACAGGCGGTGAAGCAGGTCTACAGGTGTCTATGTTTCTCTCCCCCTCTCTGTCTTCCCCTCCTCTCTCCATTTCTGTCCTATCCAACAACAATGACAGCAATAACAACAACAATAATAACTACAATGATAAACAACAAGGGTGTTCGAACCCCAGCTCTCCACCTGCATGGGAGTCGCTTCACAGGCGGTGAAGCAGGTCTGCAGGTGTCTTTCTCTCCCCCTCTCTGTCTTCCCCTTCTCTCTCCATTTCTGTCTGTCCGACCCAACAACAATGACAGCAATAACAACAACAATAATAATTACAACGATAAACAACAAGGGTGTTCGAACCCCATCTCTCCACCTGCAGGAGAGTCGCTTCACAGGCGGTGAAGCAGGTCTACAGTTATCTACCTTTCTCTCCCCCCTCTGTCTTCCCCTCCTCTCTCCATTTCTGTTCTATCCAACAACAATGAGAGCAATAACAACAACAATAATAACTACAATGATAAACAACAAGGGTGTTCAAACCCCAGCTCTCCACCTGCAGGGGAGTCGCTTCACAGGCGGTGAAGCAGGTCTGCAGGTATCTATTTTTATCTCCCCCTCTCTGTCTCCCCCTCCTCACTCCATTTCTGTCCTATCCAACAAAATAACAGCAATAATAACAGCAATAATAACTACAATGATAAACAACAAGGGTGTTCGAACCCCAGCTCTCCACCTGCAGGGGAGTCGCTTCACAGGCGGTGAAGTAGGTCTGCAGGTATCTATCTTTATCTCCCCCTCTCTGTCTCCCCCTCCTCACTCCATTTCTGTCCTATCCAACAAAAATAACAGCAATAATAACAGCAATAATAACTACAACGATAAACAACAAGGGTGTTCGAACCCCGGCTCTCCACCTGCAGGGGAGTTGCTCACAGGCGGTGAAGCAGGTCTGCAGGTATCTATCTTTCTCTCCCCCTCTCTGTCTTCCCCTCCTCTCTCCATTTCTCTCTGTCCTATCCAACAACAATGACAGCAATAACAACAACAATAATAACTACAATGATAAACAACAAGGGTGTTCGAACCCTGGCTCACCACCTGCAGGGGAGTCACTTCAGAGGTGGTGCAGCAGGTCTGCAGGTGTCTATCTTTCTCTCCCCCTCTCTGTCTTCCCCTCCTCTCTCCATTTCTCTCTGTCCTATCCAACAACAATGACAGCAATAACAACAACAATAATAACTACAACGATAAACAACAAGGGTGTTCGAACCCCGGCTCTCCACCTGCAGGGGAGTCGCTTCACAGGCCGTGAAGCTGGACTATCTTCACAGGCCGTGAAGCTGGTGTCTATCTTTCTCTCCCCCTCTCTGTCTTCCCCTCCTCTCTCCATTTTTCTCTGTCCTATCCAACAACAATGACAGCAATCACAATAACAATAATAACTACAATGATAAACAGCAAGGGTGTTCGAATCCCAGCTCTCCACCGGCAGGGGAGTCGCTTCACAGGCGGTGAAGCAGGTCTGCAGGTGTCTATCTTTTTCTCCCCCTCTCTGTCTTCCCCTCCTCTCTCCATTTCTGTTTGTCCTATCCAACAACAATGACAGCAATAACAACAACAATAATATCTACAATGATAAACAACAAGGGTGTTCGAACCCCGGCTCTCCACCTGCAGGGGAGTCGCTTCACAGGCGTTAAAGCAGGTCTTCAGGTGTCTATCTTTCTCTCCCCCTCTCTGTCTTCCCCTCCTCTCTCCATTTTTCTCTGTCCTATCCAACAACAATGACAGCAATCACAATAACAATAATAACTACAATGATAAACAGCAAGGGTGTTCGAATCCCAGCTCTCCACCGGCAGGGGAGTCGCTTCACAGGCGGTGAAGCAGGTCTGCAGGTGTCTATCTTTTTCTCCCCCTCTCTGTCTTCCCCTCCTCTCTCCATTTCTGTTTGTCCTATCCAACAACAATGACAGCAATAACAACAACAATAATATCTACAATGATAAACAACAAGGGTGTTCGAACCCCGGCTCTCCACCTGCAGGGGAGTCGCTTCACAGGCGTTAAAGCAGGTCTTCAGGTGTCTATCTTTCTCTCCCCCTCTCTGTCTTCCCCTCCTCTCTCCATTTCTCTCTGTCCTATCCAACAACAATGACAGCAATAACAACAACAACAATAATAACTACAACGATAAACAACAAGGGTGTTCGAACCCCGGCTCTCCACCTGCAGGGGAGTCGCTATACATGCGGTGAAGCAGGTCTGCAGGCGTCTTTCTCTCCCCCTCTCTGTCTTCCCCTCCTCTCTCCATTTCTGTTTGTCCTATCCAACAACAACGACAGCAATAACAACAACAATAATAACTATAACGATAGACAGCAAGGGTGTTCGAACCCCAGCTCTCCACCTGCAGGGGAGTCGCTTCACAGGCGGTGAAGCAGGTCTACAGGTGTCTATCTTTCTCTCCCCCTCTCTGTCTTCCCCTCCTCTCTCCATTTCTGTCCTATGCAACATCAATGACAGCAATAACAACAACAATAATAACTACAACGATAAACAACAAGTGTGTTCGAACCCCGGCTCTCCACATGCAGGGGAGTCACTTCACAGGCGGTGAAGCAGGTCTACAGGTGTCTATCTTTCTCTCCCCCTCTCTGTCTTCCCCTCCTCTCTCTTTTTCTCTCTCTACTATCCAACAATGACAGGAATAACAACAACAATAATAACTACAATGATAAACAACAAGGGTGTTCGAACCCCAGCTCTCCACCTGCAGGGGAGTCGCTTCACAGTCGGTGAAGCAGGTTTGCAGGTGTCTATCTTTCTCTCCCCCTTCTGTCTTCCACTCCTCTCTCCATTTCTCTCTGTCCTATCCAACAACAATGACAGCAATATCAACAACAATAATAACTACAATGATAAACAACAAGGGTGTTCGAACCCCAGCTCTCCACCTGCAGGTGAGTCGCTTCACAGGCGGTGAAGCAGGTCTGCAGGTGTCTATCTTTCTCTCCCCCTCTCTGTCTTCCCCTCCTCTCTCCATTTCTCTCTGTCCTATCCAACAACAATGACAGCAATAACAACAACAATAATAACTACAACGATAGACAGCAAGGGTGTTCGAACCCTGCTCTCCACCTGCAGGGGAGTCGCTTCACAGGCGGTAACGCAGGTCTACAGGTGTCTATCTTTCTCTCTCCCCTTCTCTGTCTTCCCCTCCTCTCTCCATTTCTCTCCGTCCTATCCAACAATGACTTACATCAGTAACAACAACAATAATAACTACAACAATAAAAAACAATAAGGGTAACAAAAGCAAAATAAATAAATAAATAAATAAATATAAAAAGGGGCAACAAACAGGAGAAAAGGTTATACCTCTTGAGGAAAATAAAATCATAGTACTTGTGGTTGTGAACTGAAAAAAAAACTTTCACTAATTAACCAGACAACTGTATTTGCATGTTGAATGCTAATAATAAATACCTTATTTAGTTCTCCCACTTTAAAGTTTAAGGACTACTGGTCTCAAGTATTATCTTTAATGTTTTTTATTACCTTTATTCATTTATACGATAGAGACAGCTGGAAATCTAGAAGGAAGGGGATGATAGAGAGGGAGAGAGACAGAGACACCTGCAGCACTGCTTCACTACTCACAAAGCTTTCCCCCTGCATTGCGGAATAAGGGCTCAAACCTGGGTCCTTGTACATTGTAACATGTGTGCTCAAGCAGGTGAGCCACCTCCCAGACTGTTAAGTATTATTTTTTTAATATTTTAGTTTATTTGCTTTTAATGAAAGAGATACACAGAATGATGCGGTGAGAGACCAGGACACTGCTCAGCTCTGGCTTATGGTGGGGCTGGGGATTGAACCTGGGACCTCTGAGCCTAAGGCAAGAAATGTTTCTGCAGAACCATTATGCTGTCTCCCCAGCCCTCTTAAACATTATTAAGGACATTAAAAGCCTTCTCACTTTCTTTTGCCTCCAAAGGTATTGCTGAAGCTCCATACCTACACAATTCTTCCACTCCTGGCAGACTCCCCCACCAGATAGAGGGTGAAAGACAAGAGAGAGAGGCCAGGAGGGAGAGAAAAGGGAAACCACATCACTGTACCACCACTCCTGAAGCTTCCCCTATGCAGGTGCTCTCAGGTGGTGACCCACAGCGGTGTTGAACCTGGGTCCTGACAGGTGGTGAAGTATGTGCATTACCAGGTGATCTATCTTCCAGCCCTAAGGATCTTTTCTTTTATTTTCTTTCTTCTTTTTTATTTCTCTCTCTTTACTGTAAATAACTGTGTGGGGGGGTGATTATTTTTTATTGCTACCAGGTTTGTCACTGGGGCTTGGTGCTGGCAATATGAATCCACTGCTTTCAGTGGCTTTTTTTTTTTTCTGGGTTTATTTGGTTTTCTCTATTTTTATAGGATAGGACAAAGAGAAACTGAGAGAGAAGCAGGAGGTTGAGGTAGAGAGGGAGAGAGAAAGATAGACACCTGCAGACCTGCTTCACGGAGCATGAAGCGTACCCCTTGCGGGTGGGAAGCGGGAGCTTGAACAAGAGTCCTTGCTTAACCACGTGCACTACTACCCAGCCCTTAGACCTTTTCTTTATGTGGTTATATTTATCTTTATGACCACATTAGAATTTACGTTGATAAAACTGTAAAAACAAGAATATAGAAACATACATTCTATTAGCTCAGAATGATGACATAGCCCTTCATATAATCTCTGGGAGACTCCATTATGTACTTAGGAAAGGATGAGAGTGCGGAGCGCAAGGACCCGCGTGAGGATCCCGGTTCGAGCCCCCGGCTCCCCACCTGCAGGGGAGTCGCTTCACAGGTGGTGAAACAGGTCTGCAGCTGTCTATCTTTCTCTCCCCCTCTCTGTCTTCCCCTCCTCTCTCCATTTCTGTCTGTCCTATCCAACAACAATGACAGCAATAACAACAACAATAACTACAACAACGATAAAAACAAGGGCAACAAAAGGGAAAATAAATAAAATTTTTTAAAAAAGGTTAGAAAAAAAAAAAGGATGAGAGTAGAAAGGCACAGCAGGTTAAGTGCACATAGCACAAGGACCGGTGTAAGAATCCCGGTTCGAGCCCCCGGCTCCCCACCTGCAGAGGAGTCGCTTCACAGGTGGTGAAGCAGGTCTGCAGGTGTCTATCTTTCTCTCCCCCTCTCTGTCTTCCCCTCCTCTCTCCATTTCTCTCTGTCCGGCCCAACAACAACGTCAACAATAATAACTACAACAATAAAAAACAAGGGCAACAAAAGGGAATATTTTAATTTTTTTAAAAAAGGCAAATAAGATCTTAAAATTATGAAAATGGATTTGATCTTGCAGACTCCCTAAAAAAAACTTGCAAAGAGCCCTAGATCTCACTTGGAGAACAGCTAGTATAATTATTCCCACAAAAATGATCCATCACACCATTAACACTATAAATGATTTTTCTGAAAATTGCCTAGAGCTTAATTTTCCAGTGAAAGGGAGCCCATGTGTAAAAGGAGAAAAGAGAACATCATCATCTACTGGAAACCAATATTCTTAAAATAAAAATAATTGGGGCAGGCGAAATAGCTCACTTGGATAGTGTGCTACTTTGCCATGTGCGTGACCCAGGTTCGAGCCGAGCCCCCAATACACTGAAGCAAACTTTGGTGCTTGAGTCTCTTTCACTCCCTCTCTGCCTCCCAATCTTTCTGTTTCTATACACAAAATAAATAAATAGTTATTGAGAATGTTCACAGGAGAGCTTCTCTCTACATGAAGGCAGTAACAAAAAAGCAACTGTTGGCTTTACTTAACCTTAGTCACTTGGCGATACGAGACTCCGGCATGAAGCCCAGCCAGTCTATCTTGGCGTTACTCTCGATCGCACCCTGTCATTTCACTAACATCTCATAAAAACTGCAGCAAAGGTGGGCGTGAGGAATAACATCACTGCAAGACTGGCCAGCTCCTCATGGGGCGCGAGCGCTTCCACACTACGATCATCATCTCTGGCATTATGCTATTCCACCGCAGAATACTGTGCCCCAGTATGGTTCCGTAGCCCCCATGTCCACTTGGTCGATTCCAAATTAGATTCCTCCATGAGGATCATTTCTGGAACCATCCGTTCCACCCCGGTTCCATGGCTGCCAGTTCTTAGCAACATTGCCCCGCCAGATATTCGTCAGAATGTGGCATCATCTAAGTTCATTTCCCACGTCTACGCTCGACCGGACCTGCCAATATACGCGGATATCTTCGCCCACCCTGTCCAACGCTTGACGTCTCGTCACCCAATCTGGTCCCCTACGCCTACACTGAACTTCTCTGTTCCAGTCTCTAGGAAACAGAGCTGGCAGTCAGCTGAGGTAAAGAACAAGCACCTCATCACAGACCCCTGCAAGCGTCAACCCGGCTTTGACCTAGCACGTTATGATTGGGCCCTCCTCAATCGCTATCGAACAGGCCATGGCCGGTGCGCCGCTATGTTCCATCGCTGGGGAGCCAGAGACGACCCGAACTGCCCCTGCGACTCCAGACAGACTATGACCCACATAGTCAATGACTGCCACCTCTCCAGATTCAAAGGAGGTCTCGAAACTTTACATAAGGCTCAACCTGACGCTGTTGACTGGCTATGGAAGAAGGGCAAATGCTAGAAGAAGTCACTTTAGGGTGTCAAATTACAAGCATTGATCAAAGCTACTGTCACCTGACCGACAGGAGCTTAGTCATCCTATAGAACTGTTCATTCTTCCATGACTTGGTCTTCATTTTAAAGTCTTGCTCATTAAGTGGATTCAACCCACATGCAAATATAGTATCAAACACAGACTATAAAATTTCTCTTGCAACAAGGGCAACAAAAGGGAATAAATAAATAAAATATTTTTAAAATTTTTCTCTTGTTGGGCAGGGGTAGATAACATAATGGTTATGCAAAGAGACTCATTCCTGAGGTTCTGAAGTCCCAGGTTCAATCCCCCACACCACCATAGCCAGAACTGATCAGTGCCCTTACTTTAAAGAGTATTTACGGGAGTTGGGTGGTAGTGCAGTGGGTTAAGCACACGTGGCGCAAAGTGCAAGGATTAGCATAAGGATCCCAGCTCCCCACCTGCAGAGGAGCCACTTCACAAGTGGTGAAGCAGGTCTGCAAGCGTCTTTGTCTCCCCCTCTCTGTCTTCCTCCCTCTCTCCATTTCTGTCTGTCCTATCCAACAACGACATCAACAACGACATCAATACCAACAACAATAATAACTACAAGGGCAACAAAAGGGAATAAACATTTTAAAAAATCTTTTTAAAAAAGAGTATTTACTACAACAATAAAAACAGCAAGGGCAACAAAAGGGAATAAATACAAAAATATTTTTAATAGAGTGTTTATATATTTATTTATTTATTTATTTATTTATTTATTAAAAAGAACTACTAGTGAGGGTGTCTGGCGATGACAATCCCAGTAGAACAAACATGTTACTACGTGCAGAGACCTGGGTTCAAGCACCCAGATCCCACCTGAAAGGAGTGAGGAGGAAGCTCCATGACTGGTAAACCAGTGCAGCAGGTGTATCTCTCCTCCCTCTCCCTCTCTCTCTCTCTCGGGTATGTGGGGAGGCTCATGCACACACAATTTCAGTACTTTAAACAAGTTTTTGATTCAGAGGGAGAAGGAGAGGAAGACACCACAGCATCAGAACTCCTTCCAGTGTCACAGTACCTCCTGTGTGATGCTAGGGCTCCTGCCAGCACTCAGAGCTCCGCTACAGCATGGCTAGGCACATCCCATCTGGTGAGCTACCTCTCTGGCCCTTATTCCTTTGTTTATATCCTCCTTGCCCGTAAATCTCCCAACAAACAGCATATTATTGCAATGATTTATTCACATGTGATAAGTAGCATGAGAGAAAAAAAAAAGGAGTCATCCTGAGTCTCGGTAAAAACCAGAATCAGGTATAGTTGACAGTCTGTCTCCAGGTACTGTTCTAGGCAGGTTCACCAGACCCAGATATCCACCAGTAAGAAGCAGAACCAAAACCACCAGCCACAGGCCATCCCTGACTGACATTTAACCAATCACCACTTGAATACTTTCCACCAACCAGAACTGCACTGAAGACTTAAGCTGCATAGGGCAGTCCTGAGCATAGACTAGCCCAGCTTTCCGTGTGTATATATATAAATGACCCCCTCCCTGGGCAAGTAGGGTGCATAACCCAAGTTCCTTCTTGGGACTGTCTGTTTCCTGGATTGTAATTCTAAAGTCTGGAATAAAATCCTTTCCTTGTTGCAACTGACTAGGTTTCTTGGTCTACAGTGTCTGTCTACCTACTTAGGACTGTGAACATTCAGAGGACAAGGATCATTGTCCACTTGTGCTTGTATCCCTAACATCAAGCATAAAATCTAGAAGACAGTAGGAAGTCCATCGCTGTCTGTTAAGTGACTACAGCAGAAAGTAAATTGGAAGTGAAGCAACATTCCTACCTTGTGTACAGCAAATTCTCAACACTTACACGGGGTCTGCTAACATCTTTCAAAATGGCACTTTTAGTAAATAACATCCCATCAGAAATTCTGCTATGTGGGACTTTCTTCCATTTTCCCTAAGTTGACACTATGCTATTAGCATATCATCAGTAATCCTAAGTATAATCATTTTTTTTTGCCTCCAGGGTTATTGCTGGGGCTCAGTGCTTGCACCATGAATCCACTGCTCCTAGAGGCCATTCCCCCTCCCTTTTGTTGTCTTTGTTGTTGTAGCCTTGTTGTGGTTATTATTGTTGTTATTGATGTTGTTCGTCTTTGGATAGGACAGAGAGAAATGGAAAGAGGAGGGGAAGACAGAGAGGGGGAGAGAAAGATAGACACCTGCAGACCTGCTTCACCGCCTGTGAAGCGACTCCCCTGCAGGTGGGGAGCCGGGGGCTCAAACCGGGATCCTTACGCCGGTCCTTGCGCTTTGCGCCACGTGCACTTAACCCACTGCGCTACTGTCCGACCTGTATAATCAGTTTTTAAATAAAATATCACAGGTATTTCGCTAACAAGAAATACTAACATCGCATTACATAAAGTTGGAAATTTTCATTAAAGTCAAGTCACACAATAAATAGTACAAAGGGGCCAGGCAGTTGCGTACCTGGCTAAAGACACGTTACCATGTACAAGTGCCAGGGATCAAGCCTCCAGTCCCTATCTGCGGGGGGAAAACTTCATGAGCAGTGAAGTAGGGCTGCAGGTGTCTTTCTGTCTCTGTCCTGCTCTAAGCCCCTTCCCTCTTAATTTCTCCCTGTCCTATCAAATAATTAAAAAGTAAAAGTGAAAAAAAAATAAGCACACAATTTCAACTGCCTACTAAAACTTTGGGAAGTCACGCATGTTAGTTCAGATGCCAAACCTACCCGTGCTGTTGATGCTTCGTTTGCATTCTTCTCTTGAGAAAATTCAGCCATTTCATTCAGTCTTCATTTGCTGGAATATGAAATATTACATAAAATTCTACACATTTCTATTTTGATAAAATTGACAAGAAGTATTTCAAATATTAAGAGATTTTATAAATGAAACATCACAAAATAAACCTGCAGGTCGGGCGGTAGCGCAGCGGGTTAAGTGCACGTGGCACAAAGCACAAGGACCGGCGGGATCCCGGTTCCAGCCCCTGGCTCCCCACCTGCAGGGGAGTCTTCACAGGTGGTGAAGCAGGTCTGCAGGTGTCTATTTTTCTCTCCCCCTCTCTGTCTTCCTCTCCTCTCTCCATTTCTCTGTCCTATCCAAAAACAACAACATCAATAGCAACAATAATAATAACCACACCGATAAAAACAACAAAAGGGAAAAAATGGCCTCCAGGAGCAGTGGATTTGTGGTGCAGGCACTGAGCCCCAGCAATAACCCTGTAGGCAAAAATAAATAAATAAATTAAAAGCCTTCTTTCTTTTTTAAACTTTTGTTATTTTTATTTATTGGATAGAGACAGTCAGAAATCAAGAGGGTAGGGGGTGACAGAGAAGGAGAGAGACACCTGTAGCACGTTTCAACACTTGTGAAGTTTTCCCCCTGCTGGTGAGGACCCAGGCCTTGAACCTGAGTCCTTGTGCTCTGTAATGTGTGTGCTTAACCAGATGTGCCACCAACTGGCCCCCAGTACCAAATATTCTATTATCACTCTTGTTGTAAGGAGAGCTATTCAAAGATAATTCACTCAGTGTACAATTCAGTGGGTTTTTTTTTAAATATTTATTTATTTATTCCCTTTTGTTGCCCTGTTGTTTTATTGCTGTAGTTATTATTGTTGTCATTGTTGTTGGATAGGACAGAGAGAAATGGAGAGAAGAGGGGAAGACAGAGAGGGGGAGAGAAAGATAGACACCTGCAGACCTGCTTCACCACTTGTGAAGCGACTCCCCTGCAGGTGGGGAGTCAGGGCTCCACCCAGGATCCTTATGCCGGTCCTTGTGCTTTGTGCCACCTGTGCTTAACCTGCTGCACTACAGCCCGACTCCCAATTCAGTGGTTTTTAGTTTATTCATAGAATTGTGTAGTCATTAGTATAATAACTTTTTAATATTTATTTATTCCCTTTTGTTGCCCTTGTTGTAGTTATTATTGTTGTTGTTATTGATGTCGTCGTTGGATAGGACAGAGAGAAATGGAGAGAGGCGGGGAAGACAGAGAGGGGGAGAGAAAGATAGACACCTGCAGACCTGCTTCACCGCTTGTGAAGCAATTCCCCTGTAGGTGGGGAGCCAGGGGCGCAAACTAACTGAGATCCTTATGCCGGTCCTGGCGCTTTGCGCCACGTGCACTTAAACCAATGTACTACCGCCCAACAACCAGTATAATAAATTTTATTCTCACTTTCAATCAGAGAGTTCTATGTCAGACTAACTTTTAGGAAGCTATTCTGGATTTTCGTTCTCTCTTTTCTTTCCTTTTCTTTTCTTACCAGAGCACTGATTTGCTCTGGTTTATGATGGTGTGGAATTGAACCTGGGGCTTTGGCCCCTCAGGCATGATAGTCTCTTTGCATCATTATGATATCTACTCCCACTTACTACTGTGGATTTTAAACTCCACTTTGTATGTTATTAAATATGGCATATTCTCGGCCAGATTTCCCTGGATTGAAGACACCACCAATATGTCCTGGAGCTCAGCTTCCCCAGAGACCCACCCTACCAGGCAAAGAGAGAGGCAGACTGGGGGTTTGGACTGACCAGTCAACGCCCATGTTCAGCGGGGAAGCAATTACAGAAGCCAGACCTTCTACCTTCTGCAACCCACAATGACCCTGGGTCCATGCTCCCAGAGGGATAGAGAATGGGAAAGCTATCGGGGAAGGGGTGGGATATGGAGATTGGGCGGTGGGAATTGTGTGGAGTTGTACCCCTCCTACCCTATGGTTTTGTTCATTAATCCTTTCTTAAATAAAAAAATTAAAAAATATGGCATATTCTTCTGTTCCATGGGGCAAACATTGTATGTACGTTTTTTAAACATTTGTAATTATTTATTATTGGATAGAGACAGAGAAACTGAGAGGGGATGGGGAGATAGAGAGACAGAAAAACACCTGCAGCCCTGCTTCACCACCTGTGAAGCTTTCCCCCTGCAGGTGGGGACCCAGGGGCTTGAACCTGGGTCCTTGTGCACTGGAATATGAGTGTTTGACGAGGTGGGCCACTGCCTGGCCCCTGCATGTATGTTTAGCAAGATCATTTCAGGTGTGTATTAGAACCTCAGAGGGGATGTAATCCAAAACACGAAAACTCTCTACCTCTCCTCATCCCTTCTTACTTTCTCTGTCTCTATCCAACAATAAATAAATAAAAATATTTGTAAAAGGATATTTGATACTTACGAGAGAAAACCTGGGGAGCAGGAGGTAGAACACCTAGCTTAGCGCGCACAACCATGGTAGCAAGGACACACAGCTCCAAGCCCCTGGTCCCTACCTGCAAGAGGGAAGTTTCACAAGTGGTGAACCTGTGCTGCAGGTGTCTCTTTCTCTCTCTTCCCTCACAGTGTCTCTCTGTCTCTATCCAAAATAAATAAATATAAATAAATGAATGAATGAATGAATAAATAAATAAATACAATTAAGATTTAGTTATGGTGGTCTGGGAGGCAGCACAGTGGATAAAATGGTGAGTTCTCAAGCATGAGGCCCTGAGTTCAATCTCTAGCAGCACATGTACCAGAGTGATGTCTGGTTCTCTTTCTTTCTCTCTCTCTCTCTCTCTCTCTCTGTCTCTCACTCTAACTCTACCTCTACCTCTCTCTCCAATTTCTCTCATTAATAAATAAATAAAATCTTTTTTAAAAGATTTAGTTCTGAATGTGGTGAAATAACCATATGTGTAGATGATGCTATTTCTTCACCACATGATATTTGTTCAGTCTTTTCAGGTTTTTCCCTTCCAGAATCTTGGCAGAAGTTAAAGCTGAAACGATAAATGATCAAGTAAGATATTTAGTTAGTTAGTGAGTGAGTTATCATGCCAGAGGCTCATATCTGTGCAATCTAACTGCTCCAAGCTGATTTTTCCTCCAGAGAAAGAGAGAGAAAGAGACCAGTTTCCTCCATATCATTAGCACCTCCCAGTAGAGCTGAGGCTCAAACGTGAGGTGTGCACATGGTAAGACATGCACCCTACCTAATGAGCTATCTTTCTCTGGCCAAAGCAAGGCTTCTAAGAACCAGCAAAGAACTCAGTGTGATTGGGGTAGATAGCAAAATGCTTATGCAAAGACACTCTCATGCCTGAGGTTCTGAAGTCCCAGGTTCAATTCCCTACACCACCCTAAGCCAGAGGTGAGCAGTGCTCTGGTGAGAAAAAAAAAAAAAAAGCCAATGTGTATATATATATATTTTTTTGCCTCCAGGGTTATTGCTGGGGCTCACTCAGTGCCTGCATCATGAATCCACCGCTCCTGGAGGCCATTTTTCCCCTTTTTGTTGCCCTTGTTGTTGTAGCCTCGTTGTGGTTATTATTGTTATTGTTATTGTTGATGCCATTCATTGTTGGATAGGACAGAGAGAAATGGGGAGAGGAGGGGAAGACAGACAGGGGGAGAGAAAGACAGACACCTGCAGACCTGCTTCACCACCTGTGAAGTGACTCCCCTGCAGGTGGGGAGCTGAGGGCTTGAACCGGGATCCTTACGCTGGCCCTCACAATTTGCTCCATGTGAGCTTAACCCGCTGCACTACAGCCTGACCCCCCCAGTGCGTATAATTTATCTAGCCTCTCAAGGGCCAGATGGTGATGCTCTTAGACTGTACACATAACCATGCGCAAGGATCCAGGTTCAAGCCCTGATCCCCACATTCAGAGGGGAAATCTTCATGAGCATAAAGCAATGCTGCAGGCGTCTCCCCTCTTTTCCTCCGTATCTCTCTCTGTCTCTGTCAGAAAAAAAAAGTCATGAACCCCGGTTTGAGCCCCCGGCTCCCCACCTGCAGGGGAGTCGCTTCACAGGCGGTGAAGCAGGTCTGCAGGTGTCTATCTTTCTCTCCCCCTCTCTGTCTTCCCCTCCTCTCCCCATTTCTCTCTGTCCTATCCAATAATGATGACAAGAACAACTACAACAATAAAACAACAAGGGCAACAAAAGGGAATAAATATTTAAATAATAAACAATAATAATAAATAATAATAATAATATTTTTTAAAGTCATGAGGATTCAGTTACCATCCGAGCCCCAATGATAACCTTGGAGGCTAAGAAAAAAAAACTATATATATATATATATATATATATATATATATCCCAAAATGTGTCTGATTATGATTTCTAGACCTTGTTATATAATTCTCTTTAGAGTGCTTACCTCTGATAATTTTGATTATTGCCTTTTCTAAATGTCTAGGTCAGAACAAATAGTCAAGGAAGGAAGGAAGGAAGGAAGGAAGGAAAGAAGGAAGGAAGGAAGGAAAGAAAGAGAAAGAAAGAAAAGAGTGGCCCCAGAGGTAGCACAATGGATAAAGCATTGGATTCTAAAGCATGAAGTCCCAAATTTAATCCCCGACAGCATATCTACCAGAGTGATATCTGGTTCTTTCTCTCTCTCCTCTTATCTTTCCCATGAATAAATAAATAAAATATTTTTTAAAAAAGGAGAAAATAAAAGAAATAAAGGAAAGAAGCTATAACTCAGGGGCTGGTACAGTGGCGCACCTGGTTGAGCGCACATGTTGCAGTGTGCAAGGACCCAGGTTCCAGCCCCCTGTCCCCACCTGCAAGGGGAAAGCTTCACAGGTGGTGAAGCAGTGTTGCAGGTGTCTTTCTCCCTATCTCCCCTACCCTCTCAATTTCTGACTCTCTCTCTATCCAATAAATAAATAAAGATAATTTAAAACATTTTTAAAAGAAGCTACAACTCTGTAAAGATTTGCACTGGGACCCACGTTCAAGCCCCTGTCCCCACCTACAAGAGCAGAGCTTCATGAATGATAAAGCACTGCTGCAGGTGTACCTCTCTCTCTCTCTCTCTCTCTCTAACTACCTCTCTCCCTGTTCTCCCCCTTCCCTCTTAATTTCTCTGTCTGTATCCAATAAAATAAAAATCTTAAAAATTAAATTAATAAAATTTTAAAAGCTGTGGTCCAAGAGGTGGCTCACTGGATAAAACACTGGATCTCATGCATGAGGTCCCGAGTTCAATTCCCGGCAGCACATGTACCACAGTGATGTCTGGTTCTTTCTCTCTCTTTCTATCTTTCTCGTTAATAAATAGATAAGCTCTAAAAAAATTTTTTTAAAGCTTACACCCATTTGAACAAATGATGCCAGGTTGCACTACCTGTTATATTCATAAGGTAAGATAGTTTCCACTGAGTCCAATCTACTTGACTACAACAAAGGGAAAAACTGATTAATAATACATGCCGAAGTAAGGTAGCACTTGCAAAATGCATAATGAAGTAACTGAAATGTAATTGGGTATATTGCTCCAATTTATAACTGTATAATTATAAATGTATAACTCAGTGCATTTATACATTTATAACATGGTACAGTTATAAATATTTAACACAGTATAGCTATAAATTCATAACATTTCATTCATCTCTTATCACTGGGTTCTCTCAATACATAAATTTTTCAGAGACCTCAGCCTTTCTTAACCTCTTTTAATTATAGAACCCTTTTAAAGTATGATGAAAGCTTGGACCCTTCTCCCAGGGCACAAAACACACAATCACCAACTTCTCTGTTCTGTTTGAAGTGAGAAGTCGTAGGGTCTCTGATTTAAGGGACTTGGGTCAAGAAGCTGAGATAATGAAAGCTACCTAAAAAGAGCTTTTCTGGCATTAATTCGAACATTCTGATTAGGAATCATTCTAAAATATACTTCATTCTTTCCTGTCTTAAACAGAACATGATAATCACAATTCAATTATCTTTTCCTGACAGAGTCAATTTAGAGCCTCGGACATATTTATTTTTGTTTGTTTTTCACCAGAGCACTGATCAGCTCTGGTTCCTAGTTATATGGGTGTGTGGTGGGGAAGGGGGAGTGAACCTAGGACTTTGGAGCCCCAGGCATGAGAGTCTCTTTGCATAACCATAATGCTATCTACCCCTCCCCCAGGGTCAATCTGTACAACAATCACATTTGCTTTTTGCTGTGACATACTCTGGAGCAAAAGAAGTAAGAGGAAAAAAAAAGAGAAAAAAAAGAAGAACCCCCCCCAAAAAAAAAAAGAGTAAGAGCTATACTAGGGCAGGGGTGGGGGAGATAGCTTAATAGTTACACAAAGAGACTCTCATGCCTGAAGCTCCAACATCCCAGGTTCAACCCTAAACCAGAGCTGAGCAGGGCTCTTGTAAAAAACAAATAAATGCCACAATGATAAAACAACAAGGGCAACAAAAGGGGGGGGAAATGGTCTCCAGGAGCAGTGGATTCGTGGTGCAGCCCCAGCAATAACCCTGGAGGCCAAAAAAAAAAAATTTAAATAAATAGTGGTCCAGGAGGTGGCGCAGTGGATAAAGCATTGGACTCTCAAGCATGAAGTCCTGAGTTCAACCCCCGGCAGCACATGTACCAGAGTGATGTCTGGCTCTTTCCCTCTCCTCCTATGTTTCCCATTAATAAATAAATGAAATCTTTTTTAAAAATTAAATAAATAAATACCCCATAGGACCTTGCCCTCAACTTGGACCAACAATGGCAGAGAATGTTCCATCCTCCGAAGGGAGAATGGACAACATACTCTATGCTACACCTGAGGAAGATGGGTCAATACTAGGGCAGCATGGAATGTTCCTACTCATGACCACAAAATGTGAGCTCAGATCTAGAGAGGGATGCAGAGGTCACACAGGCTCCTAAAGCTAATTATGGGGCCCAGATCACATCAAATCGATGGGGTTTACAGTCAACAATATTTATATCCCTTTCCTGTTGGGCTAGCGTTGCGAGAAAGAGAGATGACCCAGGAAGCAGGCTAATGGCGGCAGGACAATTCAAATCTTTATTCATTTGAGCGCCCCACAGTCAGCGCTAGCACACCTGGTCAAGCCACATGGCACAAACTGCAATGGCCGGCCAGCCTCTCGGTCTGCATGCCTGCCTCCTCCAGGTCAGGATACGGAAGAGACAAAAGAGACAAGACCAAAATGGAAGTGACTTGGCAATACCATACATGGTTAGGAAAGGGGTAGAGAAAAGCAAAGGGGGGCGGGAATGGTATGGACCTCCCCAGCAACTGTTGCTAGGGGTTCAACTGGTAGTATTAGCAATACCCTGTGGGGAATTAGGAAGGAGACCTTTAGTCATGTGTAAGACAAAGCAGAAGATTGATATGTAGATAATAAAAGGACAGGCCGGGAGTCGGGCAGTAGCTCAGTGGGTTAACCCGCACGTGGCACAAAGCACAAGGACTGGCATAAGGATCCTGGTTCGAGCCCCCGGCTCCCCACCTGTAAGGCAGTACCTTCACAGGTGGTGAAGCAGGTCTGCAGGTATCTATCTTTCTCTCCCCGTCTCTGTCTTCCCCTCCTCTCTCCATTTCTCTCTGTCTTGTACAATAACAACAACAATAATAACTACAGCAGCAATGAAAAACAAGGGCAACAAAAGGGAAAATAAATAAATATAAAAAATTTAAAAATAATAAATAAATAAATAAATAAATAAAAGGATGGGCCATAGTATCAGGGAATGCAGGGTGCTTTGTGAGGCTCCTCACAATTTCCCAACATCTCCCCCTTTCTTTTAATCTAATGGCCATAGTATCAGGAATTCAGGATGCTTTGTGAGGCAGGGAGTCTGATAAGATGGGGCACACCTTTGGGTTTACTCTTGTCTCTCATTGTTCAACCTCTCGGGAGAGAGAGAAACTGACAGGACAGACACACTCCTCAGGTCAAACCCTGCCAAGCTCAACCACATCCTCACAATTTCCGGACACTTTCCCATATTAGGGAGCTACTCTCTTCCCTGATCCAGCTTTCTGGTCCTTTTCCCAGTCATGACATCATCTCCCAGACAATAACTTGGATCCACCTGCATATCCAATTTCAGGCTCAGGCAAAAAAAAAAAAAAAAAAAAAAACTAGTATATCTACAGGCCCTTTGAAATATGTCTACTAGCTATCTACAAAATGGAGGAACCCCCACACACACACTTCATCTGAGCTTTTCCAGCCTTTATGTCCACGATTGGTCAACAATTTGTTTGGCTTTGTATGTTAACTCTCTTTTCAGCCACCAGGTTCCAGATGCTAGCAGGATGCCAACCAGACTTCCCTGGACAGACAACCCCACCAATGTGCCTTGGAGCTCCGCTTCCCCAGAGCCCTTCCCCACTAGGGAAAGAGAGAGACAGGCTGGGAGTATGGATCGACCTGTCAATGTCCATGTTCAGTGGGGAAGCAATTACAGAAGCCAGATCTTCCACCTTCTGCATCCCACAATGATCTTGGGTCCACACTCCTAGAGGGTTAAAGAATAGGAAAGCTATCAGGGGAGGGGATGGGATACGGAGGTCTGGTGGTGGGAATTGTGTGAAGTTGTACCCCTACTATCCTATGGTTTTGCCAATGTTTCCTTTTTATAAATTAAAAAAATAAAAAGAAAAACAAATAAATATATAAAAAAAGACAAACACTATATGCTCCTGAACCAAACAGCCAGAGCTCCTACCCTAACAAAGAACCCAAGTTTATGTATAAGTATGACTCTATTTATTGGATAGAGACAGAGAAAAAATCCTGATGGAAAGGGAAGATAAAGGGGGAAGGAGAACACCTGCATCACTGCTTCAACGCTTGTGAAGCTTTCCCCCTGGCAGGTGGGGACCAGGAGGCTCAAACCTGGGTCCTTGTACACTGTCACACGTGCGCTCAGACAGGTGGGCCACCATTTCGGCCCCATGTATGCCTCTTTGTTTTTGACTCTCAGTTGTCTGTATGGCTCCTCCCTACTCATCCACCTCCATCCACAAACAGGATCGAGAACAATTCCTTAACTTGTAGAATAATTTAACTATCAATGAGACTCTCATGCCTGAGGCTCCAAAGTCCCAGGTTCATACCACCAGAAACCATAGCTGAGCAGTGCTCTAGTGAAAAAAAAAAAATCCCCAAAAGACTGTAATGAGAGCAGGAGAGTTATGAATGATGTCTACTCTGGCTCTTCAGGAGAGTGTTTGTTTGTTTACTTCTCTGGATTTTAGTTGTGTTCATTACAATGTACCAGGCTAGGTTTCTGAAACTACTAAAAAAAAAAAAAAAAAAACTGGGAGTCGGGCGGTGGCACAGCGGGTTAAGTGCACATGGCGCAAAGCGCAAGGACCGGCATAAGGATCCTGGTTTGAGCCCCCGGCTCCCCACCTGCAGGGGAGTCACTTCACAGGTGGTGAAGCAGGTCTGCAGGTGTCTCCCTTTCTCTCCCCCTCTCTGTCTTCCCCTCCTCTCTCCATTTCTCTCTGTCCTATCCAACAATGACGACATCAATAACACCAACAACGTTAAACAACAAGGGCAACAAAAGGGAAAATAAATAAATAAATAAATATTTAAATTTTTTTAAAAAAGAAAAGAAAAACTGCTAAAGCAGTAGCGGAACCTCAGTAGTTACTGTTTTCAGATGCATGGCCCAGGAGGCATAGCAATCTGGTGCTCGCTTGTGCGCATGCACTCTCTCTCTGTCTCTCTCTCTCTCCGTCCTTTTAGATTATAATCATCATCATCATTATTATTATTGTTATTATCTTTATTGAATAGAGACAGAAGGAAGGAGGAGATAGAGGGAAAGAGAGACAGCTGCAACACTGCTTCACCATTCGCAAAGCTTTTCCCCTACAGGTGGGTACAGGGGCTCGAGCCTGGGTCCTTGTGCATTGTAAATGTGCACTCAACCAGGTGTGCCACAACTCACTCTCTCTCTCTCTCTCTCTCTCTCTCATCTCTCTCTCTCTCTCACACACACACACACACACACACACACACAAATAAATCTTAGGCCAGTGAAATAGCTTACTTGGATAGTATGCTACGTTACCATGTGTGACCCAGATTTATGTCCGGCCCAATTGAAAGATTTGTTGCTGTACTGTCTCTCTACCCACACCCTCTCTCCCTCTCCTCTCTCTGTCTCTATCTGAAAGCAACAACAACAAATCAAATAAGGAGGCTGGGTGGTGGCACACCTCGTTGTGAGGTAAAGAAATAAGGGTTAACTTTTTTTTATATTTATTTATTTTCCCTTTTGTTACCCTTGTTTTTTTATTGTTGTTGTAGTTATTATTGGTGTTGTTACTGATGTCATTGTTGTTAGATAGGACAGAGCGAAATGGAGAGAGGAGGGGAGGCAGAGAGGGGGAGAGAAAGATAGACACCTACACATCTGCTTCACCACCTGTGAAGAGACTCCCCCCTGCAGGTGGGGAGCCAGGGGCTTGAACCGGGATCCTTCCGTCGGTCTTTGTGCTTTGCATCACATGCGCTTAACTCGCTGAGCTACTACCCGACTACCACTTTTTTTTTTTAAAACTAGAGCACTGATCAGCTCTGGTTTTTGGTGGTGCAGAGGAGATTGAACCTGGAACTTCAGGGCCTCAGGGAAGAGAGTCTCTTTGCGTAACCATTATGCTATCTACCCTTGCCACTTTTTTTTATATTAATGATTTACAAAATTATAAGGTAACAGGGGTATTAATTCCACACCATTCCTACCATCAGAGTTCTGTGACCCCCATCCTCCTCCAGCAGAAATTGCACTAGTTCTCCCAAGGTTACAGATATGGGTTGACTATCTGTATCTATCTATCCAATAATAAAGAAATAAATAAATATTTTTTAAATAGCATAATGGTTATGCAAAGAGACTCTCATGCTTGAGGCTCCAAAGTCCCAGGTTCAGTCCTTATCATCATAAGCCAGAGCAGAGCAGTGCTCTGTTAAAATAAAATAAAATAAATAGATTAAAAATTGACTTTCAGAGCATGTGGTCTAATCTCTG
Organism: Erinaceus europaeus; assembly: GCF_950295315.1. Taxonomy (NCBI): domain Eukaryota; kingdom Metazoa; phylum Chordata; class Mammalia; order Eulipotyphla; family Erinaceidae; genus Erinaceus; species Erinaceus europaeus. The sequence continues at coordinate 20,971,477 of NC_080185.1, forward strand.
TGCTAGATTTCCTACTTTAACATGTGGTCTAATCTCTGTGCTAGATTTCCTACTTTAACTTTTACTTTTTTTAAGAAAAAAAGTAATGAAAAGGTGTTTAGGGCAGTGAAATGACTATGCGTGATATCACAGCGATGGATACACACACCATTATATGTTTGTCCAAGCTGACAGGATTATACCACGCCAAAGAGTGAGTCAAGATGCAAGCCCCGACCTTTGGCCATAATGGTGTGTCAATGCAGGTTCCTTAGCTGTGACAAACATAGTCAACGACTGCCACCTCTCCAGATTCAAAGGAGGTCTCGAAACTTTACATCAGGCTCAACCTGACACTGTTGACTGGCTACGGAAGAAGGGCAAACGCTAGAAGAAGAAGCTGTGACAAATGCACCATTCTAGTGGGGGTGCTGACAGGAGAGGCTGAGCATGTGTGGGAAGGGGCTAGGGAAAAATCTATGCTGCCTTCTCAATTTTGCTGTGAATCTAAAAGTGCTAGGAAAAACAAAGCCTATGGGGCTGGGCAGTGGTGTGCCTGGTTGAGAGCACACATTACAGTGTGCAAGGATCCAGGTTCAAGACCCTCATCCTCACCTGCAGTAGGGAAGCTTCCCAAGTAGTGAAACAGGGCTGTGGGTCTGTCTGCCTCTCTGTCTGTCTGTCTATCTATCTATTTTCCCCTTCCCTTTCCATTCCTCTGTCTCTATCCAATAAATAAATAAATTTTAATTTAAAAAAAAGTGTCATACATCAGAGGACTGATAACCAAAATATACAATGAACTCACCAAAGTCAACAATAAAAGAAAAACAAAGAGCCTATTAGAGGTTGTACCTGAGTCTCAACAACTGTACTGTAAACCATGAATACCCCCAATAAAATATATTTTTTAAAATGTGGAGCCAGGAGACAACCTAACAGTTCTGCAAAAAAGTCTTTCCTGCCTGCTAAAGCTCTGAGGTCCCAGGTTTAATCCCCAGCACCATAATAAGCCATAGCTGAACAGTGCTCTGGTAAAAAAAATTAAATAAAAAGTTTGAATATCACAAAATATGGAATCATAAAAACAAAGTTAAAAAAATAAATAGTTTTTGGCCTATCTGTACTTTTTTTTTTTGCCTCCAGGGTTATTGCTGGGGCTCAGTGCCTGCACTACGAATCCACTGCTCCTGGAGGCTATTTTCTCCCCTTTATTGGCTATTTTCTCCCCTTTGTTGCCCTTGTTGTTTATCGTGGTCCTTGTTATTATTGTTATTGCTATTGTTGTTGCTGGATAGGACAGAGAGAAATGGAAAGAGGAGGGGAAGACAGAGAGGGGGAGAGAAGGATAGAGATCTGCTTCACCGCTTGTAAAATGACTCTCCTGCAGGTGGGGAGCCGGGGGCTCCAATCGGGATCCTTACACCAGTCGGTGCGCTTAAACCCGCTGCGCTATCAACTGGTTCCCCCGGTACTTTTTTTTTTTTTTAAGATGTATTTGTTAGTGGAGAGAAAGAACCAGAATATCACTCTGGTACACAGGATGTTGAGGGTTGAACCCCAGATTGCATGCTTGAGTATCCAATGCCCATCGACTGTACCACCTTTCAGGCCTAGATGTCTGTGCTTTCTTCCGTTCTTTCTTTCATTCCTTCCTTCTTTCTTTCTTTTTTGTCTCCAGGACTATTGCTGGGGCTCAGTGCCTACACTACGAATCCACTGCTCCAGGAGGCTAATTTTTTTCCCTTTTGTTGCCCTTGTTCTTTATTGTTGTTGTTGTTATTGCTGTCACTGTTTTTGGATAGTACAAAGAAATCGAGAGAGGAGTGTTGGTATGCATGAGACCCCTTCTGTTTCATTGGTTTAATACCCCCTGCTTAACACTGTATTCTATTTACATAACCTCTACAGGGCATTGGTTCAATCCCCACTGGTTCATGATATGTTTTTGCTCCGCCCCCTCTCCTTGTCTCACACTGATTTTCACCAGTCACTTTTCTCTCCACCCCCTCTGCGTCGCATCCTGTTCCCACCCTACTGGGCTAGTATATTTATAAGGACAAGATTGTTGTTTGTAGTAGTTAGTTTATCTTAGCTCGGCTTAGATTGTGCTGCGTCCTGCATGAATAAAGAGATAACTGCCTACAGCTCAACCATGAGTCCTTGGTCGTCTGTTACCCGCCCGTGAAGCCAGCCCGGAGAAAACAACAGAGGAGGGGAAAACAGAAAGGGGGGGGAAGAGAAAGATAGACACCTGCAGACCTGCTTCACTGCTTGTGAAGCCACCACCATGCAGGTGGGGAGCCGGAAGCTAGAACAAGGATCCTTATGCCAGTCCTTGTGCTTCGCACCATGTGTGCTTAACCTGCTGCACTACAGCCCGGGCCCCCATCTGTCTTTTCTAACTATCTACCAAGGTTTTATTATTTTTTCTCTCTCTTTCCAATTTACTAGAAAGGACAGAGAGAGATTGGGAGAGGAGGGGAAGAGAGAAAGGGAGTGAGAAAGGTAAGATACCTGCAAACCTGCTTCTCGGCTCATGAAGCCTCCCATCTACAGGTGGTGAGCGGGGGCTTGAACCTAGGACCTTGCACATGGTAATATGTGCGTTTAACTGGGTGTGAGACCAGACTCCTTTTCCATGCAATTTTTTAAATATTTATTTATTCCCTTTTGCTGCCCTAGTTGTTTTATTATTGTAGTTATTATTGTTGTCGTCGTTACTGGATAGAACAGAGAGAAATGGAGAGAGGAGGGGAAGACAGAGGGGGAGAAATAGACACCTGCAGACGGGCTTCACCGCCTGTAAAGAGACTCCCCCGTAGGTGGGGGTCAGGGGGCTCGAACAGGGATCCCTCCGCCAGTCCTTGCGCTTTGCGCCATGTGTGCTTAACCCGCTGCGCTACCGTCCGACTACCTACCATTCAATTTTTAATAACAGTAACAAGGGATTGGACATTGTATGATTATGGAAATTTAGAGTATTAAACATAAAATTTGACACTTAACAAAGGTGCAATCTCAGAATAAAAGTAGAAAGAACACTTTTAAGAACAAGAGCCCCAAAAGGAAATAACTTACATAGAGGAACTTTCAGCTATTTATTTGTTAAATTTCTTTGCTAGGAAGTCTATTGAAATAAAGAAAGCTGGGGGTTGGGGGCAGGGTGTCCGGAGGTAGCGCAGTGTGTTAAGTGCACTTGACACGAAGCACAAGGACCGGCATAAGGATCACGGGGCGTTAAGGATCCGGGTTCGAGCCTCCGTCTCCCCACCTGCTGCAGGGGGGGGGTCGCTTCACAATCAGTGAAGCAGGTCTGCAGGTATCTGTCTCTCCCCCTCTCTGTCTTCCTCTCCTCTCTCCATTTCTGTCTTATCCAGCAACAACAGCAGCAGCAACAACAATGGGGAAAAAAGATGGCCACCAAGATCAGTGGATTCATAGTGCAGACACTCTCTCAGCGATAACCCTGGGGGCAAAAAAAAATGCACAAGGATCAGGGTTCAAGCCCTTGGTCCCCACCTGCAAGGGGAAAGCTTCATGAGTGGTGGAGCAGGGCTGCAGGTATCTCTGTCTCTTACCTTCTCTATCTCCCCCTCCTCTCTCAATTTCTGTCTCTATCCAGTAACAAAGAAATAAACCCGTTTACCTGTAATTTTATGAATCAATATTAAATCACTAATAAAAAAAAAGAGGGGGTCGGGTGGTAGCGCAACCGGTTAAGCACAGGTGGCGCAAAGCACAAGGACCAGCGTAAGGATCCCGATTTGAGCCCCCGGCTTCCCACTTGCAGAGGGGTCGCTTCACAGGCGATGAAGCAGGTCTGCAGGTGTCCATCTTTCTCTCCCCCTCTCTATCTCCCCTCCTCTCTACATTTCTCTCTGTCCTATCCATCAACAATAGCAACGACAACAGTAATAATAACGACAACAACAAGGGTAACAACAAGGACAACAAAAGGAATAAAACAGTCTCCAGGAGCAGTGGATTCGAAGTGCAGGCACCAAGCCCCAGCAATAACTCTGGAGGCAAAAAAAAAATGAAGTTGCACTTGAGTACAAAAAATAATTTCTTAAATTCTGTTTCTTATTTATAACATTGGATCCTCTTTTATTTTTATCAGAGAGATAGAACAGAGCACACTGCTCAGTTCTAGCTAAAGGTGGTGCTGGGGATTGAACCTGGGACCTCAGAGCCTCAGATATGAAATTATTTTACATAATCATTATGCTGTCTCCCCAGTCCGAATCAAAGCATTAAAATCAATATTTCCCTCAGGAGAAGGTAAACTCCAAGTTTAAAACTTTGAAGAGCAAACATGCAGGCCCAGAACTGATTTGAATCCCACCCACCCCAACTTTCCCCTTGAAAGCCTGCAGTGAAACCACACCCCGCACTGTGTTCATTTCCCAGTGTCCCCTCCTACCAGAACAGTCCCTCCAAAAAAACTAGACTTGGAAAGGAGGAGTCAGAACTCAGTCTTGCTCACTCATGCCACTTGAATTGATTACTTCAGAAAGAAATGGGTCATCTTACAATTACAAAACCAAGGCTTCCAGGAATGGAATCAAGAAGTCACCGACAGGGGCAGAAGTAGAAAGCATAATGGTTATGCAAAAAAAAAAAAAAAAAAAAAACTCTGGGGATTCAAACGGTAGCACAGCAGGTTAAGCGCACACGTGGCGCAAAGCGCAGGGACCGGCATAAGGATCCCGGTTCGAGCCCCCAGCTCCCCACCTGCAAGGGGAGTCGCTTCACAGATGGGTGAAGCAGGTCTGCAGGTGTCTGTCTTTCTCTCCTCTCTCTGTCTTCCCCTCCTCTCTCCATTTCTCTCTGTCCTATCCAACAAGGACGGCATCAATAATAACTGCAACGATAAAACAAGGACAACAATTGGAAATAAATATTTAAAAAAAAACCTCTGATGTCTGAGGCTCCAAAGGCCCAGGTTCAGTCCCCCTACACCTCCATAAACTAGAGCTGAGCATGCTCTGGTGAAAAAGAAAGAGGAAGGGAGCTAGGGAGGGAGGGAAGAAGAAAGGAAGAAGGGGGGGGCTGAGTGGTGGTGTACATAGCACTCCACTCAAGGACCAGGGTTCAAGCCCCCTCTCCCTACCTACAGGGAGGACGCTTCACAAGCAGTGAAGCTAGTCTACAGGTGTCTATCTCTCTCTCTTTTAAATATTATTTCTTTATTCCCTTTTGTTGCCCTTGTTTTATCGTTGCAGTTATTCTTATTGTTATTGATGTCGTTGTTGTTGAATAGGGCAGAGAGAAATGGAAAGAGGGGGAGAGAAAGATAGACACCTACAGACCTGCTTCACCGCCTGTGAAGCGACTCCCCTGCAGGTGGGGAGCGGGGGCTCGAACTAGGATCCTTGACGTTCCTTGTGTTTTGCGCCACCTGCGCTTAACCCGCTGTGCTACCGCCCAACTCCCTTATCTTTCTGTCTTTCTCCCTCTCTATTTCCCCCTCTTATCTCAATTTCTTTCTGTCCTATACAATAATAAGAAAAAAAAAGTCACGTACATTATCTGTGGCTATGAAAATACTACTAAGATCTGTTAAGTTTCTTTTTTATTTTAATAACTTCTTTTAAAAAAATTTATTGATTTATGAAAAAGATAAGAGGAGAAAGAACCAGACATCATGTGCTGCCAGGGATTGAACTCAGGACCTCATGCTTGAGAGTCCAAAGCTTTATCACTGCACCACCTCCCTGACCACGATCTGTTAAGTTTCTAAAACTGGGTGGGGGTAGATAGCATAGTGGTTATGCAAATATGCAGAGACTCTCAAACCTGAGGCTTCGAAGTCCCAGGTTCAGTTCCCTGCAATACCATAAACCAGAGCTGAGCAGTGCTCTGGTGAAGAAAAAAAAAAGGAGGTGGTGGCACATTTGGTTAAGATCACACATATTACAACGAGCAAGTACCGGGCTTCAAGCCCCTGGTCCCCATCTGCAAGGAGAAAGCTTCACAAGTGGTGAAGCAGGACTGCAGACGTCTCTGTCTCTTCTCAATTCTCCTCCTCCCTTCTCAATTTCTCTCTGTCTCTACCCAATAACAAATTAAAAGGTTTTTTTTAAGTTTTTGAAAAGGGCGGAGGAGATAGCATAATGGTTATACAAATAGACTCTCATGCCTGAGGCTCCAAAAGTTACAGGTTCAAACCCCCGCACCACCACAAGCCAAAGCTGCGCAGTGTTCTGGTGGGTTTCTCTCTCTCTCTCTCTCTCTCTCTCTCTCTCTCTCTCTCACACACACACACACACACACACACACACAGACACAAATAAAATAACTAAAACTTAAAAAAAAAAAGTTTGTGGGAGTCGGGCGGTAGCGCAGCAGGTTAAGCGCAAGTGGCGCTAAGTGCAAGGACCGGCTGAAGGATCCCAGCTCGAGCCCCCGGCTCCCCACCTGCAGGGGAGTCGCTTCACAAGCGGTGAAGCCCATCTGCAGGTGTCTTTATCTCCCCCTCTGTCTTCCCCGCCTCCATTTCTCTCTGTCCTATCCAACAAGGACAACAACAATAATAACTACAACAACAATAAAAAACAAAAAGAGCAATAAAAGGGAAAATAAATAAAATAATTTTTTTAAAAGTTTGTAAAAATATGTTAAGGGCTGGGGAGACAACATGATGGTTATGCAAAAGACTTTCATGCCTGAGACTCTGAGGTCCCAGGTTCAATCCCCAGCACCACCATAAAGCAGAACGGAGTAGTGCTCTGGTTTTCTCTCCTCTCTGTATCTCTCCCTCAGAATAAAACAAAACATTAAAAAAGACCAAAAATGTGTTTAATCATTAATCAAAGTATAATAATAATGTGCAAAAAAAGTTTATTGGGGATGGGGAAAACAAGGGAGAAGAATTGGCCCACTAAAAATCTCTTTCTAAAGAGAATAATAATCATTATGTTGATTATGAGCTCTCTATGAGCCAGAAGCTCTTGTCACTGCTTTTCACACATAGTTTCATTTTAGACACACATGACTTGGAGGTAAATAGGATTCTGGTGTTTGCACTAAATGCACTAAAAAGCATTAAGGAGGTAAAAGTGTGAGAGGTTAACAGCAACACAGTGGCAATGTAGTAAAGAAAGACCACAGAAAATAGCCCAGGAGGTGGCATAGTGGATAAAGCTTTGGACTCTCCAGCAGCAGTGGTCGGAGTTTAATGCCCAGCAATTCATGTTTCAGAGTGAAGCTCCGGTTTTCTCTCATAAACAAATGAATCATTAAATAGGATTCTGGTGTTTGCAGAGAGGAGGCCGGAGACTAAATGTACTAAAAAAAGCATTAAGAAGGTAAAGGTGTGAGAGGTTAACGGCAACACAGTGGCAATGCAGCAAAGACAGACCACAGTAAACAGCCCAGGAGGTGGCATAGTGGATAAAGCATTGGACTCTCCAGCAGCAGTGGTCGGAGTTTAATGCCCAGCAATGCATGTTTCAGAGTAAAGCTCCGGTTTTCTCTCGTAAATAAATGAATCATTAAAAAAGAAAGAGGGTGGGGAGTCGGGCTGTAGCGCAGCGAGTTAAGCGCAGGTGGCGCAAAGCACAAGGACCGGCATAAGGATCCCGGTTCGAACCCCGGCTCCCCACCTGCAGGGGAGTTGCTTCACAGGCGGTGAAGCAGGTCTGCAGGTGTCTATCTTTCTCTCCTCCTCTCTGTCTTCCCCTCCTCTCTCCATTTCTCTCTGTCCTATCCAACAACGACAACAACAATAATAACTACAACAATAAAAAAAAAAAGGGCAACAAAAGGGAATAAATAAAATAAAATATAAAAAAAAAAGAAAGAGGGTGGAGAAGAAAGGGGGTGGGGGTAGATAGCATAATGGTTATGCAAAGCAACTTTCATGCCTGAGGCTCTGAAGTCCCAGGTTCAGTCCCACACACCACCATAAACCAGAGCTAAGCAGTACTCTAATGAAAAAAAAAAAAAAAGGAAAGAAAAAAAAAAGGGCTGGGGCTGAGCACAGCCAGTTAAGTGCACACATGTAAGGACCCAGGTTCAAGTCCCCAGCACCCTACCTGCAGGAAGAAAGCTTTACAGGCTATGAAGCAGGGCTGCAGGTGACTTTCTCTCCCTCTCAACCTCCCCCTCCATTTCCGTTACTTTCTGTCTCTATCAAATAGATAACAAAGAATTTTTTTTTTAATGAAAGGGCTAGGGAAATGGCTCCCTTGGATAGTGTGCTGCTTCACTCGGTGCACAGCCCAAATTCAAGCCCAACCTCCACCACATTGAAGGAAGCTTCAGTGCTATGGTCTTGGAATCTCTCTCTCTCTCTCTCCCTCTCCCTCTCTCTCTCTCTCTCTCTCTCTCCCTCCTGTCCTCCCTCCATCCCTCCCTCCCTTTCTCTCTATCTGAAATAAATAAAATCTGAAAAGAATTAAGAAAAAAAAAGCAAAACCAAGGTGGGCATAGACAGAATAATGGTTATGCAGAGAGACTCTCATGCCTGAGACTAAGAAGTCCCACACCACAATAAGCCAGAGCTGTGCAGTGCTCTGGTGTTTCTGTGTTTTTATCTCCCTACATCTCTCTCAAAAATAAAAGAAATAAAAGAAAAAACAACCAAAATGAGTTTGTGTGTACAAAGGCTGATGATGTAAAGGGGTGGTGACAATGCAGGAGGCAAGAAGGGAGGGAAAGGAAGGAGCCCAGCAGAGAGGGAAGGGGAAGAGGAAGCTGTGATGGAAAAGCAGCGGATGGGGGAGGGGGAATAGAATGGGTCCAGGTCCAGAGTGGTACCATCATTATTCTACAAAAAGACTTTCATGCTTGAGGCTCTGAAGTCCCAGGTTTAATTCCCAGCATCACCATAAGCCAGAACTGAGCAGTACTCTGGGGGTGTGTGTGTGTGTGTTTAATATTTATTTATTCCCTTCTGTTGCCCTTGTTGTTTTATTGTTGTAGTTATTGTTGTTGTGATTGAAGTCGTCATTGTTGGATAGGATGGAGAGAAATGGAGAGAGGAGGGGAAGACAGAGAGGGAGAAAGACAGACACCTGTAGACCTGTTTCACCGCCTGTGAAGCGACTCCCCTGCAGGTGGGGAGCCGGGGGCTTGAACCGGGATCCTTCTGCCGGTCCTTGTGCTCTGCGCACGCTGCGCTACCGCCCGACTCCCCGGTGTGTGCGTTTTAAAAATAAAAACAAATAGGGGCCAAGGCGGTGGCGCACCTGGTTGGCGCACACATTACAGTGCTCAAGGACCAAGGTTCAAGCCCCTGGTCCCCACCTGCAGGGGGAAAACTTCACGAGTATTGAAGCAGGTGTCTCTCTGTCTCTCTCCCTCTCTATTCCCCCTCCCCTCTCAATTTCTCTCTGTCACTATCCAGTAAATAAAAGAAAAAGGAAAAAAGGAAAAATAAATAAAAATAAAGTATATGTATTTATTTTAGAGAGAGACATAGAAAAATTGAGAGGGAAGGAGAAGGTAGAGAGGGAGAGAGACAGCTGCAGCACTATCTCACCACTTGTGAAGAAGCACCCCTCCTCCAGGTGAGGACCGGGGGCTTGAAGACAGTCTAATGCTTGTGTTCAATCAGATGCACCACCACCTGGCCCCAATAAATATATATCTTAAAAACAAACAGGGGTCAAGCAGTGGCACCCGCTTCACCGCTTGTGAAGCAACCCGCCTGCAGGTAGGAAGCCAGGGCTCGAACCAGGATCCTTCAGCCGGTCCTTGCGCTTCGCGCCACGTGCATTTAACCCACTGCGCTACCACCCTAACATATAAAATTTAAAAACAAACAGGAGGCACAGTTCAGAGGGAGTTGGCCGGGCAGAAGGGGAAGAGCCTAGAGAGGGCAAAGAGATGGGAGGGCAGGAGAGTGGTGGGTGGTCCATGCTCCCAGAGGCTTAAAGAATAGGAAAGCCTGCAGGGGCCAGGCGGTGGCGCACCTGGTTAAGCACACACATTACAATGCACAAGGTCCCAGGTTCAGGCCCCTGGTCCCCGCCTGTAGGGGGAAAGCTTCACAAGTGGTGAAGTAGGGCTGCAGGTGTCTCTCTGTCTTCCTCTCCTCTATCTCCCTGACTCCTCTCAATTTCTTTCTCACCTCAGCCCTGTGAGATGTCATACATCAAAAAGGACAGCAGCAACAAATGCTGGAGAGGTTGTGGAGACAAAGGAACACTTCTGCACTGCTAGTGGGAATGTAAATTGGTTCAACCTCTGTGGAGAGCAGTCTGGAGAACCCTCACAAGGCTAGAGATGGACCTTCCATATGACCCAGTAATTCCTCTCCTGGGATATATCCTAAGGACTCCATAACACCCAACCAAAAAGCTATGTGTACACCTATGTTCATAACAGCACAATTCGTAATAGCTAAAACCTGGAAGCAACCCAGGTGCCCAACAACAAATGAGTGGCTGAGAAAGCTGTGGTATATTTACACAATGGAATACTACGCAGCTATTAAGAACAATGAACCCACCTTCTCTGACCCACCTTAGATGGGTCTAGAAGGAATTATGCTAAGTGAAATAAGCCAGAAAGACAGTAACGATGATCCCACTCGTATATAGAAGTTGAGAAAGAAGATCAGAAAGGGAAACTCAAAGCAGAATCTGAGTTTGGAGTATGGCACCAAAGTAAAAAAATCTATGGGGGGGGAGAGAGTAGATGTTCAGCTTTACTGTAGGGGGGAGGGGGGAGGGACACAGACCTTTGGTGTTGGGAATGGTGTTAATATACACTCCTATTAACTCATAGTCTCACAAATCACTATTTAATTAATATGAGATACGAAAAACAGATTGAATGTCTCAAACTTTTTGATGCATAGACCATACATCTGAGTAAAGATTCTTTCAATCTGTGCACTTAAGGCTTCAAATTTGGAAGAAGAAAAAAAAAAAGACTTCAAATTTGTAATCAGATTGAATTTTAATAGTGGGCTCAAATTGTTAATACATCTCTAATAATGACTTGTTCTTTGAAATATTGAATCACCTATAAGCTTAGACCAGAACAGAAGCAACTAGTGGCGTCACTTTATAAGATACAGCTATATGCAAATAGCATTAAAAGACATAAATTATGATGAGATCTTGTATGGCACAGCAAATCCTAACAATGAGATTTTCAAAGTTAACCCAATTTTCAGACAGGCTGGGAATATGCATGGACCTGTCAACACCCATGTTCAGCAGGGAAGCAATTACAGAAGCCAGACCTTCCACCTTCTGCACCCCATGACCCTGGGTCCATGCTCCCAGAGGCTTAAAGAATAGGAAAGCAGGGGCCAGGTGGTGGTGCACCTGGTTAAGCGCATACATTACAGTGCACAAGGCCCCAGGTTCAAGCCCCTGGTCCCCCCTGTAGGGGGAAAGCCTCACAAGTGAAGTAGGGCTGCAGGTGTCTCTCTGTCTTTCTCTCTCTATCTCCCCGACTCCTCTCAATTTCTCTCTACCTCTATCCAATAGTAAATAAGTAAAAATATTTTTTTAAAAAAAGGACGGTGGGTAGACAGCATAATGCCCCCGCACCACCATAAGCCAGAGTTGAGCAGTGCTGTGGTAAAAAAATAAAAAATAGGAAAGCTGTGATCCGGGAGGTAGTGCAATGGATAAAGCACTGAACGCTCAGGCATGAGGTTCCAAGTTCAACCCCCGACAGCACATGTACCGGTGTGATGTCTGGTTCTTTCTCTCTCTCCTCCTATCATTCTCATTAATAAATAAATATTTTAAAAATAGGAAAGCAATCAGGGAGGGGATAGAATATGGAATTTTGGTGGTGGGGACTGTGTGGAAATGTACCCCTCTTATCCTATGGTTTTGTCAGTATTTCCATTTTATAAATAGAAAATGTAAAAAAAAGAGAGATTAGAGGGCAGGGGAACGGTGGGCGGGGACTGGAGTAAAAGGGGGCGGACCGAGATGAGGGGGCGGGGTCGAGATGAGGAGGCCGGCCGAGAGGGTAGGGCTAGCCAGGCAGGGGGCCGGCCGAGAGGGTAGGGCTAGCCAGGCAGGTCTAAAGAGTGGGAGATAGAAAATGAGGCTTTTTAAAAAAAAAAAAAAGAAAGAAAGAAAAGAAAATGGGGCTTGGCTTAGAAGCAGGGACCCGGCAAGCTGAAAATATAGCATAATGATTATGCTAAAACACTTTCATGTCTAAGGCTATGATTCCCCCGCCACACACACATACACACACCACCATCAACCTGTGCTCTGGTGTAAAAAAAAGTGGGGGAGCCAAGATAGAAAGAAGTAGAGAAAACGGGGAGAGGACGAGCTCAGAGGGAGCTGCAGGAAGCAAGAAAGAGAAGAAGCAGAGAGCAAGGGGGAAAAGGAGCTGGGTTCTCCCAGGGTGAGGCTCAGAGATCGAGACCCGGAGCCACGCCCACAGAGGAAGGGCTTTGGCATCCGGCTGAGAGGAAGAGCAGGCAAGCCTGACATGCCCCTGCAACACCCCATCTCCCTGCCCAGAGCGTCCCCCCACATCTCATTCCCTCCCCCTGGACCTCACCTTGCAGTCGAAGTCTCTCGTTCCTTCCTCGCAGAAGTTGATCGGAGTCTACTCGAAGAAGGAGAAAAACCAAGCACGGGAGTGGAACGGGATTGGGGGGTGGGGCAGCAGCAGGCCCAGCCAGAGCAATCACCTCCACGCGGGCTGAGGGGCGGGCCAGAGGTTAATCCCCACGCGGAAACCACACCGGGAGAGGGGGTGCAGTGGCACACGCGATGTGAAACCAATGGAGGGAAGGAGCAGAAACGACGAGTCAAAAGGGAGAAGGCTGGCAAGAGCCAGGATGGGGCCGTGGGACCACACCTCCCTGCAATGCACCAGACGGCAGGGAGCCCCTCGTTTGCACCGCCATTACTTGGGCAGGGGGCTAGCAGTGAGGGCGAGTTGTACGCATGCGTGCGGGTCTCAGCCGCGCCTTGCACTCCGCCCCCACCCGACACTTTCCCGGGTTCTGGGGGGGGGGGGGAGATCGTGGCGCGAACTCCACAGGGCGGCCTCCCAGAGCACTGCGGAGCGGAGTAAAGGCACCTGAGATTGTCTAAAACGCCTCCACATCTTAACAGGCTCGTTCTCCACCACAATGTAGCAGTGCCATCGCGCCCGCCCCAGATGCTCCATTCATTCTTGGTGGGGTCTGCAGTGTTCCAACTCCTTTGGTCCTTTTTAGGGTGGCAGTTAGGCGCTTGAATTACAACTAGTCGGAAAGGGGTGTTCTGTGAGTGTCAAATGTGGCCCGAGTGTCCAGATGGGCAGTAGCCAGACTGGGCGACTCTCCATGTTGAAATGATAGTGGGCGGCTCCTTGTGCCTTACAGAAATTGACAAAGTTGACCTCAGTGATTTCTTTTAAACCCATGGTTATCAGAACATAGTATATTATACTGGAGTTAGTGTATTGCACCAAAGTAAAAGACTCTGGGGTGAGTGGGGGGAGAGTACAGGTCCTGGAAAGGATCACAGAGGACCTAGTGGGGGTTGTATTGTTATGTGGAAAACTGAGAAATGTTATGCATGTACAAACTTGTATTTACTGTCCAATGTAAAACATTAATCCCCCCCCCAACAAAGGGGAAAAAAGGAAAAGAAAATTACATGACCGAGGGACTGCTTAATGATTATGCAAAACGCCTTTCATGTCTGAGGCCCCAAAGGTCCTAGGTTCAATCCCAAACACCACTTGATAAACCAGAGATGAGGGGTTGAGCAGATAGCATAACAAAAAGACTGATGTCTGAGGCACCAAAGATCTAGGTTTCCCCAGTACCACCATAAACCAGAGCTGACCAGTAAGTGCTTGGCAAAAGAAAGGATGAAAGGAAGAAAGAATAAATTCTAAACCAGAGCTGAGCAGTACTCTGGTATTTCTGTATCTAATTAAAATAAATATTTTTTAAATAAATATTTTTATTTTAATTACGTATAAGGCTCAATTTCTTTTCCTCTTGGGCAGCTCTGATTTGGAAAAGAGAATGGAGGGGGAAAGAGGTGTTCTTGGAAATTCAAAAAAAGTCTCTTAGCTGGTGGGACCTCAATCTTTTTTTTTTTTTTGGGGGGGGACCTCAATCTTAATTCTACTCACCCTTCCCTCCAGTTCCAGTCCTATAATGCAAAGTACTTGTGTGAACCTAGACAGTAGTGTAGGAATCAGAACAAAGATGGGAAGAGTTAGCTTATTATTTTTTTTTTTTCCTCCTTGGGGCTTAAGAGCTTGAGAACAAGGGGTCATTTGTTTATGCTGTGACGTGTACGCTTAGCCAATCGTCTTTCTGTCCAAGCTCTCTGGCCTTGTCTACTGATTGGCAGGCGGCAATTCAGCCCCAACAAAGGCAGGCAGTGAGCTGGCTATTAGCAGCAGCAGGTCGACATTTAGCGAGTGAATACTTGGGCTAGGGAAGTTAAAAAAAAAAAAAAAAGTTGTGGAAAACGTGCAAGGAGAAAAATGTAGAAGAATTAGAATGAAGGAAGCTGTGAGAGGAGGAAAAGACTGAAATTGACCAAGTGAATTGCAAAAACCCGTGCACCACTTCCCGGCCATAGAAATTGATCTCTTTAAAACTTTATTTTCCCCGGGCTGGGCGGTAGGGCAGCAGGTTAAACACCAAAGCACAAGGGCAATCCCGGTTGGAGCCTCCAGATCCCCACCTGCAGGGGGGGGCACTTAACAGGCGGTGAAGCAGCTGTGCAGGTGTCTATCTTTCTCTCCTCCTCTCTGTGGTCCCCTCCTCCATTTCTCTCTGTCCTATCCAACAACGACAACAACAATGGCAACAATAATAATAACCACAACAACAAGGGCAATAAAATGGGAAAAAATGGCCTCCAGAAGCAGTGGGTTTATAGTGCAAGCACCGAGCCCCAGTGATAACCCTGGAGGGAAAAAGTTATATATTTCCTTTATTTTGATTTTTTTTTTTATTATTTACTAATGAGACAGAGAGAAAGCATCACTCTGGTACATGTGATGCCAGGGATTGAACTTAGGACCTCATGCTTTCTCAGAATTCTACCATTGTACCAATACTTTTTATCCACTATGCTACCTCCCAAGCCACTGAAAATGTAATTTATTTTGCAGATTGGGAGATGATGCAGTAGGAAAACATTTGGGCTCTCAAGCATAGGGTCCTGTGTTTGATTCCTGGCATCTCATGTTCCAGAGTGATACTCTGGCTCTCTCTCTTCCTCTCTACTAATTAGTAAGTAAATAAATCTTTAAAATATTAGAGGCTGGATGGTGGGACACCTGGTTGAGCACTCATGTTAAATATTAAGATTTATGGGGAGTTGGGCCGTAGCACAGAGGTTAAGCTCCTGTGGCACAAAGCGCAAGGACCGGCGTAAGGATCCCGGCTCGAGCCCCTGGCTCCCCACCTGCAGGGTAGTCGCTTCACAGGCAGTGAAACAGGTCTGCAGGTGTAAAAAAAAAAATTAAGATTTATGGGGCCTGGTAGTGGCTAGTCTGGTAGAGTGCACCTGTTGCAATGCACAAGGATACAGGTTCAAGCCAATCCCCTCCCCATCTGGAGGGGGGAAGGTTTCTCAAGAGCTGAAGCAGGGTTGCTGATGTCTCTCCCTCCCTCTCTATCTTCCCCCTCCCCACTTGATTTCTCCCTGCCCCTATCTATTACAATAAATAAAATAATTTTTAAAATAAAGAATTATTTTATTTATATGGTAGAGAGTTTCAGATGAGAGAGAGGAGCTATAGTGCCATTCTAGTACATGGGGTGCCAGGAATGAAGCAAGGTGTCCTGTACTCTGCTAGCTGGGCTAGTTCTCCAGCTGCCAAAATTTAATTTGCTAATAGACTGGGAAGAGAGCATAGTAATTGTGCAAAAGGGCTTTCCTGCCTGAGACACCAGTGGTCCCAGGTTCAATCCCCTGCGCCACTATAAACCAGAGCTGAGCAGTGCTCTGGTAAAAATAATAGTAATAAGGGGGTTGTGCGGTAGCGCAGCAGGTTAAATGCACATGACGCGAAACGCAAAGACCGGCGTAAGGATCCCAGTTCCAGCCCCAGCTCCCCACCTACAGGGGAGTCGCTTCACAAGCGGTGAAGCAGGTCTGAAGGTATCTTTCTCTCCCTCTCTCTGTCTTCCCCTTCTGTCTCCATTTCTCTCTGCCCGAGTCAAAAACACCGATATCAATAACAATAATAATAATAACCACAACAACAAGGGCAACAAAAGGGGGAAAGGTAGCCTCCAGGAGCAGTGGATTCGTGATGCAGGCACCAAGCCCCAGCAATAACCCTGGAGGCAAAATAATATAGTAATAATAATAATAACAACAACAAGAAAAAAAAAAAAGAACAAATTGTCAATATAGGCTATGTTCCAAACTTCAGAGGGGAAATGGTTTTTCTCTTCATGTCATTTTGGTGAAAGAGTGAAGAACATTTTATTCATTTTATGTGTTTACTTTTTTTTTTTTTTCTCCTGATTGGAGAACTGAATCAAACAAGCTCCACGTTAGTAAAGGAGAAGAAATACTATGAAATGATCTCTCACAAATTGGATTCTAGAGATTAACGTGGGGCTTGTGAAATAGCTCCCATGGTTAATGCACTGCTTTGCCAAGTGTGAGACCCAGGTTCAAGCCTGGGCGCCACCACACTGAAGGAAGCTTTAGTAGTGCGCTCCTTTTCACTGTCTCTGCCTCTCTGTCTCTGCCTAACACAGGAAGAGGGAAATGCAGGGGAGAGAGGAACACCATATGAAATTTATGCAAGTCCTTGATATCTGACTGCAGATGTAAGGTTACTAAGTCAGGAGAGGTGAAAAATTTCTACAGTCATTAGGGGCCCAATACCCTGCAGTGGATGTTGAAGTCATTTAGTGTTGGGCAGAAAACACTAACACGTCTGAGGTATAAAACCATACCCGGAATGGGTAGTGGCCCACCTGGCTGAGCGCACATATTACAATGTACAAAGACCAGGGTTCAAGCCCCTGGTCCCCACCTGCAGGGGGGAAGCTTCACGAGTGGTGAAGCAGGGCTGCAGGTGTCTCTCTCTCTCTTTGTTTCTCCCTTCCCTATCGATTTCTGGATGTCTCTGTCCAATAAATAAATAAAGGTAATACAAAAAATTTTTAAAAACATGCCCCCTGAAACCACAACAGATTTGTAAAACATTACCTAAAAAAAGAGGAAGTCAGGCGGTAGTGAAGCCGGTTAAGTACACGTGGTGCAAAGCAGAAGGGCCGGATTAAGGATCCCTGCAGGGGAGTCAGGGGAGTCGCTTCACAGGCAGTGAAGCAGGTCTGCAGGTGTCTTTCTTTCCCCTTCTCTGTCTTCCCCTCCCCCTCTCCATTTCGCTCTGTCCTATCCAACAATGACGACATCAATAACAACAATAATAACTACAATAACAATTAAAAAAAACAAGGGCAACAAAAGGGAAAATAAATAAATATAAACAATTTTAAAAGAAAAAAATAAACAAAAGCTAGAGAAGTGAAATATCACTGAAGACTACACTTGAATTCTCAGCAACAAGACACAACCCCTTTGGTGTCACCAGTGTGTGACTGTCATCAGCTACAGTCACCATATGGGCCCTGAGGAGATCTAAGTAGCCCTTTCCAGCTCTCTGTCTCTCTGTGTCTCTCTATCTCTCTCTCAGCATTGCTTAGCAATGGCTTATGGTAGTGTGGGAGATTGAACCTGAGATCCTGAAGCCTCCAACATGAGAATCTTTTTTGCAGAACCGTTATACTATCTTCCTCTCCTTCCAGCACATTCTCTAGGTTTTCTGTCTTTTGCTTCTCCACTCCTTTACCAAGATGCAAAAGCCCCAGTGTAGGCCCTACTGTAGGCCTTGGGTGTTGCGGGAAGCCACAAGCATCTCGTGAGGGCCCTCACTACACAGGTCTCTATCACCCTCAAACCCCAGTTGAGGACTTGTCCCAGAGAGAGGCCTGTCTGACACCACCAGTTAACCCTGTGTACCTCGTCTCCTTTGCAAATAGACAGTTGCATTTCCTTATTGAAACAAAAGAGAAGTCCATTACGAATGATAGAATAATGGGGTATTCAAAAGTAAGTATTGGGGAGCAAGGTGGTAGTGCAGCAGATTAAGCACAAGTGGCACAAGGCACAAGGACCAGTGTTAAGGATCCCGGTTCGAGTCCCTGCCTCCCCACCTGTAGGGAAGTCGCTTCACAGGCAGTGAAACAGGCCTGTCTCTCTCTCTCTCTCTCTCTCTCCCTCTCCCTCTCTGTCTTCCCCTCCCCTCTCCATTTCTCTCTGTCCTATCCAACAAAGACGACATCAATAACAACAATAACTACAACAACAATTTAAAAAAAAAAAAAAACCAACAAGGGCAACAAAAGGGAAAATAAATAAAAATTTTTTTTAAAAAAAGTGAGTATTGGGAGCTGGGAAGATAGCGTAATGTTTATGCAAAAAAGGTCCTGCCTGAGGCTCCTAAGCTCCCAGGTTCAATTTCCATCACCACACAAACCAGAGCTGTGTTCTGGTCCCTCTCTCTTAAAAATGCATAAATCTTGGGACTTGGTGGTGGCACACCTGGTTAATACCATGCACTTACTTCTGCACCCCATAATGACGCTGAGTCCATACTCCCAGAGGGATAAGGAATAGGAAAGCGATCAGGGGAGGGGATGGGATACGGAGTTCTGTTGGTGGGAATTGTGTGGAGGTGTACCCCTCTTATCCTATGGTTTTTGTCAGTGTTTCCTTTTTATAAATAAAAATTAAAAAAAATAAAATCCAACATTTTAAGCATTAAAAATAAAAATACCATGCACAAGGACCTGGGTTCAAATCCACCAGGCCTCACCTGTACGGGGGAAGCTTCATGATTGGTGAAGCAGTGCTGCAAGTATCTGTCTCTCCTTTCCTTTCTAGCTCCTCCCTCTCTCAGTTTCTCTCTGTTACATCAAATAAAATAAAGTTGGGGGCAGGGGACATAGCATGATGGTTATGCAAAGAGACTCTCATGCTTGAGGCTTCAAAGTCCCAGGTTCAGTCTCGCACACCACCATAAGCCAGAGCTGAGCAGTGCTCTGGTAAAAATAAATAAATATATATGAATAGTATAAAACTTTTTTTAAAAAAAGGGGGAAAAAAGTTGGGTGGATGTAGATAACATAATGGTTATGCAATGATATTCTCACGGGCCGGGTGGTGGAACTGCTGGTTGAGTACACATGTTGCACATGTTACAAAGAGACTCTCATGCCTGAGGCTCCGAAGTTCAAGGTTTAATCCCCAGCACCACCATAAGCCAGAGCTGAGCAGTGCTCTGGTAAGAGAAAGTAAAAAAAAATTAAAATCAAATAAAACAAAGTATAAAAAATAAAAATATATACACAAGTCTTTTTAAAAGTGTTTTATTTTATTTATGTTCCCTTTTGTTGCCCTTGTTTTTTTTTTTATTGTTGTAGTTATTATTGTTGTTGTTATTGATGTCATTGTTAGGACAGAGAAAAATGGAGAGAGGAGGGGAAGACAGAGAGGGGGGAGAGAAAGATAGACACCTGCAGACCTGCTTCACTGCCTGTGAAGAACCATGATCCTTATGCCGCTCCTTGTGCTTTTCACCACCTTCGCTTAACCCGCTGCACTACCACCTGACTCCCATGCATAAGCCTTTTAAAATAGAGGACTGGGGAGACAGCGTTGTGGCTATGCAAAAGGCTTTCATGCCTGAGACTCTTGAGGTTCCAGTTTCAATACCCGCACCACCATAAACCACAGTTGAACAGTGCTCTGGTCTTTCTCTTTCTCTTTCTCTCTGTATCTCTACTTTGTAAATAGTAAATAAATGAGTAGATAAATAAATAAATTAAATATTTTACTATAAAAGAGATAGCTGTGGTACAGGGAGGTGGCACAGTGGATGAAGGGCTGGACTCTCAAGTATGAGGTCCTAAGTTTGATGCCTGACAACACATGTACTAGAGGGATGCCCGGTTCTTTCTCTCTCTCCTATCCTTCTCTTTAATAAATAAATGAATTTTTTAAAAAAATAAAGTAAAAAGAGATAGCTCACCTAGTATGGTACACCAGATTATGGGTTGTGTGAGCCCCTGACCACCGAATGGGGTACATATTACAGTTCATAAGAACCCAGGTTCAAGCCCCAAGTTCCCACCTGCAGGAGCTTAGCTTCATGAGTAGTGAAGCACTGCTTCTCTCCCTTTCTTGATTAAAAAAAAATAATAATATTTTGGGGAGTCGGGCTGTAGTGCAGCGGGCTAAGCGCAGGTGGCGCAAAGCACAAGGACCGGCATAAGGATCCCGGTTCGAACCCCGGCTCCCCACCTGCAGGGAAGTCGCTTCACAGGCGGTGAAGCAGGTCTGCAGGTGTCTATCTTTCTCTCCTCCTCTCTGTCTTCCCCTCCCTCTCTCCATTTCTCTCTGTCCTATCCAACAACGACAACAACAATAATAACTACAACAATAAAACAACAAGGGCAACAAAAGGGAATCAATAAATAAAATAAATATTTAAAAAAATTATTTATTCCTTTTTGTTGCCCTTGTTGTTTTATTGTTGTAGTTATTATTGATGCCGTTGGTTATTATTGATGGATAGGACAGAGAGAAATGTACAGAGGAGGGGAAGACAGAGAAGGGGAGAGAAAGATAGACACCTGCAGACCTGCTTCACCGCCTGTGAAGCGACTCCCCTGCAGGTGGGGAGCTGGGGGCTCAAACCATATCCTTTCACTGGTCCTTGAGCTTTGCGCCACATGCACTTAACCTGCTGCACTACCGCCCGAAACTCCCTCTCTTGTTTTTTTTTAAGATACATTTTTTACTTTTTAAATATATTTATCTATTTATTATTGGATAGAGGCAGAGAAAAATTGACAGAGAAAGGGAAAGAGACAGAGAGATACCTGCCACCCTGTTTCACCACTCAAGAAGCTTTCCTCTTGAAGTGGGGGGGAAGGGGCTTGGGATTGAACCTCTCTCTCCCACTCTATCTCTGCACTTCCCTGTCAATTTATCTGTCTTTATCCAATAAATGAATAAGTAAAATAAATTTTAAAAATAGTCTATGGTGATCTGGGAGGTAACACAGTGGATAAAGCACTGCATTCTCAACCATGGGGTCCCAAGTTCAATCCCGGACAGCACATATACCAGAGCGATGTCTGCTCTCTCTCTCTCTCTCTTTATCTCTCTCCTATCTTTCTCATGAATAAATAAATAAATTCAGAAAAAATAGTCTATGATAAATTGGTAGTTTCAGTAGAAGACAGATCATTTTGTTTCTCAGAAACACATTATTGATACATTCTTAAAATTTTTTCTTAATCTATAGTTTAAACTTTCTTTATTATTATTATTTTTACTTGAGCGCTGCTCAGTTCTGGCTCATGGTGCTGCTGGGGGTGGAACGTGGGACCTCAAAAGCCTCAGGCATGAGAGTTGTTTGTATAACCATTATGCTATTTTCCCCATCATATTATTGATAGTAAAGTTTGTTTTTGTTCATTCCTTGGCACCACCATAAGCCAGAACTGAGCAGTGGATGCATTTAAAAAAATGTTTTGTGCTTTTAAAAATCATTATAACAATTTAGTATTAGCCAGCTTAATTACATATACCATCCTTCATAAGATTCCCTTCTCATAAATCTTCTCATTTTTATGCTTCTCTTATCTCGTCTCTTAATTCTCATCGGCACTTTGAAAAAGGTTACTTTTTTCTCCCCTAAGAAAAACATCTCCATATTCCATACCCTCTTGTTTTCATTTTTGCCCTGTTTTTGTTTTTCTTGCCAAAGATCACCTTATCTCTTTCAAGCACAGAACTAGCCGCTCTCAATAAGGAAAACAACTCTGTACGTAAGCAAAAGAAGACATGGTTTTGAGTAACTCTATTAATTTAGTATTTTGTTGTTGTTGCCACTAAGTTTATCACTGAGGCTCAGTGTCTGCAGGAGGACTCCACCATTCCTCAATGGCCATTTTCTCTCTCTCTTTCATTTGGCAAGACAGAGAGAAATAGAGAATAGAGAGAGAATGGGGGAGGAAGGAAGGAAGGAAGGAAGGAAGGGAGGAAGGAAAGATGGAAGGGAGGGAGGAATGCAGGCAGGTAGGCCTGGGTCTGGGGAAATAGCATAATGATTATGTGAAAATACCCCATCACCACCATAGTCCATAGTTGAGCAGTGCTCTGGTAATAGATGAAAGAAGGAAAGAAAGAAAGAAAGAAAGAAAGAAAGAAAGAAAGAAAGAAAGAAGAAAAGAAAAGAAAGGGGAGGAAGAAGGAGAGAGGGGAAGGAAGGAAGGGAAGAAGGGAGGGAGGAAGGGAGGCAAGGAGGGAGGGCGGGACACTAGCAGCACTATTCCAGTGTTCATGAAGCTCCCCTGCATGTGGGGAATAGGAACTTGGGTCATCACACATGGTAATATGTACACTCTACCTGCTGTATTGATGCCCAGCCCTTTACTTTAGGTTTTGTTTGTTTGTTTGTTCTTTTTCATTAAAAAGAATGGAGATGGGGTGGAGGGTAGATAGCATAATGGTTATGCAAAGAAACTCTTGTGCCTGAGGCTCCAAAGTCTCAAGTTCAATCCCCCTGCACCAACATAAGCCTGAGTTGAACAGGTGCTCTGGTTAAAAAATATATAATAATAATAATAATAATTATTATTATTATAATGATGATGATTAATGGAGATAGATGGAAAATTCCTCAAATTGACTTATGTATGAATGTACATACATTAATCCAACACCCAACATGATACTCAATGAAGAGAAATTGAAAGCCTTATCTCTACAGTCAGGTATAAGGCAGGGTTGCCTACTATCACCATTACCATTCAACACAATTTTGGAAGTTCTAGCTATAGCAATCAACAAGAGAAAGAGATTAAAGGGAGTGGTCTGGGAGGTGGTGCAATGGATAAATTATTAGATTCTCAAGCATGAGGTCCAGTTCAATCCCTAGCAGCACATGTGCCAGAGTGATGCCTGGTTCTTTCTCTCTCTCCTTCTATCTTTCTAATAAATAATCTTTAAAAAAAAAAAAAGAGAGAGAGAGAGATATTTCAACAAGACAACATATAACCCCATCCAAAAATGGGGGGAGGACATGGACAGAATATTCACCACAGAAGAGATCCAAAAGGCCGAGAAACACATGAAAAAATGCTCCAAGTCTCTGATTGTCAGAGAAATGCAAATCAAGACAACAATGAGATACCACTTCACTCCTGTGAGAATGTCATACATCAGAAAAACAACAGCAAATGCTGGAGAGAGTGTGGGGTCAAAGGAACCCTCCTGCACTGCTGGTAGGAATGTCAATTGGTCCAACCTCTGTGGAGAACAGTCTGGAGAACTCTCAGAAGGCTAAAAATAGACCTATCCTATGATCCTACAATTCCTCTCCTGGGGATATATCCTAAGGAACCCAACACATCCATCCAAAAAGATCTGTGTACACATATGTTCTTAGCAGCACAATTTGTAATAGCCAAAACCTGGAAGCAAGCCAGGTGTCCAACAACAGATGAGTGGCTGAGCAAGTTGTGGTATATATATATATACAATGGAATACTACTCAGCTGTAAAAAACTGGTGACTTCACCATTTTCAGCCGATCTTGGATGGACCTTGAAAAATTCATGTTAAGTGAAATAAGTCAGAAACAGAAGGATGAATATGGGACGATCTGACTCTCAGGCAGAAGTTGAAAAACAAGATCAGGAAAGAAAACACAAGTAAAACCTGAACTGGAATTGGCGTATTGCACCAAAGTAAAAGACTCTGGGGTGGGTGGGTGGGGAGAATACAGGTCCATGAAAGATGATGAATGACATAGTGGGGGTTGTATTATTAAATGGGAATCTGGGGAATGTTATGCATGTACAAACTATTGTATTTACTGTTGAATATAAAACATTAATTCCCCAATAAAGAAATAAATTATAAAAATAAAGTAAAAGAGTCTGGGGTGGTTGGGTGGGGAGAATACAGGTCCAAGAAGGATGACAGAGGACCTAGTGGGGGTTGTATTGTTATATGGGAAATTGGGGAATATTATGCATGTACAAACTATTGTATTTACTGTTGAATGTAAAACATTAATTCCCCAATAAAGAAATTTTTAAAAAGAGAGAGATTAAAGGGATATAGTTTGAAAGAGAGGATGTCAAACTGTCACTACTTGCAAATAACATGATATACATAGAAAAATCAAGTGGTCTGGAAGGTGGTGCAGTAGATAAAGCATTGAACTCTTAAGCATGAGGTCTTGAGTTTGATCCCTGGCAGCACATATACCAGAGTGATGTCTCTCTCCCTCTCTCCTCCTGTCTTTCTCATTAATAAATAAAGAAAAGAAAAGAAAAGAAAAAAGAAAAAGAAGCCAGTATGAAACTCCTGGAAATTATCAAGCAGTAAAGGCTACAAAACCAACATACAAAACTCAGTGGCATTCTTTTATGTAAACACCAAACCAGAAGAAGAAATCTGGGGCCAGGTGGGGGCGCACCTGGTTGAGCGCACATGTTACAATGCCCAAGGACACAGGTTTGAGTCCTCAGTCCCCACCTGCAGAGGGAAAGCTTTGTGAGTGGTGAAACAGTGCTGCAGGTGTCTCTCTGTTTCTCTCCTACTCTATTACCCCCTTCTCTCATGATTTCTGGCTGTCTCTATCCAACAAATAAATGAAGATAATAATAATGAATAATAAGAAGAATAATAAACCCAGCAATTGATCTCATTACCATTGCAGCAAACACAATAAAAGACCTAGGGATAAACCTAACAAAGGAAGTGAAGACCTTTATACTGAAAACTGTGAGACACTTCTCATGGAAATAGAAAAATATAAAAAGGGGGCTGGGTGATGGCACACCTGGTTAAGCACACACACTACAGTGCACAAGCACCTGGGTTCAAGCCCCTGGTCCCTACCTGCAGGCAGAAAGCTTCACAAGTGGTGAAGCAAGTCTGCTGGTGTTTCTCTTTCTCTCTCCCTCTCTCCCTCCCCTCTCAATTTCTCTCTGTCCTATTCAATAAATAAATAAAATATGTTTAATTAAAATAAATACAAAGAAATGGAAAGACATCTCATGTTCATGGATTGACGAATTAAAGTAGTCAAAATTACTATTCTACCCAGAGCCATATAGAGATTTAACACAGTCCCTATCAAAATGTTTGAAGAATGTAGAACAAAAGATAGAAAAACCCCACCTGCAGGGGAGTTGCTTCACAGGCGGTGAAGCAGGTCTGCAGGTGTCTATCTTTCTCTCCTCCTCTCTGTCTTCCCCTCCTCTCTCCATTTCTCTCTGTCCTATCCAACAACAACAACAATAATAACTACAACAATAAAACAACAAGGGCAACAAAAGGGAATAAATAAAATTAAATAAATATTTTAAAAAAAGATAAAAACATTTATCTGGAGACAGAAAATACCAAGGAGAGCCAAAGCAATTCTGAGGGAAACAAGCAAGAATGGAGGCACTGGGCTTCCTGACCCCAAAATATATTACAGAACCACTGTAATCAAAACAGCATGGTACCAGAAGCAAAATAGACACATAAACCAGTGGAACAGAACTGAGGGCCCAGAAATCAGCTCTCATACCTGAAGTTAACTAATTTTTGACAAGAGTGCCCAAAACATCAAATAGAAAAAGAAGAGTCAAAGCAGGGGTAGGTAGCATAATGATTATGCAAACAAATAAACCCATGCCCGAGGTTCAGTCCCCTGCACCACCAGAAAACAGAGCATAAGCTGTGCTGTGTGTGTGTGTGGGGGGGGGGGGTTTAAAAAATAAAAGAAAAAGTAAAGCCTATTCAATAAATTGTGTTGGGAAAGTTGGGTTGAAACACACAGAAGAATGAAACTGGACTGCCAAATTTCATCATACACAAAAGTTAGCTCCAAATGGATCCAAAATTTAGAAGTTGGAATAGAAAGCATCAAATACTTCTAGGAAAATAATAGGCAGAACTCTCTTCCATTTATTTTTCCAGGCTCAATCCCAAGCACCACCATAAACCAGAGTTGAGCACTGCATATCAGATGGCAGGCTCAGGCAAAAACTAGGAAATCTATGAGCCCTCTGGAATATACCTATAATAGACCTACTAGCTTTTTCCAAAACAGAGACCCCAAATCTTCATCTGCAATATTCCACCCTTTAGGTTAATGGTTAGTCAACAATTTGTACTGTTTTATATCTTAAGTCTTTTTCAGCCACCAGGTTCCAGATGCCAACTGGACCTCCCTGGGCAGACAACCCCATCAATGTGTCCTGGAGCCCCGCTTCCCCAGAGCTCTGCCCCACTAGGGAAAGAGAGAGAGAGAGGGGCTGGGAATATGGATTGACCTGCCAATGCCCATGTTCAGCAGGGAAGCAATTACAAAAGTCAGACCTTGCACCTTCTGTACCCCATAGTGACCCTGGATCCATACTCCCAGAGGGTTAAAGAATAGGAAAGCTATCAGGGGAGGGGATGGGATATGAAGTTCTAGTGGTAGGAATTGTGTGGAACTGTACCCCTCTTATCCTGTTGTTTTGTTGGTGTGTCCATTTTATAAATAAAAATAATAAAAATTAAAATAAATATTTATAGGGCAGAGGTAGATAACATAATGATTATGCAAAGAGATTCTCATGCCTGAGGCTCCAAAGTCCCAGGTTCAATCCCCCGCACCACCATAAGCCAGAGCTGAGCAGTGTTCTGGTTAAAATACATACATACATGTATATATATATATGTTAAAATGTATATATATATATATGTTAAAATGTGTATATATATATATATATATGTACAGAATTTATATTACCAAATATGGCAATAAATATAAAAGACTTATAAAATTGCAAAATAAGTAAATAAAATGGAATGAAATGCTTTTAAAAGAATTCAGGAGAGAAAGAAAGAGGGAGGGAAAGAAAAAGAGAGAAAGAAAGAAAGGAAGAAAGGAAGAAAGAAAGAAAGAAAGAAAGAAAGAAAGAAAGAAAGAAAGAAAGAAAGAGGTCAGAAGATGGCACAGTGGATAAAGGATTGAACTCTCAAGCATATGGTCCTGAGCGTCCCTGGCAGCACATGTACCAGAGTGATGTCTGGTGCTTTCTCTCTCTCTCTCCCTCTCTCTCTCCCTCTCTCTCTCCCTCTCTCTCTCCTTTCTCATTAATTAATAAATAAAATGTTTAAAAAAAAAAAGAAAGAAAGAAGGGGGCTGGGCAGTAGCACAGCGGGTTAAGCGCACATGCTGCGAAGCGCAAAGACTGGGCACAAGGATCCTGGTTCGAGCCGGTCTTGAAAAGTGTAGTACATTACACCAGTTTTGAAAAATAGAAATGTGCTTTATCCCCCTTCACAGTGACTCTCATCAGTGCTCACTCTGGTAGGGGCGTGGGTGTCAGCACAGAGCCATGCAGTACAGAGTTCAGTCAGGACAGGAAGTGTCCTAGGCAGGATAGATATTAGTGCCTTTTATCTTCCTCCTCACTGGAGGCCTGAGGATACTGTCAGGCCTCTCACTGTGGGCAGAGATGCCTCCTGAGGAATGTTCTCTCAATAGCACTGTCTCCTTTGTGGGAAAGCTAAGGGCCTCAGCATCTGTGTAATTTAGATAAAAATAAACATTTTTATCTTCTTCTTCTTCTTCTTCTTCTTCTTCTTCTTCTTCTTCTTCTTCTTCTTCTTCTTCTTCCTCTTCTTCTTCTTCTTCTTCTTCTTCTTTTTGTTTGTTTTTACTAAAGCACTGCTCAGCTCTGGCTTATGGTAGTACTGGGGACTGGATTTGGGACTTTTGGTCCTGAGGCATGAAAGTAATTTTGCATAACCATTATGTTATCTCCCCAGCCCCCAAATAATTGTTCTTTTCAAAGAGAAATAGAAAGGAGGAGATAACACCATCATTCTGGCATAAGCACTATTGGACATTGACTCTGAGCCTCATGCTTGTGTTTTTAAAGCTTTAACCACCGAATTACCTTTCAGGCTGTGGAATCTTTGTGACTTAATCGTCAAGGACATCTATAACAGATACATTTAAAAAAAATTTTATATTTATTTATTTTCCCTTTTGTTGCCCTGGGCTTTTTTTTTTTAAATCGTTGTTGTAGTTATTATTGTTGCTGTTTTTGATGTCATCGTTGTTAGATAGGACAGAGAGAAATGGAGAGAGGAGGGGAAGACAGAAACGGGGAGAGAAAGCTAGACACCTGCAGACCTGCAGACCTGCTTCACTGCCTGTGAAGCGACTCCCCTGCAGGTTGGGAGCCGAGGGCTCGAACTAGCATCCTTATACCGGTCCTTGTGCTTTGTGCCACGTGCGTGTGCTAACCTACTGTACTACCTACCACCCAACTCCCAACAGATACATTTTTTTTAAAAAGCCAGAGTGTGTGCTTAACCAGGTGCTCCACCACCAGGATCCCAAAAGATTTTGTTTATTAATGGCCACAGTAGGGAAGCAATTGCACCCCTTTGGCCTCAATGTTCGTGAAGTCACTTTCCTGTGGGAGGACTTCCTCCCTGGATTCTGATTTTGTAGGAAGATTATTTTCCACCTTTTTAAAAATGTTTTATACTGATTTATTTCTTTATTGGGGGAACTGATGGTTTACATTAAATAGTAAATACAGTTGTTACATGTGTAAAATGTCAGTTTTTCTGTAAAGCACTCTCAGCCTAGGTCCTCCACCATCCTGCATCTGTTCCAGAAATCCTGCCTCAAACCCCCCAGCTCCCCACCCAAAGCCCTTTACTTTGGTGGAATACACCAAACCCAGTTCAAGTTCAGGAGAAGAGTTTCCCATGACACAGAAAGAGACAAGCCAGAGCCACACTGATACATGGCATGGAAGTCCAATGCTCTGTCCAGGGGAGCAATCTCTCCCCTAGATGTTGATGGTCTCTTTTGGGTCTGTGTCAGTGTCACTAGAGGATGACCACTGGGGATCAGAGGCAGTTGGGAGGATGGCAGGAACAAAGTGTGGGCTTGTTGAAGCCACTTTCTAGGGCTGCCATGAGGGTACATGAACTCCTGTGCACATCACAAACTGTGGGGGCCATGGATGGCTGTCCACATTTGTAGAGGCCGTGGCTGGCCATCCACATATTGTGGGGAACACAGCTGGCCATGCACATGTTGTGTTGAAAACAGCTGGCCATCCATATATTGTGGGAACCACAGCTGGCCTTCCACATATTGTGGGATCCACAGCTGGCCGTCCACATATTGTGGGGACCACGGCTGGTTGTTCACATGTTGTGGCAACCACAACTGGCCATCCACATATTCTGGGGACCAATGGTCACTTCCCACATATTCTGGGGACCACAGCTGGCCATCAGAGGGATACAGGGCCTGGTATGCAGGAGGCTGGAGGTCAGGAGAAGGGATCAGGGAGAACCCTTCTGAACAGGGAGGGCCTGAGGGTTACTCCTCCCTTCTGTATTCCAAGATCCTTTTCAAGACATCTCCAAATGGACAGGTTAAGGGCTGGCTCCTCGGCTTCTTGTTGGCATTCTTGACAGTCCAATACATATCAGCCATGCTCTTCAACATGAGCAAACACTCCCTCCTGCTCTTCATGATGCTCCTCCTACCCAGTCGCCGGGAAATGACTTGGGCCGGGCCACAATCTTGTTCTTCAGATGCTCTTTCATTTCGAGGGACTCCCATTCCTCCAGGAAATGCTTCATCTCAGCTTGACTCCAAGCTGGAACAACATTCCTTGCACTAGGGGAGGAACCTGAAGTCTTTCCTGTTTCTTGGGTTTCTGCTTTCTCCTCTCCTTCCTGATTGTGGGAAATAGTTTCAGTCGGAAGTACCTCTCCCATCATTCTTATTTGAGTTGTTTGTCTTGTTATAGGGCCTAGTCCAAGGTCAGCAGAGAGTAGTAACTTTCTCTGCTGTGCTGGAGGTCAGGAGGCCTGAAGGCTCTGAGATGTAGGGATAAGTCCTCGTCCGAATGTGCAGAGATTCCACACTGCCACTGCTCTGCTCTGCTCTCTCTGCTCTGCTCTGCTCTGCTCTCTCTGCTCTGCTCTGCTCTGCTCTCTCTGCTCTGCTCTGCTCTGCTCGCTCTGCTCTCTCTGCTCTGCTCTGCTCTCTCTGCTCTGCTCTGCTCTGCTCTCTCTGCTCTGCTCTCTCTGCTCTGCTCTGCTCTGCTCTGCTCTGCTCTCTCTGCTCTGCTCTGCTCTCTCTGCTCTGCTCTCTCTGCTCTGCTCTGCTCTGCTCTCTCTGCTCTGCTCTGCTCACTCTGCTCTGCTCTGCTCTGCTCTGCTCTCTCTGCTCTGCTCTGCTCTCTCTGCTCTGCTCTCTCTGCTCTGCTCTCTCTGCTCTGCTCTGTTCTGCTCTGCTGTTCTGCTCTGCTGCTCTGCTCTGCTCTGCTCTGCTCTGCTCTGCTCTGCTCTGCTCTCTCTGCTCTGCTCTGCTCTGCTCTCTCTGCTCTGCTCTGCTCTCTGTTCTGCTCTGCTCTGCTGGGGGCAGGAGGCCTGGAGGTCGCAGAGTGCAGAGATGTGTTTGTTCCTGTCTGCTTCTAGCCTTTTTTTTTTACCCTCTAGGATTATCAGTGCAGAGATGTGTTTGTTTCTGTCTGCTTCTAGCCTTTTTTTCCCCTCTAGGATTATAGCTGGGGCTCAGTGCCTGCACTATGAACCCATTGCACCTGACTGCTCCTGGAGGCTATTTTTTTCCTTTTGTTGCCCTTGTTGTCCATCGTTGTTGTTATTATTGTTGTTATTGCTGTTGCTGGATAGGACAGAGAGAAACAGAGGAGGCGGAAGACAGAGATGGGGATCGAAAGACAGAGACGGGGATAGAAAGATAGACACCTGCAGACCTGCTTCACCGCTTGTGAAGCGACCCCCCTACAGGTGGGGGCTCGAACCACTGGGATCCTTGTGCAGGGGTCCTCGTGCTTTGTGCAATGTGCACTTAATCTGCTGCGCTACTGCCCACCCCCCACCAGAGCATTGCTGTAGTTCTCCCAATGCCACAAATATGTATGACTTTTTTTTTCCTCTTTTCTCTCTGGGTCCTGATGGAATTGGAGTTCAGAGCCCTCTGGTCATCTTCCGCTAACATTTCTCCCTCATTGGGAGTCTGGACCAAATTTTTTACAGAGTGCAGAAGGTGGGGGTTCTAGCTTCTATAATTGCTTCTCCATTGGACATGGCCATTAACAGGTTGATCCATACCCCCGCCTATTTCTGTTTTTCCCTGTTTGGGTAGGGCTCCGGAGAGGTGAGGTCCTGGGGGCACTGTAGGTTTTTTTTTAATATTTATTTATAAGGGGCTGGGTAGTGGCACACCTGGTTGAGCGCACACGTTACATTGTGCAAGGACCCAGGTTCAAGCCCCTGGTCCCCACCTGCAGGGAGGAAGCCTCACAAGTGGTGAAGCAGGGCTGCAGGTGTTTCTCTGTCTCTTTCCTATCTCCCTATCTCCCACTTCCTCTTGATTTCTGGCTGTCAGTTAAGCAGGGGGAAGCTGGCGTACTCTTCCCGTCTCTTCCTTCCCTGCCTCTCTCCATTTCTCTCTGTCCTATCCAACAACAACAACATCAATAATAACTACAACAATAAAACAAGGGCAACAAAAGGGAATAAATAAATAAAATTGCCGGGATAGCCTGAGGGTGCAGGAGAGAGACTCTGGGACTCTCGGAGCCGAAGGCAATCCCAAGTGTCTTCAATCAGAAGAGCAGCTGTATATATACTCGCCAAGTATGGTGGAAACAGGATGTGATGTAGAGAGGGTGGAGCAAAAAGAGAGTGGTGGAAATCAGAGTGTGTCTAGGGGAGGGGGCAGAGCAAAAAGAGAGTATGAACTAGTGGTGATTAAACCAATGCCCTGTAGGCAGGGTGGTTCCCAGGTAACAGTGGTTATGTAAATAGACCACAGAGTTAAGCAGGGGGAAGCTGGCATACTACCCAACAGCTGTCTCTATCAAATAAATAAGGATAATTAAAAAACATTTAAAAGATTGATTTTGGTGGGGACAGGAGCCTCCCGGCTCTGGGACTGCTCCTCCTCTCAGGTGAAGGCCCAGGCCATGAGGAGAGTCAGAGTCGCAGAGAGGACATGGACTGAGGCCCAACTCTCTGCTGGCCTGTCACCTGAAAACCCAGCAAGACCTAGAGCTGTGACCCACTGCATGTGGCAGAAGCTGCCCCCTTTCCTGAGCTTGGGCTGGGGCTGCACACAGGACTCAGGCCCTGCACAACAAGGAACTGGACACTCACAAAGGAAGTGGGAGGACTGGGAAAGATAAAAGGAGTTTCTCTCTGAACCTGCCCTCCTGGATTCTTTCCTGGGCCGCGTTTGCCTGCCCTTCCTGACTGAATCCAGAGCCTAAACACCCACCCACAGCTGCCCCACAGCAGATGTCTGTGGAAATAAGCCATGGGACACACGGGCAGAGGAACAGACTCTGCAGTGAGGACAGATGCCATGTCTTTCAGGACGGATGGCTGGAGCCCTAGTGAAACCAGTGCAGCACGGAGGGAGGTGACAGATAACTGCCAGGTGCTTCACTCACATGTAGAATGTAAATAACTGAAACACATACTTGGAAAAGAAAAAAAAATGAAGGAAGCACTCACATTCTCTGGGTCTTTTTGGCAACTCTGATGGTTATCCAACAGACAGGGTACAGAAGTTTGGCAGTGTGAGGGGTAGAACTATACCGCTGATGTCCTATAAGTGTTATTGACTCACAATAAATATCCAGAAATTTAAAAAAATGTATAAAAAAGATTGATTAAAAATTAATATTTATTTTCCTTTTGTTGCCCTTGTTGTTTATCATTGTTGTTGTTGTTGATGTAGTCATTGTTAGATAGGACAGAGAGAATTGGAGAGAGGAGGGGAAGACAGAGAGGAGGAGAGAAAGACACCTGCAGACCTGCTTCACTGCCTGTGAAGTGACTCCCCTGTAGGTGGGGAGCTGGGGTCTCGAACTGGGAACCTTACAAAGGTCCTTGTACTATGTGCCACCTGCGCTTAACCCACTGTGCTACCACTCAACTCCTTATTCTATCCTATCCTATCCTGCCCTGAGCACTGCTCAGCTCTGGCTTATAGTGGTGTGGGGGAATTGAACCTGGAACTCTGGAGCCTCATGCATGAGAGTCTCTTTGCATAACCATCTCTCCCACTCATAATGTATAATTTTAAATATTTATTTATTAATGAGAGGGATAGGAGGAAAGAGAAAGAACCAGATGCCACTCTGGTACATGTGCTGCCAGGAATTGAACTCAGGACCTCATGCTTGAGAGTCCAGCACTTTATCCACTGCACCACCTCCTGGACCACCATAATGTATCTTTATTTAAAAAACTTAAGAAGAAACACATGAGGGAGTCGGATTAAGCGCAGGTGGTACAAAGCACAAGGACCAGTATAAGGATCCCGGTTCGAGTCCCCCAGCTCCCCACCTGCAGGGGAGTCGCTTCACAGGCGGTGAAGCAGGTCTGCAGGTGTCTATCTTTCTCTCCCCCTCTCTTTCTTCCCCTCTTCTTTCCATTTCTCTCTGTCCTAACAACAATGACATCAATAACAACAACAATAATAACTACAACAATAAAACAATAAGGGCAATAAAAGGGAATAAATAAATAAATATTTTAATAGGATAGGATAGGATAGAATAGGATAGGATAGGATAGAATAGAATAGAGAGGGTAGATAGCATAATGGTTATGCAAACAGACTCTCATGCCTGAGACCCCGATGTCCCAGGTTCAATCCCCTGCACCACCATAAGCCAGAATTAAACAGTGTTCTGGTTATAAATAAATAAATAAATAAAATTAATGGGCGGGGGAGACAGCATAATGGTTATGCAAACAGACTCTCATGCCTGAGGCTCCCAAGTCCCAGGTTCAATCCCCCGCACCGCCATAAGCCAGAGCTGAGCAGTGCTCTGGTGTTAAAAAAAAAAAAAAAAGAATAGAATAGAATAGAATAGAATAGAATAGGTGCATTACATTGAACTTCCAGAATAAGCTATACTTGGTTGAAAGAAGAATACAAAACTAGGATATTTTGTGCTGTGAGATGCAAAATGTGCAAAGCTTATAAACATGCTATACCCCAAGTTCCAGAAAAAAAGGGGGAGCGGCTCTTTCTCTTGTACCATTAGAGGTTTATTTTGGTTAATAATGAAGAACTTGAAACCATAGTCAGAAAGAGACAGGGCTTCCTGACATGGCCCTAAGCAGACAAGTTTAGCTCACATGGATAAACTGAGTTAGATGAAAACACCAACTCCTCTCTTTCTCTCTTTAGATCCTCTATTATTGGATACAAACAGAAATTGAGAGGGGAGGGGTAGATAGACAGGAAGACAGAGAGACACTTGTAGCCCTGCTTCACCATTTGTGAAGCTTCCCCCCCTACAGGTGGAGACCAGGGGCTTGAACCCGGGTCCTTGCACATTGTAGCGTGTCTGCTTAGCCAGGTGTGCCACCGCCTGGCCTCATTTCTTTCTCTTTTGCAGGAGCTGCCTTGCAAAATCAGTGAATCTGCATCTTTTTTTTTTTTTGGCAGAGAAAGGACAACCAGCAGAAGCTCACACCACCCGCACCCCCAGATCACTCCTGTTTGCCTAGAAACTCAGCCTGTTTTTCTGACATAATAGAGGACTCCATCCTGTTTGCCCCTGAAATTCTTTCCCCTGGTTTTCAAGAAATAGACAAGCCAGAAGTGTCCAACCTTTCCTTCTACCTGTATAAATAAAGTCTTTAAAACAAAGGCTGGACATGTAGATTTGAGCATTTAAGAGCTTTCCTTGTCCTGCAAAAGCTGGTGTGTGTTTGGCTTTCTGTGGTACAATGGATACCTCCTATGAATTTTGCTGTGTCATAAAATTATAAATAAGGCCTTTTGCCAGGCACAGGACTCCATGACCTCCTGACAAACCTCTACTACAGTAAGAATTCAAGAATATCCTTCTTGTGGTCTGGGAGTTGGCACAGTGGATGAAGCGCTGGATTCTCAGGCATGGCCTGAGTTCAATCCCCGGCAGCACGTGTACCAGAATGATGCCTGGTTCTTTCTCTCTCTCTCTCTCTCCTTCTATCTTCATGAATAAATAAATAAAATCTTTAAAGATAAAAAAATAA
Source organism: Erinaceus europaeus (assembly GCF_950295315.1). Lineage (NCBI taxonomy): Eukaryota > Metazoa > Chordata > Mammalia > Eulipotyphla > Erinaceidae > Erinaceus > Erinaceus europaeus. The sequence continues at coordinate 21,006,564 of NC_080185.1, forward strand.
TATCCTTCTTGGGGCTGGATGGTGGTGCACCTGGTTGAGTGTACATGTTACAAAGTGAAAGGGCCCAGGTTTGAGCCCCTGGACCCCACCTGCAAGGGGAAAGCTTTGCGCGTGGTGAAGCAGTGCTGCAGGTGTCTCTCTCTCCCTCTCTATCTACCCCTTCCCTCTCAATTTCTGGCTGTCTCTGTCAAATGAACAAATTAAAATTAAAAAATAAATAAAATACACATTAAAAAAGAATATCCTTCTTGACTGGGAGACTGTGTTATTCTTCTTTGCCACATGAGGAAGCTTGGTCCTGAAATGAATGCAGCCTAGAATGTTCCTGGCTGTGGCTATGGACATTGAACTCAGACTGACAGGGACTCAGAGGTTACACAGGCTCCCGTGCTAAATTCAGCCTGTTTTTCTGACATAATAGAGGACTCCATCCTGTTTGCCCCTGAAATTCTTTCCCCTGGTTTTCAAGAAATAGACAAGCCAGAAGTGTCCAACCTTTCCTTCTACCTGTATAAATAAAGTCTTTAAAACAAAGGCTGGACATGTAGATTTGCGCATTTAAGAGCTTTCCTTGTCCTGAAAAAGCTGGTGTGTGTTTGGCTTTCTGTGGTACAATGGAGACCTCTGTGCTAAATATGAATAAATATGAGCCCTAGGTCAGATCAGTGTATTTACAGTTAATTGTATTTATATACTTTCTTCATCAGCTACTCTTCTGGCCTGATTCAGCTTTCTAGCCTTATTCTCAACTCTGATATCATCTTTCTAGACAATACTTTTTTATTTCATATATATATATATATATATATATATATATATATATATACATATATTGTTATTGGATAGAGACAGAGAGAAATTGAGAGAGAAGGGGAGATAGAGAGGAAGAGAGACAGAGAGACACCTGCAGACCTGCTTCACTGCCAGTGAAGTGACTCCCCTACAGGTGGGGAGCCCGGGTCTTGAACCAGGATCCTAACCAGTCCTTGCACTTTGCGCCATGTGCGCTTAACCAGCTGAGCTACCGCCCGACTCCCTTTTTTATTTATTTTTTAAATATTTATTTATTTATTTATACCCTTTTGTTGCCCTTGTTTTTTATTGTTGTAGTTATTCTTGTTGTTGGATAAGACAGAGAGAAATGGAGAGAGGAGGGGAAGACAGAGGGGGGGAGAGAAAGACGGACACCTGCAGACCTGCTTCACCGCTTGTGAAGCGACTTCCCTGCAGGTGAGGAGCTGGGGGCTCGAACCGGGATCCTTACGCTGGTCCTTGTGCTTTGTGCCACATGCGCTTAACCTGCTGCGCTACTGCCCGACTCCCCTAGACAATACTTTTTTTTAATTTCTTTATTGGGGAATTAATGTTTTACATTCAACAGTAAATACAATAGTTTGTACATGCATAACATTCCCCAGTTTCCCATTTAACAATACAACCCCCACTAGGTCCTCTGTCATCCTTCTTGGACCTGTATTCTCCCCACCCCAGAGTCTTTTACTTTGTTGCGATAAAGACAATGCTTTTTTTTTTCTCTTTTTTTTTTAATTAAAGAAAGGATTAATTAACAAAACCATAGGGTAGGAGGGGTACAACTCCACACAATTCCCGCCACCCAATCTCCATAACCCACCCCCTCCCCTGATAGCTTTCCCATTCTCTATCTCTCTGGGAGCATGGACCCAGGGTCATTGAGGGTTTCAGAAGGTAGAAGGTCTGGCTTCTGTAATTGCTTCCTCGCTGAACATGGGCGTTGACTGGTCGGTCTATACTCCCAGTAAGACAATGCTTTTAACCCACCTGTATGTTAGCTATAAGGCTCAGACAAAAATTACTGAAGTCATGGACTCCTTGGAACATACCTAAAATAGATAGGAATTCTGTCTAGTGAAGCCTCAGAGTAACAGGTAGGTACTGAAGGAATTCATCCAATCGGGGACATGAAGGTTGGGTCATTGTCATTCATTGTCTGTCCCTGTGACTTCAGCTCCTGAAGGAGTGCAGAGACATTTTGTGAGCAATCAGGTATAGACACAGAACATTCAGTTTTGATTAGGGACCTGATAATGACCCAACCTTCATTGAATGGCTCAGATCCTGTTTCAACAGACCATGAACTTGGTGGAAACAGCTGTTAACTGCTCTGGCTGCCATCATCATCCTGGGACTCCTTATATGTTGTTTACTACCCATCTGTTGCAATGTTGCCTCCCCAGCTTTACCCAGTCTATACTACCTAAGCACAGGCCCCCATCCACTCCCCAAATGGTGGTTCAGCCATCTAATAATCAACTGGACATTCAGAAACAGCCTCTCCTCTGAAACATGGTGATACATTAAGTAGGGACTTCTCTACTGCTCATACAACAGCACTGGAAGCAGTTACAGAAGAAGAGGCTACCCCCCAAACAAAAATAGGTTTTTTTCATTTTTATATACATATATATTTTTAAACAATCGTGAAAAAATTATTTTATTTTATTTATTTTCCCTTTTGTTGCCCCTGTTGTTTTTTTTTTCATTGTTGTTGTTGTAGTTATTGTTGTCCTTACTGATGTCGTTGTTGTTGGATAGGACAGAGAGAAATGGAGAGAGGAGGGGAAGACAGAAAGGGGGAGAGAAAGATAGACACCCACAGACCTGCTTCACCACCTGTGAAGCGACTCCCCTGCAGGTGGGGAGCCGGGGACTCGAACTGGGATCCTTATACCAGTCCTTGCGCTTTGTGCCACGTGCACTTAACCCGCTGCACTACCGTGTACCTATATATTTTTAAATATTTATTTATTTCCCTTTTGTTGCCCTTGTTTTTTATTGTTGCTATAGTTATTATTGTTTTTTTATTTATTTATTCCCTTTTATTGCCCTTGTTGTTTTATTGTTGTAGTTATTATTGTTGTTGTTGTTGGATAGGACAGAGAGAGAAATGGAGAGAGGGAGGGGAAGACAGAGAGGAGGAGAGAAAGATAGACACCTGCAGACCTGCTTCCCCGCCTGTGAAGCGACTCCCCTGCAGGTGGGGAGCCGGGGCTTGAACCGGGATCCTTATGCCGGTCCTTGTGCTTTGTGCCACCTGCGCTTAACCCGCTGCGCTACAGCCCGACTCCCATTGTTGTTATTGTTGTTATTGTTGTTATTGTTGTCATCGTTGTTAGATAGGACAGAGAGAAATGGAGAGAGGAGGGGAAGACAGAGAGGGGGAGAGAAAGACAGACACCTGCAGAGCTGGGGGCTCAAACTGGGATCTTTACGCTGGTCCTTGCACTTCGCGCCACGTGCACTTAACCTGCTGCGCTACCGCCCGACTCCCTCAAAAATAGTTTTTTTATCTTTATTTATTTTCTGATAGAGACAGTCAGCAATTGAGAGGGAAGGGGAGATAGAGAGGAAGAGAGGCAGAGAGACACCTGCAGACCTGCCTCACCACTTGTGAAGATTTCCCTTACAGGTAGGGACCAGGGGTTCTAACTTGGGTCCTTGTGCATTATAACATGTGATTGAGCGCAATCACATGTATACCACTACCTGGCCCCCTTCAAAGATTTCCATTGCCATCTCTCAGAGTGGGAAATGTGTCATAAAATGATGAATAAGGGAGTCAGGCAGTTAAGCAGTGTGTTAAGCACACATGGCACAAAGCTCAAGGACCAGCTTAAGGATCCCAGTTCGAGCCCCCAGCTCCCCACCTGCAGCGGGGTTACTTCACAAGCGGTTAAGCAGGATTGTGTCTATTTTTCCCTCTCCCTCTCTGTCTCCCCCTCCTCTCTCCATTTCTCTTTGTCCTATCCAACAACAATGACAGCAATATCAACAATAACAACAACAACAATGATAAACAAGGGCAACAAAAGGAAAAAAATAGCCTCTGTGAGCAGTGGATTCGCAGTGCAGGCACTGAACCCCAGCAATAACCCTGGAGGCCAAAAATAAATAAATAAAAATAAAAAGATAAAAAGGGCTTTTTCCCAGCTGACAAGATAGCAACAGTTCAGTGAAAATCCCAGGCTTAAGACATTTACAAGGCAAAAACTAACAGCTTTCAGCCACTCTCTGAATATCAGAAGATAATACACAACTTCACACCTGACTGCTGAATAGGACAAAATGTGACTCTGAGGCCAGGAAGGCTATCATGCTCCTTCCCGTTTTCCCCAACAACATGGTTGAAGAGCATATAAACAGAGAACAGGGACCACCTCGTTAATCACTTGCATTATAGTATGCCAAGGTCCCAGGTTTGAGACCCTGGTCCCCACCTGTAGGGGGAAAAGCTTCAGGAGTGGTGAAGCAGGGTTGCAGGAGTCTCTTTGTCTCCCTATCTCCCCCCTCTCAATTTATCTCTGTCTCTATCCAAATATATATTCAGGTAGTGGTGAACCTGGTTGAGCATACACCACACACATTACCATTCTTAAGGACTGGGGTTCAAGACCTTGGTCCCCACCTTCATGAGTGGTGAAGCAAAGCTGCAGGTCTCTTTCTCTCTTTCTCTCTCCCTCTCTTCCCCATCTCTCTTCCCTTTCTTTCTCCCTGTTTCTATCCTAAATAAATAAATAAATAAATAAAACAGAGAATAGGCAGCAGCCTTGCTCTCTAACTACTGAGCCACTCCGTCATATATTTATCATAAATCCAAAACTTTTCTATTACTTTGTCTGCAAACTTATTTTGCTGTCTCTTTGTGTTTCTGAGCACCATCCTGGGTTTTGATGTTATATCAGCTTTAAACTCTATTTCTTTTATTGGCTTCCCATTTTCTTCTCGCTGAGATAGAAATAAGTTTCTTGAGCAGGGGATCAATTTCTTCTTTATCTTTTCACTCCTTTGCACACCCAGCACTTAGAGCACAATACATGGATTTTGAGTAAATGGAAAGACAGGGTAATTAATACCATGTATTTTTTGCCCCACTTAGCTGTCACAGGAGGATTCGATCAAAGGAGGGGGTGTATGGCTAACAAGGATAATACCTCTCTTTTCATGTAGCAGTAGTTTGAAGAGATCTTGGCCATGTTTATTTCACTGGAGCTTCCCAGTCAGACACTTTGAGTACATATTTTATTATTTTGTGAGGTGACTGAAGCCAAGACCAGTTAATTGGCTTGTCTAAGGTTACACAGTTAAAAGGTGACCAAGTTGAGTCTAAAAATCAGGTTAATATAGTTCTCAAGCAGAATGGCATTAAGAAGGAAGTATAGGGGCTGGGTGGTGGCGCACCTGGCTGAGCACACATGTTGCAATGTGCAAGGACCCAGGTTCGAGTCCCCAGTCCCCACCTGCAGGGGGAAAGCTTTGCAAGTGGTGAAGCAGTGTTGTAGGTGTCTCTACCACCCCCTTCCCTCTCGATTTCTGGCTGTCTCTATCCAATAAATAAATAAAGATAATAAAATTTGTTTGAAAAAAAGTAGTGTAAAGACTTTAGGTAATAAAAAGAATTAAATTTATTTTATGAGGTAGCTGCTAAATTACCAGCTCTGTCAGCTAAGGAGTGTTTCCAAAGTAAGCAAGTAAAAGACTGAGTATAGCACAGGAAACTCAAATTAGAAGTTATGTTTTTTTTTTTTTTTGAGGGAGGGAGTACAGTTTTGAATGGGGTCTTGTTTACACACATGTACACCAAAGAACCATACAATGCTTTTAGTACCACAGGCAATCCTGAGCCTGTGCAACTGGCCTTGTGCGATAGAACCTCTCATGTAACTTTTATTGTTTACTATGACTTCCAAACAAAGGCACCGTCTTTTCTCTTGTGTGACTTTACTGTGGAATTTCCACATTTAGGTGTATTTTTTTTTTTTTCCCTCCAAAGCAATGCTCAGCTCTGGCTTATGGTGGTTGCTGGGGAATTGAACCTGCAACCTCAGAGCCTCAGGCATGAGTGTCTCTTTGCATAATCACTATGCTATCTCCACTTCCAATGTACCTTCAAAATAATAATAATAATAATAATAATAATAATAATAATAACACATTAGAGGATTGCAAAATAGCTCACTTGGACAGTATGCAGCTCTACCCTGTGTGTGAACCAGGTTTGATCCCGGCCCCCACTGCACTGAAGGAAGCTTTGGTTCTGTGGTCTCTTTCACTCTCCCTCAGCCTATTTGCTTCTCTGTATCAATCTTTTTTAAAAAAAATATTTATTTATTTACTTACTTATTTATTCATTCTCTTTTGTTGCCCTTGTTGTTTTATCATTGTAGTTATTATTGTTGTTATTAATGTTGTGGTTGTTGGCTAGGACAGAGAGAAATGGAGAGAGGAGGGGAAGACAGAGAGGGAGAGAAAGACAGACACCTGCAGACCTGCTTCACCGCCTGTGAAGGGACCTCCCTGCAGGTGGGGAGCCAGGCCTCGAACTGGAATCCTTACACCGGTTCTTGCACTTTGTGCCACCTAAGCTTAACCCGCTGCACTACTGCCGACTGCCCCTCTTTATGAATCTTAAAAAATAATGAGGGGGTGGAGTCAAGATGAGGACTTGGAGGCAGTTGCTGGCGTGAGCTCTGACAACAGCAGCTGGATAGGCCACCAGGTTCCAGATGCTAGTAGGATGTGACCAGACTTCCCTGGACAGACAACCCCACCAATTTGCCCTGGAGCTCCGCTTCCCCAGAGCCCTTCCCCATTAGGGAAAGAGAGAGACAGGCTGGAAGTATGGATCGACCTATCAACACCCATGTTCAGCGGGGAAGAAATTAACAGAATTCAACCTTCTGCATCCCACAATGATCTTGGGTCCATATATATTCCCAGAGGGTTAAAGAATAGGAAAGCTATCAGGGGAGGGGATGGGATACTGGAAGGGATGGGAAGCAATTCCAGAAGCCAGACCTTCCACCTTCTGCATCCCACAATGATCTTGGGTCCATACTCCCAGAGGGTTAAAGAATAAGAAATCTGTCAGGGGAGGGGATGGGATACGGAGGTCTGGTGGTGGGAATTGTGCGAAGTTGTACTCCTCTTATCCTATGATTTTGTCAATGTTTCCTTTTTATAAATAAAAAATTTAAAAAATAATGAGGAGGAAGCTGGGTGGTGGTGCACCTGTTTGAGCGCACTTGTTATAGTACTCAAGGACCCATGTTCAAGTCCCCAGTCCCCACCTGCAGAGGGAAAGCTTTACAAGTGGTGAAGCAGTGCAGCAGGAGTCTCTCTGTCTCTCATCCTCTCTATCCTCCTTTCCCTCTCAATTTCTGGCTGTCTCTATCCAAAAAAAGGAAAAAAAAGAAAGAAAAAAAGAAATCATTAAATAAATCTTCATAAAAAAGAGATATACTATGAGTGTACCATAAATAATTTGGGTATTCCTCTACTAGACATTGATTTAAAAATATATATCATTATCTCTATTTATTGGCTAGAGGCAGCCAGAAATCGATAGTAGGGGAGATAGGGAGAGAGAAAGAGAGACACCTGCAGATTTACTTCACCACTTATGAAGCTTCCTCTTTGCAGGTGGAAACCGGGGGCTCAAACCTGGGTCCGTAGACATTGATTTCTTTTTTAATTTTTTAAAAAAATTTATTTATTTATTCCCTTTTGTTGCCCTTGTTGTTTTATTGTTGTTGTTGATGTTGTCAATGTTGGATAGAACAGAACGAAGTAGAGAGAGGAGGGGAAGACAGAGAGGGAGGGAAAAAGACAGACACCTGCAGACCTGCTTCACCACCTGTGAATCGACTCCCCTATAGGTGGGGAGCCAGGGGCTCGAACCAGGATCCTTATGCTGATCCTTGTGCTTTGCGCCACGTGCGCTTAACCCGCTACTACCGCCAGACTCCCACTTTTGTAAATTTTTTAATATTTACTTATTATTTTCCCTTTTGTTGCCCTTGATTTTATTGTTGTTGTAGTTATTATTGTTGTTAGTGATGTTATTGTTGTTGTATAGGACAGAGAGAAATGGAGAGAGGAGGGGAAGACAGAGAGGAGGAAAGAAAGATAGACACCTGCAGACCTGCTTCACTGCTTGTGAAGTGACTGCCCTGCAGGTGGGGAGGTGAGGGCTCGAACTGGGATCCTTACGCCAGTCCTTGCACTTAAAGCCACCTGCGCTTAACACTCTGCACTACCGCCGACTCCCCCAGATCTTGATTTTAAATATATATATGTCTTATTTATTTATTATAAAGGTAAAATGAGAGAGAGAAAGAACCAGACATCACTCTGGTACATGTGCTGCTGGGAATCAAACTCAGGACCTCATTCTTGAGAGATAGACTTTATCCACTGTGCCACCTCCCAGACCACTCATTGACTTTGTTTTCACATCCATCATTATTCTGCATATTAAATAAGTAAATGCCTTCTATACATTTCCCTGGGTGGAGAAAACAACAAAAATGATATGCTGATTTAAAATTTTAGTAGACAGAGGTGTGGTGGTAGTGACTTGGCTTAAGGTAGAATATAGGATTTGTATGTGTTAGATCTTGAGTTCGATCCCCAGCAATATAGTCCTCTGATCTCTCATGAAAGAAATCTTTTTTCCCCAAAAAGACAGGAGTATGAACCTATACTCCTAAGACATATATACTTATATAGTGTTGAAAACTGACATTCATACAGGTCCAAGAAGGATGATAGAGGACCTAGTGGGGGTTGTATTGTTATATGGGAAACTGGAGAATGTTATGCATGTACAAACTATTGTATTTACTGTTGAATGTGAAACATTAATTACCCAATAAAGAAATTAAAAAAAGAAGAAAACTGACATTCCCTCAGTAAAATAAAATCAAATTTTAAAGCATCATGCATACACACATGCGCACACACACACACACACACACACACACACACTATGATTAGCTCTGGTGCTGGAGATTAAACCTGGGACCTCAGAGCCTTAGACATGAAAAATCTTTTGTATTTTTAATATATATATATATAATTTATTATTGGATAAAAACAGAGAGACATTGAAAGGGGTGGGGAGATAGAGAGGGAAAGAGACAGAGAGACACCTGCAGCCCACCTTCGCCTCTGGTGAAGCTTTCCCCCTGCAGGTGGGGACCAGGGGCTTAAATCAGGGTCCCTGTGCACTGTAATGTGAGCAGTTAGCCAGGTGTCCACCACTGCTAGGCCCTGGCACGAAAATCCTTTGCATAACCATTATGCTATCTCCCCAGCCCATTTTTCATATTCTTTCTATTCTTATGCTGCACCTGTCTCAGAATGCCAGTCTTTCAGTCAATTTATTACTACCGATTATATCCCAAGGATACTCACTCACTGGCTCTCTCAATCATCCAAACAACAGCTGGAGAAAAAATACAGGGCAAAATAGGTCATTTTAGTCCAGAGAAATGATATCTGCCCTTAATAGAGTAAATAAAAAGGCAGAAGCAAAGAGGGAAAAGATGCAGAGATTGTTTCCCTGGCAGCTGGAGGCTTCCAACTGCCTGAAGGCTGGTGTCCCTCACAGGCTTCTCTGGGATTACATCAGCAGTACCCGGCTTCCTGCCCCTCCTCCCCTGCACAGCCTCCAAACTGTAGCTACAGCTCATCTCAAGATGAAATCTGATTACCTTGCTCTGTGCACCTCTTTCAAAACCCTCCTCTCTCTTTGCCCTGATTTAGATACTGAATCTTCTGCCTCCCTCTCCAGCAAAGGCCAGAGTGATCTGGTTTCCTGGGGGGGGTGGGGGTGGCACTTTGCCTTCTGGAGACCCTGGGGGAACAAGGACATACATCTACTGTGGAGTCAGTCCAGTTCTGTCCTAGATGGGAGGAGGCCTGGATTTGAATCTAAGACAGAGAAGGAGTGGCATGCCCTCCAGTCCAGGGCCAGAGACAGCTCATTCCCCACTCCTCACTCTGCTTGCCCAGCCAGCAGGCAAATAAGTGGTTTGGGCTTATTTCCTTATGAGAGAAAAGCAGAGATAGAAACAGAGACCAGGGGAGTCGGGCTGTAGCGCAGTGGGTTAAGCGCAGGTGGCGCAAAGCACAAGGACCGGCATAAGGATCCCGGTTCGAACCCCGGCTCCCCACCTGCAGGGGAGTCGCTTCACAGGTGGTGAAGCAGGTCTGCAGGTGTCTATCTTTCTCTCCTCCTCTCTGTCTTCCCCTCCTCTCTCCATTTCTCTCTGTCCTATCCAACAACGACGACAACAACAATAATAACTACAACAATAAAACAACAAGGGCAACAAAAGGGAATAAATAAATAAATAAAATATTTTAAAAAAAAAAGAAAAAAGAAACAGAGACCAGAGCACTGCTCAGCTCTGACTTATGGTGGGGCTGGGGACTGAACCTCCGACCTCAGAGTCTCAGGCATGAGAGTCTTCGACGACGTAAACATTAGGCTGCGTTCCCAGCCCCGCCCCCTTTTAAATTTTATTAGTGGTTTACTATTGACTTACAAAATCACATGTCAACGGGCTATAATTGTTGTTGTTGTTATTGCTGCTGTTGTTGTTGGATAGGACAGAGAGAAATGGAGAGAGGAGGGGAAGACAGGAGGAGAGAAAGACAGGCATCTGCAGACCTGCTTCACCGCTGGTGAAGAGACCCCTTTGCAGGTGGGGGGACCGGATTCAAACCGGGACGTTTATGCCAGTCCTTGCGCTTCGCGCCATGTGCACTTAACCTGCTGCACCACTGCCCAGCCCTATTTTTAATATTTTTATTTAGTTAGTTTGGATAGAGACAGAAATTGAGAGGGAAGGAGGAGATAGGGACAAAGGGTGAGACACCTGCAGCATTACTACACCACTTGTGAAATTTCCTTCTGCAGCAAGTAGAAGCCTGATGGTTGAACCCTGGGCCCCTGGGCCCTATAATGAGTACGCTACCTCTCAGCCCCCTGGGCTTTATTAGTATTAAATAATTTATTATTATTATTTTTTACACACACACACACACACACACACACACACACACACACACACGACACCCCAGAGCACAGAGTTTATGGTGGTGCTGGAGACTGAACCTGGGACCTCAGAGCCTCAGGCTGTCCTCCCATCCCTGGGTTTATTTCTTTACCTTTCTTTTTTTATATCTATCATTTATTTGTTGCAGTTGGGTTTATTTCTAACTATGGTCAGATCCAATAATTGGCATAGCTCATTCTGAAGGCATAGTTTGACTTTCTTTTTTCCTTTTTTTTTTTTTTTCCCTCCTCCAGGGTTATTGCTGGGCTCAGTGCCTGCACCATGAATCCACCGCTCCTGGAGGCCATTTTTTTTTCCCCTTTTGTTGCCCTTGTTGTAGCTTCGTTGTGGCTATTATTATTGCCCTTGTTGACGCAATTCGTTGTTGGATAGGACAGAGAGAAATGGAGAGAGATGGGGAAGACAGAGAAGGGGAGAGAAGGGAAGCAGACCTGCTTCACCGCCTGTGAAGCGACTCCCCTGCAGGTGGGGAGCCGGGGGCTCGAACCGGGATCCTTACGCCGGTCCCTGCGCTTTGCGCCACATGCGCTTAACCCACTGCGCCACCACCCGACCCCCCCCCCCTTTTTTTTTTTTTTTAATAGAGAAATTGAGGGACTGGGTGGTGGCTTGAGTGCACATATTACAATGTCAAAACACCCAGGTTCGAGCCCCTGGTTCCCACCAGCAGGGGGAAAGTTTCGCGAGTGGCGAAGTAGTATTGCTGGTGGCTCTCTCCCACTCTATCTCCCCCTAAGATAACAAAAAAGATATTTTTTTTTTAAAAGAGAGAAATTGAGAGAGAAGGATGAGATGAAAGGAAGAGAGAGGCTCCCAGAGTACTGCCTCACTGCTCCTGAAACTTTCCCCCTACAGGTGGACACTGGGGACTTTAACCTGGGTCCTGGTGCATAGTAATATGTGTGCGCTACTGGATGTGTCACCTCCTGATCCTGGATCTTTTGACTTTCATGTGACTTTTCATTACACACATGGCCAGGAAAACAAAACAAAACATCTTTTCATATTGAACACCATTCCCTTCCACTAATGTTACAATTCAGAAGTTGGCACCAAAGCTCCTTCCAGCTTTTGAAATTTTTTAATGTTAAGGGAGTCGGGCGGTAGTGCAGTGGATTAAGCGCACGTGGTGCAAAGTGCAAGGACCAGCGGAAGGATCCCAGTTTGAGTCCCCAGAATCCCCACCTGCAGGGGAGTCGCTTCCTGGGCGGTGAAGCAGTTCTGCTGGAGTCTCTCTTTCTCTCCCCCTCTGTCTTCCCTGCTCTGTCCTATCTAACAAAGACGAATTCAACAATAATAATAACTACAACAAATAAAAAACAACAAGGGAAAAATAAATATTTAAAAAAAATTTAAATTAATGTTAATTATTAGTTAACTAATTTAAAATTCAATTTACTTTTAAAACCTTTTTATTTATTATTGGCTAGAGACACAAAGAAATTGAGAGGGAAATAAGGAAATAAGGAAAGAGATAAGGAAAGAGACAGAGAGATACCTGCAGCCCTGCTTCATCACTCATGAGGCTTCCCCGTGCAGGTGGGGACCAGTGGCTTGAACCTGGGTCTTTGCACACTGTAATGTGTGCACTTAATTTTTTTTTTTTTTTTTTGTCTCTAGGGCTATTGCTGGGGCTCGGTGTCTGAACTACGAATCCACTGCTCCCGAAGGCTATTTTTTCCCTTTTGTTGCCCTGGTTGTTTATTGTTGTTGTTGTTATTAATACTGCTGTCGTCATTGTTGGATAGGGCAGAGAGAAATTGAGAGAGGAAGAGAAGACAAGGGATAGAGAAAGAGAGACACTTGCAGACCTGCTTCACCGCTTGTGAAGCGAACCACCCCCCCCATCCCCCCACCCCCGCGCAGGTGGGGAGCGGGGGCTCGAACCGAGATTTTTACGCGGGTCCTTGAGCTTTGCGCCACGCCATGTGCGCTTAACCCACTGTGCTACCACCTGGCCCCCTGCACTTAATTTTAAAAATTTATTTATTGGGGGGGATTAATGTTTACAGCTGACAGTAAAATACAACAGTTTGTACATGTGTAACATTTCCTAGTTTTCTTTTCCTTTTTTTTTTTTTTAACCAAAGTACTTCTCAGCTCTAGTTTATGGTGGTGTGAACACTTCCCAGTTTTGCACATAACAATTCAACCTCCACTAGGTCCTCCTCTGCCATCATGTTCCAAGAACTGCAATCTTCCCCCATTCCAGAGTCTTTTACTTTGGTGCAATACACCAATTAATTAACTGATTATTATGATTTTTACCAGAGCACAGCTCAGCTCTGATTTATGGTGATATGGGGGAACCTCAGAGCTTCAGGCATGAGTCTTTGCATAACCATTATGCTATCTCCCCACCCTTAAGTAATTAATTTTAAACAAGAGCACTGCTCAGCTCTGGCTTATAGTGGTGCTGTGGACTGAACCTTAAAACATCAGACATGGGGGTCGGGTGGGTGGCGCAGTGGGTTAAGCGCACGTGGCGCAAAGCGCAAGGACCTGCGTAAGAATCCCAGTTCGAGCCCCGGCTCCCCACCTGCAAGGGAGTCACTTCACAGGCGGTGAAGCAGGTCTGCAGGTGTCTGTCTTTCTCTCTCCCCCACTCTGTCTTCTTCTCCTCTCTCCATTTCTCTCTGTCCTATCCAACAACGAACAACATCAACAATGGTAATAATAATAACCACAACGAGGCTATGGCAACAAGGGCAACAAAAGGGGGAAAAATGGCCTCCAGGAGCGGTGGATTCATGGTGCAGGCACCGAACCCAGCAATAACCCTGGAGGAAAAAAAAAAAAAAAAAAACCAAAAAAACATCAGACATATAAAAAACAAGGGCAACAAAAAAGGGAAAATAAATTTTTAAATTTTTTTTTAAAAAGGGGGATCGGGCGATAGCGCAGCGGGTTAGCACAGGTGGCGCAAAGTGCAAGGTCCTGCGTTAGGATACTGGTTCGAGCCCCGGTGTCGCTTCACAGGCGGTGAAGCAGATCTGCAGGTGTCTATCTTTCTCTCCTTCTCTCTGTCTTCCCCTCCTCTCTCCATTTCTCTCTGTCCTATCCAACAACGATGACATCAAAAACAACAATAAGAAGAACAACAATAATAAAAAACAAGGGCAACAAAAAGGGAAAATAAATAAATATATTTAAGAAATTAAAAACCTCAGACGTTAAAGTCTTCTTATAACCGTTATGCTGTTTCACCAGCCCTATTATTTCTTTTCTTTTCTTTTTTCTTTTTCAGAGTATTGCTCAGTATGCTGGTGTAGGTGATTGAACCTGGGACTTTGGAATCTCAAACATTAAAGTGTGTTTGCATAACCATTATGCTATCTTCCCAACCTTATTATTATTTCTTAATTCCCCACAGGGTTATCCCTGGGATTTAGAGCTACTAATCCACTACTAATTCTGCCGCTCCCAGTGGCAATTTTCTTTTTTTTCTTTCTTTGTAGGACAGATAGAAATTGAGAGGGGAGGGGAAAATAGAAAGAGACAACCTGGGAGTCAGGCAGTGGCGCAGCAGATTAAGCGCATGTGGCCTGAAGCGCAAGGACCGGCATAAGGAATCCGGTTCCAGCCCCCAGCTCCCCACCTGCAGGGGAGTCACCTCACAGGCGGTGAAGCAGGTCTGCAGGTGTCTGTCTTTCTCTCCCCCTCCGTCTTCCCCTCCTCTCTCCATTTCTCTCTGTTCTATCCAACAACAACGACATCAGTAACAACAACAATAACTACAACAACAATTAAAAAAACAAGGGAAAATAATAAATAAATATAAAAAAATAAATAAAAATAGAAAGAAAGAGACACCAGGAAGTTGGGCGGTAAACGGGTAAACGCACATGATGCAAAGCACAAGGACCGGCATAAGGATCCCGGTTGGAGCCCCCGCTCCCCACCTGCAGGGGAGTCGCTTCACAGGTGGTGAAGCAGGTCTGCAGATGTCTATCTTTCTCTCCCCCTCTCTGTCTTCCCCTCCTCTCTCCATTTCTCTCTGTCCTAACCAACAACAACATCAATAACAACAACAATAATAACTACAACAATAAAAAGCAACAAGGCAACAAAAAGGAAATAAATAAATAAATAAATAAATATTAAAAAATAAGAGATACTTGCAGACTTGCTTCACTGCTCATGAATCTTATTTCTCTCTCTACCCCTACCCAGCACTCCACGCCCCACATTTGTGTGTGTGTGTGTGGGGGGCTTAAACCTGGATCCTTGCACATAATACATGTGTTTAACCAGGCATATCAGGCTCCAGCCCTAATGATTTTATGAGAGACATAGAGAGAGAGAGAGAGAGAGAGAGAGAGAGAAACCAGAGCACTGCAGGGCTCTGGTTTACGGTGGTGTGCCGGACGGAAATGGAGACCTTGGAGCTTTAGGCACAGATTTTTTTTTTTTTCACCTAATCATTAAGCGATCTTCCCAGCCCCTCTCCTTCAGGTTTTTGCCTTGAGTATCACTAACAACCACCTGCCTGGAATGTGCTGTAGTTCACCAAGGACAGTTTAACTCGCTGTTAAGAAAGTGGGGGGTGGGGTGGGGTACCATAAACCGGGCTGAGCAGGGAACCAGGTGGTAGCATACCAAACAAAGCACACGAATTTCCATGTATGAGGACTGGGGCTTCAAGCCCCTTATCTCTGCCAGTTGCACTAGGGAAGGGTCATCAGTGGTGGTGGATCAATGTTTGCAGCTGTGTCTTCTGTCTGTTTTCCTCACTGTCTTTCTTTTCCTTTTTTTTTTTTTAACCAGAGCACTGTTCTGGCTTATGGTGGGCGGGGGGGGGGGGGGGGGGGGGGGGGATTGAACCTGGGACTTTGGAGCCTCAGGCATGAGAGTCTGTTTGCATACCCTCCGCCCTCCTTTTCTTTTCTCTTCCTTTTTCTTTTCTTTTTTTTTTTAAATCACTTTGACTCAGAGCTGGCACTGCAGATCCACCGCTCCCAGTGACCATCAACCCCCCCCCCCACACACACACACACATTTTATTGGATAGGACAGAGAGCAATTGAGAGGGAACGGGGAGATAGAGACCTGCAGATCTGGTTCATCACTTGTGAAGTATCTTCTCTGCAGGTGGGGAGCGGGGGCTTGAACCTAGGTCCTTGTGCTTAGTACTATTGTGTGTAACCATGTGTAACCGGGTGTGCCACTGCCTAGCCCCTCTTTCTGTCTCTATCAAAAAATAAAGAAAAATGGTCACCAGGAATGGTGACTTTATTGTGCAGGCATTGAGCTTCAGCAATAAAGAAATAAAAATAGTGGTCCAGGAGGTTGTGCAGTGGATAAAGCAGCAGACTCTAGAGCATGAGGTCCTGAGTTCAATCCCTGGCAGCACATGTACCAGAGTGATGTCTGGCGCTCTCTCTCTCTCTCTCCTCCTATGTTTCTCATTAATAAATAAATAAATAAAATATTTTTTTTGAAAAAAAGATAAATAAATAAAAATAAAGAAATATTTATTTGTATTTGCATAACCATTATGCTATCTACCCCTGCCCTTTATACCTATGTTCATAGCAACACAATTTGTAGTAGCCAAGATTTGGAAGCAATCCAGGTGTCCAACAACAAATGAGTGACTGAGAAAGTTGTGGCTTATATCCACAATGGAATACTACTCAGCTATTTAAAATGGGAAATTCACCTTCTTCACCTCATCCTGGATAGAGCTTGAAGGAATCATGTGAAGTGAGATAAGCCAGAAACACAAGGATGAATATAGAATGGCCTCACTCATAGACTAAAGTTGAAAAATAAGAACAGAACTTGAACTGGCTTTGGTGTATTGCACCAAAGTAAAGGACTGGTGGGGTGGGGGTTGGGGGGGAATCAGGTCCTGGAACATGACAGTGGAGGACATAGGTTATACGGAAATTTGAGAAATGTTACACATGTACCAAATTGTAATCCAAAAGTAAAGAAATAAAAAATTAAACAAAGAAAGAAAGAAAAATAAATAAAATAAAAGTAAATAAATATACAGATCTTTTTTGGTTTGGATGTGTTTGGTTCCTTAGGATATCTCCCCAAGAAGGGAATTGCAGGCTCATAGGGTAGGTCTATTTTTAAAAATATTTATTTATTCCCTTTTGTTGCCCTTGTTTTATTGTTGTAGTTATTATTGTTGTTGATGTCGTTTTTTGTTGGATAAGACAGAGAGAAATGGAGAGAGGAGGGGAAGACAGAGAAGGGGAGAGAAAGATAGATGCCTGCAGACCCCAGAAGGTGGGGAGCCGGGGCTCCAACAGGGATCCTTACTCCCTTGAGCTTTGCGCCATGTGCGCTTAACCTGCTGCACTACCGCCCGACTCCTGATAGGTCTATTTATTTTATTTTTTCTTTTCTTTATTTTATTTTATTTTATTTTATTTTATTTTATTTTATTTTATTTTATTTTATTTTGCCTCCAGGGTTATTGCTGGGGCTCAGTTCCTGCACCATGAATCCACTTCTCCTAGAGGCCATTTTTCTCCCTCTTTTGTTGCCCTTGTTGTTATTGTTGTTGGTTGTTGGATAGGACAGAGAGAAATCGAGAGAGGAGGGGAAGACAGAGAGGGGGAGAGAAAGATAGACACCTGCAGACCTGCTTCACCGCTTGTGAAGCGACTCCCCCGCAGGTGGGGAGCCAGGGGCAAGAACCTGGATCTTTCCGCCAGTCCTTGCGCTTAACCCGCTGCGCTACCGCCCGACCTCCCCCCCCCCCGACTATTTCTATCAGCCCTAATTTATGATGGTGCTGGGGATTCAACTTGGAGCTTCTGTATCAAGTATGGAAATTCCTCGTGCTAACAATTTGAGCTATCTCCTTAGCCCAATTGTAAAAACAAACAAAAACCAACAACCAGGGAGATAGCATAGCAAACTGCAAGTCATAGGTCCCAGAGACCCCAGCTTTGATCCTTAGCACCACCATATACCAAAGTAGAGCAGTGCTCTGTTTCTATCACATGGAAATAAATAGTTAAAAATTTTTTATATTTATTTTTCCCTTTTGTTGCCCTTTTTTTTTTAATTGTTGTAGTTATTGTTGTTATTGATGTCGTCGTTGTTAGATAGGACAGAGAGAAATGGAGAGAGGAGGGGAAGACAGAGGGGGAGAGAAAGAGACACCTGCAGACCTGCTTCACCGCCTGTGAAGCGACTCCCCTGCAGGTGGGGGGGGAGCTCGAACTGGGATCCTTATGCCGATCCTTGAGCTTTGCGCCATGTGCGCTTAACCCGCTTTGCTACCCCCCTGACTCCCTGAAAATACGTTTTAAGGAGAATTATTAGGAAAAAAAAAATAGGCAGACTGGGGAGATCGCATAATGGTTATGCAAAAAGCCTTTCATGCCTGAGGCACCAAAGGTCCCATGTTCAATCCCCAGCAACACCATAAGCCAGATCTGAGAAGTGCTCTGGTAAAAACAAACAAACAAACAAACAAACAAAAACTGATAGGGACCAGGCAGTGGTGCACTCAGTTGAACACAAATGTTTGAGCACAAACATCAGGTTTCAGCCTCTGTTTCCCATCTGCAAAGGAGGAGCTTCAGGAGAGGTGAAGTAGGTTTGTAGGTGTCTCTCTCTCCCCTCTGCCCCTCTGCCCCTCTCAATTTCTCTGTCCTCTCTAATTAAAAAAAATAATAAGTTAATTTCCCAGAGGGATAGAGAATGGGAAAGCTATTGGGGGAGGGGGTGGGATATGGAGATTGGGCGGTGGGAATTGTGTGGAGTTGTACCGCTCCTACCCTATGGTTTTGTTAATTAATCCTTTCTTAAATAAAAATAAATAAATAAATAAATAAAATAATAATAATAACTACAACAATAAAACAAGGGCAACAAAAGGGAATAAATAAATATTTAAAAAAATAATAAGTTAATTTGGCTTCATCATTTAGGCACAGCAGTAATCTTCATGGCAATTAAATTAAATAAATCAAGCTAATAAGAAAAGACTGGGAAAAAAAAGAAAAAAAAAGAAAAGACTGGGTAGGCGTAGATAGCATAATGGTTATACAGAGTCTCTCATGCTTGAGGCTCCAAAGTCCCAGGTTCAGTCCCCTGCACCACCAGAGCTCTGGTAAAACAAACTGCCCATATATTCTACCTGTTCCCCCAAAGATAAATCGGTAAAATTAGAGCATATTAGCATATTTCCATTCAGTTTCTCTCCCTCCGCATACAGTATATATTTTACATATGGTATTTTAATAAGCTATTTCCCCCCCTTAATAAGTTATTCATTACTTATTACGTAACAAGTACAATGCTGAGGACTTTGCATGTGATATTTATATTTAATTAATGATCATATAATGCAACTACATGAGATAACATTGATTTATTCATTCCTTTATCACTGCTCAACTCTGGTTTATGGTGGTGCTGGGGATTGTATTTGGGATTTAGAAGCCTCAGGCATGCAAATCTTTTGCATAACCATTATGTTATCTTCCCAGCACCACAGTATTTATTTCACAGCTCCTGTTGTGGGATCTCCTTTTCTTTTCTTCTCCCATTAAGCTGTCTTTGGTCTGATTCAGTCAGGTAGCATTATTACCATTTCTAAACGCAAAAAGATTTGCCCTGACCTCTGGTTTTAAGCACTGGATTACTTTACCCCTTCCACCCTCCATCTGCTCCTTCCCAATCATTCTGGTAAATAGTACTCATATGCTAACACCAGATACTTCACATCATCCACAATAACTTCCTAATTTGTCAATTCTATGCGGTCTTTTGTCATCTCATTACTTAGCAGATCCTGTCCAAGTTACTTGCCTTACATGCTTAGCAATTGGTCCTATCTCCTCTTCTCTTGTGTCACCACTGTGATTCAATCAGTGCCTCTCCTGGTCTGCTTACACAGTCCACGTGGTGTCCCTGCAATGAGTTATTTTTATTTATTTACGTTTTAAACCAGAGAGAGAGAAAGGAAGGTGCAGAGACAGCAAGGTACTGCTCTAGCACATGCAGTTCCCAGGAACTGAACCCTAGAATTGTGTATACAGGGTTTGTTTTGTACCGGTTGGACACCAGCTACCCACTTCCTGAGATACTTTAGTGGGTGACAAGGTTCTGTATGCTGTGACTTTCTTCTCTTCTGTCTTTTCAAATATCACCCTGGATCTCTTTTCTGTCCCTTGAAACAATGACAAGTCTTTTATTTTGTTATTATTTCTTTTGTTTTTGTTTTGGATAAAAATTGAGAGGTCAAGGCATAGTGAAAGAGACCACAGCACCAAAGTTTTTCTTCAGTGTGGTGGGGGCCAGGCTCGGTTGTGCACATGGCGAAGCAGCGCACTATCCAAGTGCTATTTGATCAGCCTGAAACACATCAAATTCTTTCACTCCATTTTGGCCCTTTAATGTTCTTTTGTTTATTATTTATTGGAGGGATTAATGGTCTGCAGTAAGTAAAGCTGCATATTATGTAAAATTTCTCAAAACACTTTTCAGTCCCAGCCTAGGTCCTTTTCCATCATCATGAATCAGGACCTGAATGTTAAAAAAACTAACTAACTAACTAACTAACTAACTAACTAACTAACTAACTAACTAACAGGAGTCGGGTGGTAGCGCAGTGGGTTAAGCGCACGTGGCGCCAAGCGCAAGGACCGGCATAAGGATCCCGGTTCGAGCCCCCGGCTCCCCATCTGCAGGGGAGTCGCTTCACAGGCGGTGAAGCAGGTCTGCAGGTGTCCCCTCTCTGTCTTCCCCTCCTCTCTCCATTTCTGTCTGTCCTATCCAACAACGACGACATCAACGATAACAGTAATAATAACTACAACAATAAAATAAGGGCAACAAAAGGGAATAAATAAATATTTAAAAAACTTGCTTCCCATTAGAATTCATGATTGACTTATCTCCCTTTACATCTCATTTCCAAAGTCAACTGAGATAGACCTTCTCTGCTGCTTAACCAAATTTGGTCTCCCCCAAATTGTCCCTAAAATTTTGTGAGAACTGCAGTAGTTATCTTGGAGGTGGAGGAAGCCACCAAACTTTGGCAGTGGGTGCAGTGTGGAACTATACCCTTGAAAATCTTGTAACGATTATTAAATGTACTAATAAAAAATGCAACCCGAAAAAAACCCCAAACTGAAAATGGTCCTGGTAAGCACCTAGCTTACTTTCCGGCCCAAATCACATCACATGTTTTTGTGTGTGTTGAATTGAACCCGTGTGAGTGTGTATGGTGAACTGAACCGGCCCAAATCACAACATGTTTTTTGCTAATTACAGCCTGATCTTTGTGTGTGTGTGTTGTGAATTGAACCTGGCAAGCCATAGCCTCAGGCACTGAAGTAGTTTTGCGGAACTATTGTGCTGTTTTAAAGAGATTGAAAGAAAATTGCATACTTCAAGCATGCCCTGCACCAAAAATTCTTTTTCTGTAACGCCCGTTGGTTTAGCAGATAAAATACTGACTGCCCAGTCACCTATTAATTTAAGAAAAACGAAAAAGTTTGTTTTGTCAGTGACATTGCTACCTTACACTGGAAATACCTGTTATCTGAAATTCAAACCCAATTGAGCGACTTGTAATTTTATGTGCTACATCTGGCAGCCTTCCCTGAGATGTCCTGTCCTATGATCACTGACTCTCACCTGTTCTGGGCTGCAAACTGACGGCCAAAGAAAGTCCAGCGTCTTGCCATTTAGCGGACGTTCAGCCAATTGTTCTATGTGAAACTATTTTGTGCGCTCTCGCGAGTCAGTTCCTCAACGATCCTCCCCCCAACTCCTCATTTCATTAAATATTCTTGTTAAAGACAGTCTTGGAAAATGCGTTTTACTACCGCCACTTCTTTTGTTTTCTATATCTGCAAAATTGGCAAAGTATTTCCCATCCCACCTCCCCGATTCCCTCCTCCCCTGGCTTGGAGAATTCACTAAGTAAGCTATTGGGCGTAGGGTACGGCCCTGTGGGCGGCTCTTCCAGCACGTTCAGGCAATTTCACTTCTTTATTCGATACAGCCGGTGCACCATTTTGGCTGTAAAGGGTAAAAAAAAAAAAAAAAAAAAAAAAAAAAGGCGGGTTCGTAGGCGCGGTGGGGGCTGGGAAAACGGTTAGAACCTCTGCGATCAAAGGCGCAGGCTCGGGAAAGGGGCGGGGCCACGGGAGTGACAGCGATCAGAGCCAATGGGAAGACTGGGAACCACTTCCCCCGCCCTTTGCGTTTGAAATTCTGAGCTCCGTCTCCATCCGGGTTCTTCAGCCTCGTTCCCGGGCAGTATAAAGTTTGCTGTCTCCTTTGTTCGCCCTCGTTGCGCAGCAGTGCTGGTGGCTTCCCCTTCCTGTGTTCGCAACCTCCTGCCTCAGCCGCGTGCAGACCTGCGAGAAGCCCCTGTGGGCGGCCTCGTAGGAGCTTGAGGCCGTCGTTCCCCCTGCTTCAGTAAGTCTCCCCTTTCGCGAGCCCAGTGGTTCCAACACTCAAGTCACCTTAGCACTTGGAGTTAGCTCCCTGGAGAGCTGAGGTGGCGGGCGGGCGCCATTTTAAGAGCCCAAAGGTGTCGACCTATTTAGATCCCCGCGTGAGAAAAAGACGGCCTCCGGGGTGGGGGTGGGGGTGGGGGTCGGGGTGGGGGTCGCCCCGTGCTCCGCGTCCGCGGAAAGTTTGCGGGTCGCCCGCGGGGCTAGGGGGTTGGCGGCGGGGGTTGGCGGTGGGGGTCCGGGCGGGGGCGGGCAGTGGTGAGCACGCGCCTCCCGCTCGCCGCAGGGAGACGGCGCCGGCGGCGCGCGCCTGGGCTTGTGCGTTTTGACGTCGCGTCCTGGTGTCCGTGTCGCGGTGGCCGCGGAGGAGGTAGCCATCGGCGTTTCCCTCCACCGCCGCCGACGGGAAAAGTTAGCTTCCCATACTTGTGTCTGGTTCTGGGCTCCATCCAAGTGTCGCCATTTTGTTTTTTCCACGCGGTTGCTGGAATGACGGGTTTTAATTGGGCTCTACTGCAGCCCTGTAGTCTGTCGGGTTTCCAGCGCGCGCTCCCAGGTTCCCGTTATTAATGAGGGATATTGGCACGTTTTGGTGGGGCGCAGGCCGTAGGGGAGGAGGGCAGACAAAGATTGGCGCAAAAATTCCATGTATTTTCTAGGATGCCAGTGGATTCTGTTTTTCGGAATTTCGTTTGTAACCGGCATGCTTAAGGTTGCGAGCTACGTGCAGCACCTGAGCCTTAAGATTACGATGGGAAAGCGCATGAAATAGTAACAATTACTGCGTGCTAGGCACTCCTATCGACCATCTGTGAGTCGATAGTTTTCTTTATAAATCATTGGGTTATTTGCACTTTTCAAGGCAGCAAAGGAAAGATTTAAGTTCAGTTGGCCTGCCAACGTTGAGTATTAAAAATGCAAAGGTGTGTAATATAAGGGGATAGGGAAGTTCTTTGAATCGCTTTAATGTAAATAAATAACCCAGCTAAATGTGAATGTCGCTATTGCTATAAGTGATTGAAATTGGTTTTCTTGTGGCGGCTTAGAACAGTTTTCCCTTTTGATATTTTGTGTACATTATTTATATTTACTTAAATATGAAAAGCTCCCACAAAGAAAGCATCTTATCAAGAAGATAATTGTAAAAAAAAAGATAATTGTACTTTTTTGAACAGGCTTACACCTGGGGGGAAAATGGTTGAAGCAGATCGCCCAGGAAAGCTCTTCATCGGTGGGCTTAATACCGAAACAAACGAGAAAGCCCTTGAAGCAGTGTTTGGCAAATATGGGCGGATAGTAGAAGGTGAGTTACCTTGACAATTAGGCTTAAAATAAAATTTTAAAGTAAGCTGTGATGAATTTAATTGCATTGATCATCTGATATGATTGTTGTCCTCTAAGAAGTTCTGAGCTTGCCTTTTCTGGAGGTTTTTGTTTTGTTTTGTTAATTTGAAGTACAGTAATCTTTTCCTGTTTCTTAAAACTTTTTAGTACTCTTGATGAAAGACCGTGAAACCAACAAATCAAGAGGATTTGCTTTTGTTACCTTTGAAAGTCCAGCAGATGCAAAAGATGCAGCAAGAGACATGAATGGAAAGGTAAATTAGACTAACTTTGATAACACGGTTCCTGTTCCTAGTACGTCTGCTCAGGAAACTTGAATCTTATATGTTTCCAGGGTTCATAGTCACATTGTACGGTTTTGAAGCAGTATATAGCCTAAGATGACAATTATAATGACTAATAAAGACTTTATTCAGCAACAACTACTCACTTCAGAAATTGACCTATTGACACCATGACCTTTAATTTTAATAATTTGATAACTAGCAAGCCTTGAGCTAGATTTTGCCACCTCACCATGAATTTTGACACCAGTTTTCTTTTTTTAAACCAGAGCACTGTTCAGCACTGGCTTATGGTGGTGTGGGGTGTTGAACCTGGGACTTTGCAGCCTCAGGCATGAGAGTCTGTTTGCATAACCATTATGTTATCTACCCTCCACCCCATTTGTATCTTTTAAAATATATTTCTTGGGGGCCAAGCAGTGGTGCATCTGGTATAGGCCACCTATTATAGTACAAAAGGACCTGAGTTCAGTACCCAATTTAAAAGGGTGGGTAAATGGAAAATTGTTAACAGTTTTCTTAGATTTCTTAGGCTAATTGTTGAGCAAAACCCTAAATTTCCAAAGTATTTTATAATAGTGGTGATATGAGTAGGGAAGATGGCAAATGATTTATGCAAAAAAGGGCTTTAATCCCTGAGGCTGAGCTCCCAGGTCTAATCCTCAGCAGGACCATAAATCAAGAGTTGATCAATACTGTGGTTTCTTTCAATCTTACAAATAATAAATGGCAATGTAACTGACTGTTTTGATGACTATTTTTCAGTCTTTGGATGGGAAAGCCATCAAGGTAGAACAAGCTACAAAGCCATCATTTGAGAGTGGACGACGTGGCCCACCTCCACCTCCAAGAAGCAGAGGCCCTCCCAGAGGTCTTAGGGGCGGAAGAGGAGGAAGTGGAGGAACCAGGGGACCACCCTCTCGTGGAGGGCACATGGGTAATGACTTGGGCCTTGAAGTGCAAATTACAAATGACAAACCAAAATAACATTTCCATTGGGATTTTTTTCCCCCCTGCATTTTGGTCAGATATGCATGACTTCACAGCTCTGAGCTGACATTTTTTTTGCAGATAAGCATAAGTCAGGGAAAGAAATCAGTGGTACCTGTGGCTAGGAAAGGTAGCACAAGGGGATAAACACTGCATTCTCAAGCTTGGAGGTCCTGAGTTAAATTCTTGGTATTGTATGTGCCTCAGTAATGGCATTATTTCTCCTCTAATAAATGAGCCATAAGGGGTAAACCCAGCACCAAAGCTTTCTTAATCGAGTTAGCCACAGTTAGGATTGTGCATGTAGCACAACAGTGCATTAAAAACTTTTTCCCCAACCCTTGATGAAGTTCTAGTTTAATGATCCTAGCTGTTGAATTTGAACATTCTATGCTTACAGTTTTGTATTTCGTTCGGTCTGCCATATCTAGGTGATAGTATAAGTGAAAACCATAGGATTCCCCATCCCAGCAGATAATCTTGATCAAAGAATGTTCATTTTTTATTTTTTTAACCAGAACAGAGAAAGCTGCTCAACTGGTTGTGCTGGAACTTTGGAGCCTGGAGCCGCAGGCACGAATCTCTGCATAACCATTATGCTGTCTCCCCTGCCTTGTTGATACCCTTTTTTTAAATTTAAAAAAAAAAGGGTAGAGACACATTAGGATATGGAGATAAGAGGGAAGAGACACATGCTGCCCTCCTTGCTTAACTGTTAGTGTGTGTGCTTAAACCAGGCGTGCCACTGCCTGGCCCTTTTCCTTTTTTTTTTTTTTTTTTACTTTTATTTATTGGCTAGAGACAGCCAGAAATCAAGAGGAAAGGGGGAGATAGGGAGAAAGACAGACACCTGCAGCCCTGCTTCATCTGTGAAGCTTTCTCCCTGCAGGTGGGGACTGGGAGCTTGAACCTGGGTCCTTGTGCACTGTAACGTGCACTCAACCACCATCTGTCCCGCCCCCCTCCCTTTTTTTAACCAGAGCACTGCTCAGCTCTGGTTTATGGTCGTCTGGGGGATTGAACCTTGGGACTTTGGAGCCTTGGGAATGAAAGTCTCTTTACAGAACAATTATGCTACCTACCCCGCCTGGCCCTTGTTGCTAGCTTTGTAATGTTTTTAAATCAGCAGTTCTCAGCTCTGGCATATAGTGCTGTGGGGGATTTGTGCATGTGGGACTTTGCAGAGCTCCAGGCATGAAAGTCTAAACATTATCTCCCCACCCTATAACTTTATTTTAATCATTGCTGAAAGATCTTTTTTTTTTCTATTATGTAGATGATGGAGACTATTCTATGAATTTTAACATGAGCTCTTCCAGGGGACCACTTCCAGTGAAAAGAGGTCCACCACCACGAAGTGGTGGTCCTCCCCCCAAAAGATCTGCTCCCTCAGGACCAGTTCGAAGCAGTAGTGGAATGGGAGGAAGAGGTAAATGTTTTATTTATAACTATATAACTTCTAAACAGCAACTTTAAAATTGACATAGGTGAATTTACAGTTATGTACTTCTAGTTTGTGAGCACTGCAGAGAATTTGACTTAAGTCATATCTTTGAATGATTTTCCACATAGTTGCATATTTTTTTTAAATCAGCACAGTTAAGCTCTGCATAATGGTGCGATGGATTGAACCTGGGACTTTAAGCCCTAGGCATGAGTCTCTTTGCATAACCATTATGCTCTACCCTCCCACCCCCAATTCCCATTTCTTACCTGCTGTTTTTCTCTCCTTAAGCTCCTGTATCCCGTGGAAGAGACAGTTATGGAGGCCCACCTCGAAGGGAACCCCTGCCTTCACGAAGAGATGTTTACTTGTCCCCAAGAGATGATGGATATTCCACTAAAGACAGGTAACAAAATTTTAGTACCTTTTTTCCTTCCTGGCAATACAGGAAAATGATATTGTGAGGAAGAGCTCCCTGACTTTATTAAATTCTTTTCTTTTCTTCGTAGCTACTCAAGCCGAGATTACCCAAGTTCCCGAGACACACGAGATTATGCACCACCACCAAGAGACTATACTTACCGGGATTATGGTCATTCCAGCTCACGTGATGATTATCCATCAAGAGGCTATAGGTGAGTGAGTGATGTTTAATGCCGTAGTGTGAAAATAGCTGGTGGGAGTAATTTCCTGGGGACTTAACTATTTTTCTTTTCATTTACTAGTGATAGAGATGGCTATGGTCGTGATCGTGACTATTCAGATCATCCAAGTGGAGGCTCCTACAGAGATTCATATGAGAGTTATGGTAAGATCATGGTTGGATGTCTTGATTATCAACAGCTTGAGTCTTCTAGGTTCATGAGCCAGTTATTAGGCTGTGTGGTGCTTGCTCTTAAAGGGGACCTTTGCTTGCTTTTAAAGGGTCAATTTTTTATCAGCTGGGCATTTCCTAGCTTTGTTGAGGGGCTTTTATTTTTTCCTTTTCCAAGTTTTTTTTTTTCTTTTTCCTTTTTTAATTTTGTGAGGCTGTTTGCTTGCTTTTGGAGGGGATTTTGCTTGCTTAAATTGGCAGCCTTATGTGTTTTCCCCCAACAGTGAAAAACACAATTTAAGAGTTTTATTAACAAGGTCAAATGTTTACCATTGCAATGTGAAGCAAAGTCTACAGTTGAAAAATTGCAACTTATCAATGGAAAGTGGCTGAGTGTCTACTATAAAATAACAAGCTGGAATACCCTCTTGAAATACACATCGTCTTCAGTCTTTTCAAACAAAGATTAAAACCCATCCATTTCCATATCTCAGCAGATGAGCAAGTCCCTGTTAATGGCCAGCAATGGCAGTTTAAAACCTCCCAGTTGAGAAAGTAAACGTTTAATACAAAAATATGTAAATTCAGATTTAAATGTTGTATATATACAATTTATAGTGTTGCCATATTACCTGACCATTGACCCTGCAGGTAACTCACGTAGTGCTCCACCTACACGAGGGCCCCCGCCATCTTATGGTGGAAGCAGTCGCTATGATGATTACAGCAGCTCACGAGACGGCTATGGTGGAAGTCGAGACAGTTACTCAAGCAGCCGAAGTGATCTCTACTCAAGTGGTCGTGATCGGGTTGGCAGACAAGAAAGAGGGCTTCCCCCTTCAATGGAAAGGGGGTACCCTCCACCACGCGATTCCTACAGCAGTTCAAGCCGCGGAGCACCAAGAGGTGGTGGCCGTGGAGGAAGCCGATCTGATAGAGGGGGAGGCAGAAGCAGATACTAAAAAAAAAGCAAAGCAAAACTTTGGACCAAAATTCCTGTTCAAAGAAACAAAGTTGGAAACTTCTGTCATAACTACCCAAGGACTACTAAAAGAAAAAAAAATTGTGTTACTTTAAAAAAAAATTTCCTGTTAAGTTCCCTTCCATAATTTTTATGTTCTTGTGAGGGAAAAAGTTAAGACATGTTTAACCTTCTTTGATTTTATGACATTGCTTTTCAACAAGCAAATGTTTAGTGTGTTCAGACTTGACTTGTGTATTAGTGGTGTAATTTTCCAAGTTTAAGTGTCCCTAAAGGCCACTTCCTATCTTGAGTTTTCCCAGTTATAAGGCAGACAGTTCTAAGATATTCCACAAACATCTAGCCATCTAAAATGGAGAGATGAATACCATTTCCTATTCAATCCAGCCTAGCTATTAAGGGTGGTCGGGTTATGCTACTCATAGGATTTCAGAATGTCTTCAAACTGAAATCACAATATTCTCAGTATAAAAAGAACTTAGTCAAATGGCATATGTAAGGACAGTGCTATACACACCCAGTGAACACCCTTCCCCCAAGCAGATGGATAATGCTGGCCATATTTTGCCTTTCTGACATTTCCTTGGGAATCTGCAAGGACCTCCCCTCTCCCCTCCCCCAATAAGACCATTTAAGTGTGTGTTAAGCAACTACAGAATACTAAATAAAAAGTTTGGCCAAAACCAACCATGAAGCTGCAAACGATGCTTGCTCTTACTGTTTCAAATTTTTGCAACTCTGTAGTGTCTCACTTTTAAGGAACAGCTTGATTGCAAAGGAGAAAATAGATAAGCAATGAAGTTATCTCCAACTTCTCAAAGGCTTATGACTTCTAAAAAGTGAATCAATCAGCATTCCACATCAGATTTAAAGCATCAAATGCCTGTGAAACAGCAAAGATGGTAAGCAAAACAAACTAGTTTTTCCGTCTAAGTCAAAATTGCAGTACAGTGAACACATACTGTACCTCATGTCAGTGGAAATGCTTTCTAGATTAAAAAAAAACTTTTGGAAAAAGCAAAGTGTTCAATACCATATTAGAAGTTCTCCAAATGCAGCACTTGGATTTTTTTTAAAGCATGTATGGCACTTCCTTAACAATACAGCAGTTGCCCAATAGCAATCTGGGGCTCTGGGAGGGGGAATTTTTTAAAAGTTTTTTTTAATGAAGAACTTTAAACATGCTCCATTTTTTTTCTTCTCAAAACTAGTCTTTTAGCCAATCTAGGAAATGGCTTATGTTTGGGGTCCCCTCTATGCCCCCTTTAAGCTATTGCAAACTTGACCTTTAGTTGGATGCCTGACTTGTTTTTAGTTCTACACTGTATGGAGAAAATCTAATGCAAGTGGTCTTTAAAAAAACAAAACCTGAGGCAGCAATGACCCAGGTCCAGCCATGAAGTTGGAAAAGATGCTCTTGAATATAGTAAACTGGAAGACCTCCAACTAAAAATCCTTACAGTCCACACTTATTCCTTCAATTTTTGTCAATTTATGGATTTAACGTGGCAGTGCACCATTGGAACAAAGAATCCATAAGCCATGCGACTTAACCATTTAAGCCATTCCAGTCCATCCCAAGCCAGTGAATCTTCCACCACTTAAGAGACTTAATAGACCATGAATTAACCTTAAGCTGCAAATCTGACCTTGCCTACCTCACCCCACCCCACCCCACCCCAAAAGGGGCAGTTTATTAGGTACAGCTTTGAAGAATTTCCTTAAGAAGGATAACTAATTACCTATTTAACTTTTCCAGGTTGAGGATTTTGGTCATTTTTGGTGATGGAGTGCTGATTTATTCACAGTAGATAAAGCTGGCTGCAAGAGAACTCAAATGCTAAGGTAAGTCTTTCAAAACCAGGTTTAAATACTTGAGCAGTGAAGTGGCTTTTATAAAGGGAGAATAGGGAATATACGCAAGTCATTAGCGGTTTAGCTGGCCTTTTTAAAAAATTTTTTTAAAGAATTTATGAGAAAGATAGGCAAGAACCAGCCATCAGATGTGCTGCCGGGGATCGAACTCATGCTTGAGAGTCTAGTGCCTTAGCCACTGCACCACCTCCGGGGCCACATGCACTTTTTTTAATATTTAAATCTTGCTGATACTGTAATACTTTCCTTAGTAGGCAGATGTTAAGTTAATTAAAGCTGTATAGTGTTTTTGGGACCTGATGAAGCTTCAGTCACAAGTTTGAGCCAGCCAGCATTTTGTGAAAGGGGAAGCTTTTCTTAGTGACTGTTTGCTTAGTCATTCAAATGGCACTGCAGGGAGAATAGACACAGCTGCAACCTAGCCTCCTGGTTTTAGCTTGTAGCGTTTAAGTGATGGTTTAATGCTGTCTGTCGGAAGGTGCTGACCGGACTTTTAATGCCATTTACTGGTGAGAGTTGAAGCTAAATCCTTGATGTGCTAGAAAGTACCCATTTTTAGTAGAATTCTATCTTTGTGACTTTACCACATGCTTTTCATTTTCCAGAGTTGTTGAAGCAGAAGAATGCTGATTGTCGATAAGGCACAACAGTTGCATACGCAGCACTCATCAGAATTGGTTTGGTGCAGGCAATAATCTCTGCCTTTAAAAAGGTTCCTATGGATCTCAGGAAGGCATCTGTTGGTTGGCACTAGAGAGTGGTAGTTACTTAAGTACCAGATGGAGAAAGGGGAGCAATTAAAAGAAAAACATTGGTAGGTGGAGGTAGTCAGGAAGGAAG
Source organism: Erinaceus europaeus (assembly GCF_950295315.1). Taxonomy (NCBI): domain Eukaryota; kingdom Metazoa; phylum Chordata; class Mammalia; order Eulipotyphla; family Erinaceidae; genus Erinaceus; species Erinaceus europaeus. The sequence continues at coordinate 21,037,485 of NC_080185.1, forward strand.
TTCTTGTGGTTCTTTCTGTATTGATTTATTTTAAAGCTTTGTTAAAGTCATAGGAACATCTATAGTTAGAACTTAGCACTGACAGTGTTAAATTAGAAAAACGAGAGGCTTAAGTGGTGTGGTAACTTTGTCCTATAATGAAGCTTTTTTGTTCTGATCCAGAAATGGAATTTACTTCTAAAATAAAACTTCCAGGGAAGAGTATAACACCTGGCAAGTAAAATAGGAAATGTTACTAAAAGTGACCCAAAAGCACACTTTAAAAAAGATGGAGTTAGGTTTTTTTGGGCCGGTTGGCTTTTAATTACTTTTTTAAAGCTGTTTTTGAACCTGCTTCACCTTCCGCCTCCCATCCTGGGAACAAATCAAGAAACAGTTTTGTAATATGTCACTGGTGACTAGAGCCAGTAGTAAGTATTAAAGCTAATTTTCTCAAAGGAAACATTTTTATAGTTGGGTTAGAAGAACTCAGCTTCTGAGAATCACTTTCATAGAGCAGAACTATCAGTACTTAGCTTATTAAATAACTAGTATTTGTGGGAGATGAGAAAATGGCTTGCTCGAATTTGACAAGCTTCCATTCCTTCACAGGTCATGAGGCTATCTATCGAGCACATTTAAATAGTTGACTCATCCTCAATCCTAAATTGCTTGACTACCTACTTCTGAGGAAAAACCTTTTGACTCTTGAGATTATTAGGTGTACCTGAGTATGGAACATACAAGTACTACTACTCACAGTAAACACAAATAGTACATTTCTAGAGGTTTATTTAAACATTAAGCTTACTGTCCCAGCAGACTTCTGCTTGCGTTGGAAAAATGATTGGTTTTGATTCTTCTGGCTTTATAATGGTTGTAAAAGAAAACTAGGAGAAAAAGTCTACTTTGTTTAACTAGTAGTTGATTATAGAATTTAGGTAATGTCACTTTTTTTTGGAATGTTTTGTATTTGGAACTTAATAAAAGATACTACACATTTTTTTTGTGGTGCTGCGTTTTTTTTTTTTAAGAATTCTTTAAGTCTTCATGATCTGCGACTGTATCCCAAATCAGGAGTAGTGTGGGTTTCAATTAGACAGAGTAGTTAGATGATTTTATTTAATCCTTCGCTTGAAATAAAAAGGAAGCAGTCACTACAGAGAAGCTAAAATGCCAAGACTGCCGCAGTGCTTTTGCTATGTTGTTAAACCAGCAGCACAGGATTGTGCTGCTGCATAGGCACTTCTCCAATTGTTGTCTAGCCACCAGATGAAAAGGATAATTGTCCTTTTGAGGTTATGGAAGTCAAAGTCATAAACTAGTAGGAGTGCAGTGGGTCACCTCGGCCTTTCCAAAGGGTTCAAGCTAAGGAAACCACTGACACTAGAAGCAGTGCAGAGGCAACACTGAACGGTGAACTAGCTGAAGGTGAAAGATTGGATGAATGTTTACTTAAGGTTTCTGCCTGTAAAAATACAGCTTACTTTTTTTTCTTTTTTAAATTTATTTATTGGGGAATTAATGTTTTACATTCAACAGTAAATACAATAGTTTGTACATGCATAACATTCCCCAGTTTCCCATTTAAAATACAGCTTATTTTAGACTTAGTCATCATGTAGCATCCTGCATTTATGGGTCCTTAAATGTAAAGTGACTAGCACCTGTGGAGGTGGGTTTTTTTAAAAAAAAAAAACAGCACTGCTCAGCTCTGGCTTAGAGTGGGGGTTTGAACCTGGGACTTTTTGAGCCTCAGGCATGAGAGTGTCTGATAACCATTATGTTATCTACTGCCTTTTTTTTTAAAGGCCTTACTGAGTGGAATAGAGGAAAAAAACAGCTTTACATGTGCTGTGGGGGGTTGAACTGGAACCTCATGCTTGGAAGTCCCAACACTTGACCCACTGTCCATTGTGCCATCAGACTTTTTTGGTTGAAATGTTGGGTAGAGGCAAATTGAGATGGAAGGGGGGATAGGGACAGACACCTTTGAGGTGGGGACCCAGGGTATGAACCTGGATCTGTGTGCCTGGTAAATACACTGAACTGGGGGTACTCTGCCACCTCAAGAGGGTATTTGTTCTAGCCAGTCAAATAGGCATGTAAAAGGGCTGTAACAAAAGCTATGTATGCCTGAGCCATGCTCTAGTTCTCATTACAACAAGCGTTTGCCACTGCTCAGCTGTCTTGTGTAGTAGCCTCAGTGCCATGCCATTCTGTTTAAATTGTACATCTCAGACTTTGCTGAAAGAAACATTACTAGGTCTGTGTTTAAAAATGAACTGTTTATGCAAAGTGACTCTCACGCCTGAGGCTCCAAAGTCCCAGGTTCAATCCCCCGCACCGCCATAAGCCAGAGCTGAGCAGTGCTCTGGTAAAAGAAATAAAATAAAAATGAACTGTTGCGAGTTGGGGGCGGTAGTGCAGCGGATTAAGATCAGGTGGTGAAAGGATCCTGGTTCGAGCCCCTGGCTCCCCACCTGCAGGGGAGTTGTTTTCACAAGTGTAGCAGGTCTGTAGGTGTCTTATCTTTTCTCCCGTCTTCCCTTCCTCTCCATTTCTCTGTCCTATCCAAAAATGACATCAATAACAAAGCAAGGGCAACAAAAGGGAATAAGTAGATAAAATACTTGAACTATTTAAAAAATTAACTCTTGTGTACCGTGTGATATGGTAGAAGCCTTTAAAGATTTTATATATTTATGAGAAAGATAGGAGAAAGAACCAGACATCACTCTGGTACATGTGCTGCCAGGGACCAAACTCAGGACCTCATGCTTGAGAGTCTAATGCTTTATCCACTGTGCACCCACCTGGACCACTATGGTAGAAATCTTAATGTTACCAAGGTGGACACTTGGGTTGACTAGTGTGGTGCTTCCTAGAAAATTCTTGGCCTTCTCGCTTAAGACAGGTCTCCCTTATGTAGGGTAGCCTCACGAGGTTTTTCATTCAGCCATAAATGAAATTCTTTTGACTTTTTTTTTTTAACCACAGCATTGCTCACCTCTGGTGTATGGTAGTAGTGAGGATTGAACTTGTGATCTCAAAGCTTCAGGCATGAAAGTCTTAAAACCACTAGTGTCTTCTCAGCCTGGAACTTAATTTTTTTTTTTTAGTTTTTTATTAACAAAAGGCATAGGAGGAGAAAGAACCAGATATTCTGGTACATGCACTGCCAGGGATTGAACTTGGGACCTCGTGCTTGAGAGTCCAATGCTTTATCTACTGTGCCACCTCCCAGATCACAGGAAAATTCTTTTAAAGATATTTACTAGTATGAGAGGGGAGAATCAGACCATTATTTTGGCACATAGAATGTTTGGAATTAAGCTTTTTTTTTTTTTTTTAATTTGTGGTCCGGGAGGTGGTGCAGCGATAAGGTTTTGGGCTCTCGAGCATGAGGTCCTGAGTTTGATCCCCGGCAGCACATGTGCCAGAGTGATGTCTGGTTCTTTCTCCTATCTTCCTCATTAATAAATCTTAAAATTTTTTTTTCTTTATAAAAAGGAAACATTGACTAAACCATAGGATGAGAGGGGTAAAACTTCACACAATTCCCACCACCAGAACTCCGTATCCCATCTCCTCCCCTGATAGCTTTCCTATTTATCCCTCTGGGAGTACAGACCCAAGGTCCTCGTGGGATGCAGAAGGTGGAAGGTCTGGCTTGTGGGATGCAGAAGGTGGAAGCTCTGGCTTGTGGGATGCAGAAGGTGGAAGGAAGGTCTGGCTTGTGGGATGCAGTAGGTGGAAGGTCTGGCTTCTGTAATTGCTTCCCTGCTGAACATGGGTGTTGACAGGGCGATCCAGACTCCCAGCCTGTCTCTTTCCCTAGTGGGGAAGGGCTCTGGGGAAGCAGAGCTCCAGGACACATTGGTAGGGTTATCTGTCCAGCGAAGTCTGGTCGGCATCCTGCTGGCATCTGGGACCTGGTGGCTGAAAAGAGAGTTAACATACAAAGCCAAACAAATTGTTGACCAATCATGGATCTAAAGGCTGGAGTAGTGCAGATAAAGAGTTGGGGGGTCCTACGTTTTGTAGATAGCTAGTAGGCATATTTTAGTTTTATTCCAAAGGGCCTGTGGCTATACTAGCTTTTTTTTTTCTTTTTTCCCCTGAGCTTGAAATCTGATTTGCCAGTGGATCCAAGTTATTGTCTGAGGAGATGATGTCATGGCTGGAAAAAGTTCTAGAAAGCTGGATCAGGGAAGAGAGTAGCTCCTAAATATGGGAAAGGTGTATAAATATTGTTGACTGTAAACCCCATTGATTTGATGTGATCTGGGGCCCATATTCAGCTTAGGAGCCTATGTGATCTGCATTCCTCTAGATCTGAGCTCACATTCTGTGGTCATGAGTAGGAACATTCCAAGCTGTCCCAATATCAGGACCCATCTTCCTCAGGTGGAGCATAGAGTATGTTGTCCATCTTCCCTTTGGAGGATGGAAAATTCTCTACCATTGTTGATCCAAGTTGAGGGCAAGGTCCTATGGGGGGGGGGGCACAAAGGGGTCTGTTGTGTGCTTCATGATCGGAATGACCGGTAACAATGGAGAGGGATTTATTTGAGGTCTAGGCCCATGTCTGTCTGGGAATCTCAGGACTCCCCAACTAGGTCCCCAGCTGATGGTGTGGCCTGATAGTGACTTAAGAGTCATCATTAAAGTATGCCAGTTTCTTGCCCTTATTCAGCTTTTGTAGTCCTTGCTTTGATGAGGTCAAGCTTTTTTTTAAATTTTATTTCTTTATTAATGAGAAACATAGGAGGAGAGAGAAAGAGCCAGACATCACTCTGGTACATGTGCTGCCGGGGATTGAACTGAGGACCTCATGCTTGAGAGTCTAATGCTTTATCCACTGCGCCACCTCCTGGACCACTTTTTTTTTTTAAGTCTGGTGCTCTAGCTGCTGTGCCACCTCCAGGATCAATCACTTTTTAAAGACTTGAGAACCACATGCAATGTCCAGGCTTGAACTCTGGACATCTAGCTTGAGAGTTCATTACTTATCTTGCAGGCCACTGGTAAAGCAATTTTGTGATGACACTCATTGTATAAGTGAACACACTTGATGAGAACAGATGTAGATTGTTGGCCTAGGTAAGGTAAACTTAAAGTTTTATAAGAAATTGCCATGGGTGGGGAAGGTGACATAATGGCTATGTGAAAGACTTTCAAACTAGAATCACCAGAGGTCCCAGATTTAATCCCCTGCACCACCATAAATCAGGTATGAAATGCTACTCATTTGACCAAAGAAGTGCTTTGAGTTCTGATCAGGGGCACACCTGTCATTCTCCCATCTGGAGTTGTGTAGGTGCTGTCCGTCCAGACTCGAGATAAACTATGAAGTGAGTGAAGTGATTTTTCTCTCAACCCTGAAAGCATTCAGAGCTCACGGTCCTGGCATCTGGCTAAGCTTCTCTTATGGCACTGCCTGGGGACACTTAGTTGAGTTATTAGCACCAGGCACATGGTGAAAGTTGCAGAAGTTTTTTTTTAATTTAATTTTTTTTATTTATAAAAAGGAAACATTGACTAAACGATAAGAGGGGTACAACTTCACACAATCCCCTCCACCAGAACTCTGTATCCCATCCCCTCCCCTGATAGCTTTCCTATTTATCCCTCTGGGAGTATGGACCCCAAAGTCCTTGTGGGATGCAGAAGGTGGAAGGTCTGGCTTCTATAATTACTTCCCCACTGAACATGGGCATTGACAGGTAGTTCCAGACTCCCAGCCTGCCTCTTTTCCCTAGTAGGGTGGGTCTCTGGGGAAGCAGAGCTCCAGGACACATTGGTGGGGTTGTCTGTTCAGGGAAGTCTGGTTGGCATCCTGCTGGCATCTGGAACCTAGCGGCTGAAAAGAGAGTTAATATATAAAGCCAAACAAATTGTTGACCAATCATGGACCTAAAGGCTGGAATAGTGCAGGTGAAGAGTTGTGGGGGGTCTCTGTTTTGTAGATAGCTAGTAGGCATATTTTAGTTATATTCCAAAGGGCCTGTGGCTATACTAGTCTTTTTTTTTTTTTTGCCTGAGCCTGAAATCTGATACGCAGGTGGATCTTAATTATTGTCTGGGGAAGAAGTAAATTTTATAGTTATCTGTCCTTTTTCCTCTCTGTCATCTTCAGGGCTGGGATGGGGGAGGGAGTCAGCACCTTATGTTAGATCAGCATCTTGTCAAGGACTGAAAGTCCCTTTGACAAGCCAAGGTTCTTCCTTTTTCTCCTGAGTCATAGTCCTCATTTTTTCTTTCTTTTTTCTGTACATTGATTAGTTCACAGAAGGCTGGTCCGTTTTTTAAAAAAATTTTTCGCTTATTTCAATTCTCACTCCCATTCACTTGGCCTCCCACTGGCAACTATCCAAATAAATTTAATGTATACTCTTGGTTTTGTGTGTTGTTACTTAATACATGTAGATGTTTTATATTTGAGGAGATAGAGACCAGAGGACCAATTTTTTTTTTTAGGCTTAAGTGGTGCCAGGAATCAAACCAGGGCACTTAACAAACATATATGTGTGTGTATGTACATTAAGAAGTATTTATTCATTAATAAGAAAGGAGAGAGAACCAGAAATTCACCTTTAAAGTTTTTTTTTTAAATATTCTATTTATTAATGAGAAGGGAGAAAGAGCCAGACATCACTCTGGTACACGTGCGGCCAGGGATTAAACTCGGGACCTCACTCATGTGAGTCCAATGCTTTACCCACTGCACCACCTCCTGACCACCTTTTAAAGTTTTTTGTTAATTTGTTTATTGTTTATCTTAGTGAGAGATACAGAGAGAAAGATATACACGGATACACGGGGTGGGGTGGGGAGGTGGTAGTACACCCAGTTAAGCGCACATATAACCAAGCACAAGGGCCTGGGTTTGAGCCCCTGCTCCCCACCTGTAGGGGGGCTGTTTCTCGAGCTGTGAAGCAGGTCTGCAGGTGTCTATTTTTCTCTCTATCTTTTTTAAAATTTATTTTCCTTCCTCCCTCTTTTTTTTTTTTTTTCTAGAGCACTGCTCAGCTCTGGCTTATGATGGGGCGGGGAATTGAATTGAACCTGGGACTTAGGAGTCTCAGGCATGAGAGTCTCTTTGCATAACCATTGTTATCTACCCCTGCCCTTTTTTTTTTTTTCTTTGATAGAGATAGCCACAGATTGAGAGGAAGGGGGACATAGAGAGGGAGAAAGACACCTGCAGCACTGCTTCACCACTTAGGACGTTTCCCCCTGCAGGTGGGGAGCAGGTGTGCCACCACCGAGTCCCTTTCTCTCTATCTCCCCATCCTCTGTCATTTTTTTTTCCGTCCTATCTAATGAAAACTTAGGAAAAAAAGGTATACACACACATAACCAGAGCACTGCTCAGCTCTGGCTTATGGTGGTGCTGGGGAGTAAACCTGGGACCTCAGTCTCAGGCATGAAAGTCTTTTTGCAGAACCATTATGCTGTCTCCCCAGTCTCAAAAATTCACTCTGGTGCATGTGATGCCAGGGACTGAACTCTAGACCTTGTGTTTAATAGAGTTCAACACATCTGCTGGGCCACTACACATGTATTTTTTTAAAGATTTTATTTATGAGAAAGACAGGAGAAGACAGAAAGAACCAGACATCACTCTGGCACATGTGCTGCCGGGGATCGAACTCTGGACCTCATGCTTGAGAGTCCAAAGCTTTATCACTGCGCCACCTCCCGGACCTACACATGTATTTTTAAGTTATGTAAATGGTATGATACTGTTATTTTTTTTTAATTAAATTTGTTTTTTGGCCTACAGAGTTATTGCTTGGGCTCAGTGCCTGCACTACAAATCCACTGCTCCTGGGGGCCATGTTTCTTTTCATTGTTGTTGTTGCTGCTGTTGTTGGATAGGACAGAGAGAAATTGAGAGAGGAGGGGAAGATAGAAAGGGGAAGAGAAAGATAGAGACACCTGTCGTTAAAGTTCGGAGGCTCCAGCAGGCCGGGTTAGCGTCGCGGCGGTAGACAGAGACAGAGATTCGGGGACACACGGCTGGGCTGAGAAGCTGCAGTTTCATCTTTATTCATGAACGGGCAAATCACCACACCATGTGCTTCCCCATCATTCTCCCTTCTCTGCTGCTGCTGGGACTCTGGACGTCCTTAGCATAGGGTGTGCGAAACTAGCAAGGGCCAAACCAATTCTGTCTGAGGTCGGGGGAAAGGGGAGCAAACCAATATAAAACATACCAACAGACACCTGCAGATCTGCTTCACTGCTTGTGAAGTAACCTTTCTGCAAGTGGGAAGCAGGGGCCTCGAACCCATATCCTTGCACTCTGCACTATGTGCACTTACTCCAGTGCACCACCGCCCAGCCCCGACTATTGTTATTCTGTTCTTCATCACTTGTGACTATGATTTGAAGATTTCCCATGTTGAAAATAGGCATCGTGTTCATTTCTTCCATTCACTTTTCTGAATTGCTGTGCTATTTCATCCTGGAAATACACAGACCTGGTTGCCTAGAAAACACAGAGACAGGAGTCCTCTGTGAGGACTATGACTCAAAGAAAAAAGAAAAAAAAAAAAAAGAACACACTCTGGTTTGTCAAAGGGACTTTCAGTCCTTGATACAAGATGTTGTTCTAACATAAGGTACCGACTCCCTCCCTCACCCCAGCCCTGAAGATGACGCACTTAAAGGAAAATTAAGTCTTGGAGGTGTTGGTGGTACATCCTAAGGAGGTTAGTGTCCCTTTCAAGGAAATCACAGGATTTTTTTAAGAAGAGGAAGGCAGTTTCCTCCTGTCCAGGTGTTAGGCTCCATACTTTCTTACACGAGAATTTCTTTCACATGAGAACTGTAATGAGACCAAATTAAGCTGTCCTTGTAATCCAGCGTTTTGTGGAGCTGCGTATCTGGAACAGTAGCTCACTCATGGTTGTCAATGGAAGCTTAAGTTTTTGGATGCTCAGATGATGACTTGAGCTGGAGGAAAAATTGGATGAGCAAGGGGAAGATAGAGGAGAAAGACACCTGCAGCACTGCTTCAATTATCATGAAGCTTCCTCCCTGCAGGTGAGGGCCAGAGGCTTGAACCCAGGTCTTTGCACATTATGTGTGTGTTCAACCAAGTGCACCACTGGTCGGCCCCTCCTATATCTTTAAGGTTTTTTTTTTTTTTTATTTATTGGAGAAGGCAGAGTGAAAGAAAGCAGAACACCCAAGCTCTTCTGATCAGAATTAAAGCAATACTGAGTTGACCTGGACATAGAATGTAGAGAATACTAATAGAAGATGGAACCACATTAACAAGACGCAGGGACTGGTTTATACCTTTGCACTTGAGCACAGTATTCCCTGCAAATGGGATTCAGTTGCTAGCAATTCAAGCAGGCAGGGACTTCACACAGTAAGTTCTTAGCTTCCTGTAAGGTGGAGCAGTGGACTTCGAAGCTTGAGGTCGTCAGTTTGATCCCAGGCAACTCGTGTCAGAGTGATGCTCTGGTGTTTCCTCTTTTGTTTAAATACTTATTTATTTGCCTCCAGGGTTATCACTAGGCTCCGTGCCTGCACTACAAATCCACTGCTCCTGGAGGCCATTTTTCTCATTTGGTTTCCCTTGTAGTATTGTCACAGCTGTTGTCAGATAGGACAGAGAGAGGAGGGGAAGACAGAGAGGGGGAAAGATAGACACCTGCAGACCTGCTTTACTGCTTGTAAAACGACCTCGTGCAGGTGAGGATCTGGGGTCTCGAACCAGGATCCGGGTCCTTGCGCTTTGCGCCATGTGCACTTCACCTGCTGTGCTACCGCCCAGCTCCTTATTTATTTTTTATCAGAGCACTGCTCAGCTCTGGCTTGTGTGGGAGATTGAGCCCACTCTAAATATTTATTCATTTATTCATTCACTCATTCATTTATTATGGGATAGAGACAGATAAATTGAAAAAGGAGAGAGGAGGGAAAGAGGGACACCTGCAACCCCACTTCGCCACTCATGAAGCTTTCCCCCTGCAGGTAGGGACCAGGGCCTTGAACCCAGGTCCTTGCACCCTGTAATGTGTGCACTTAACCAGGCGCACCACCACCTGCTCCCTCTCACCAATATACAATGCCAGCAGAAACATGTACTCTGGAGGCCCGAGTGGTTACTGTATTATAGCAGGAATGAAGACTATAAACAGATGTGTGAGGTAGTATCCTCTGAGTTTACTGGAGGGCTTAAGAAAAGTGACACGTGAGTGCAAGGACCAGTACAAAGATCTCAGTTCGAGCCCCTGGCTCCCCACCTGTGGTGGTGGTTGGAGGGTTATGCACTCCAATCCAGGATGAAATAACTTACACAGCAAATCAGAAAAGTGAATAGAAACAATGAACACGATGTGTATTTTCTTTTTTTTTTTTAATATTCCCTTTTGTTGTCCTTGTTTTGTTGTAGTTATTATTGTCATCGTTGTTGGATAGGACAGAGAAATGGAGGAGGAGAAGACAGAGGGGAGAGAAAGACAGACACCTGCAGACTTGCTTCACCACCTGTGAAGTGACTCCCCTGCATATGGGGAGCTGGTGGCTCGAACAGAGACCTTTACACCAGTCCTTGCACTTTGTGCCACCTGCGCTTAACCTCTGTGCTATCGCCCGACTCCCTTTCTTTCTTTCTTTCTTTCTTTCTTTCTTTCTTTCTTTCCTCTTCTTCTTCTCCTTCTCCTCCTCCTCCTCCTCCTCCTCCTCCTTCTTCTTCTTCTTCTCCTCCTTCTCCTCCTTCTCCTCCTTCTCCTTCTTCTTCTCCTCCTTCTCCTCCTCCTCCTTCTTCTCCTTCTCCTCCTCCTCCTCCTCCTCCTCCTTCTTCTTTTATAAATATGCTTGTAATGTTTGCCTTGGCTGGATGACTTTTTAAATAACATGCTTGTTTATTTATATTACTGGATAGAGACAGAAATTGAGAGGGGAGGGAGGGACAGACAAGGAAAGAGACAGACACCTGCGGCTCTGCCTCACCACTTGTGAAGCTTTCCACCTGCAGGTAGGAACCAGGGGCTTAAACCTGGGTCCTTGCGCACTGTACGGTGTATGCTTAACCAGGTGTGCCACCACCTGGCCCCCATGTATATTTTCAACATGGGTAAATCTTCAAAACATGGTGAGAGCTGATGAGGAACAGAATAACACAATATCATACCATGTATGTAGGTTAAAAATACATGTGTAGTGGCCCAGGAGACAGCAACAATACTGGAAAAAAAAGATGGCCGCCAGGAGCAGTGGATTCATAGTGCAGGCACTGAGCCTCAGCAATAACCCTGGAGGCAAAAAAAAAAAAAAAAAGAGAGAGAGATAGAAAGAAAGAAAGAAAACTGACATGTCTGAGCCTATTATCTTCCAGCTCAAGTCATCATCTGAGCATCCAAAAGCTTAAGCTTTCATTGACAACCATGGAAAAATCAGATTTTATAATGAATGGGCTGCTGTTCCAGCAGTCCAGCTTCACAAAATGCTGGTTTACAAGGACAGTTGAATTTGGTCTCATCACAATCTCATGTGAAAGAGTAAGAAAGTGTGGAGCCCAACACCTGGAGGGGAAGAAACTGTCCCAGGTAGAACTGCTAATCTTCATGGGAGCTCTTTACAGGAGTCTTTTCCCCCCCTTTATTGGGAATTAATGTTTTACATTTAACAGTAAATACAGTAGTTTTAATATGCATAACATTTCTCAGTTTTCCACCTAACAATACAACCCTCACTGAGTCCTCTGTCATCTTTTTCCAGGACCTGTACTCTCCCTCCCACCCTAGAGTCTTTTACTTTGGTGCAATACACTAACTCCAGTCCAGGTTCTGTTTAGTGTTTTCTCTTCTGATTTTTTTTTCTTTTGCCTCCAGGGTTATTTCTGGGGCTCAGTGCCTGCGCCACCAATCCACTGCTCCTGGAGGCTATTTTTTTTCCACCTTTGTTGCCCTTGTTGTTTTATTGTTATTGTGGTTATTATCGTTGTTGTTATTGATGTCGTCATTGTTGGATAGAACAGAGAGAAATGGAGAGCAGAGGGGAAGACAGAGAGGGGGACCTGCTTTACCACCTGTGAAGTGGCCCCCCTGTAGGTGGGGAGACAGGGGCTTGAATCAGGATCCTTATACTGGTCCTTGTGCTTTGCGGCATGTGTGCTTAACCCACTGTGCTACTGCCCCACCCCCTTTTGATTTTCTTTTTCAACTTCTACATTTATTTTTTAAACAAAATTTTTAAAAGGTTATATGAATACCAGATATAGAAATAAATATAACAACATGGTAGTCATGTTGTACTATGTGCACTTACTCCTGTGGCCAAGAATACTCAACAGAAACCCCTCCCACAAGGCTGATTTCTGAGAAAGAACTTCTTCCTTACTATGGGCTGTAAATTATTTTAAAAACATTGGGGTGGGGCTAGATAGCATAATGGTTATGCAAAGAGACTCTTGTGCTTGAGGCTCCAAAGTCCCAGGTTCAATCCCCCACACCAACATAAGCCAGAGCTGTGCAGTGCTCTGGTGTTTCTCTCTGTGTCTCTGTCTGCATCTCTCTCAAAAATAAAATAAAAAAATTAAAGAAACATTTAAAAAAAACACTGGTGGGGCACGTAGGCTGAAATTTAAACATTGTGGGAAGGACATGATTGCCGTGGCCTATTAACTGGTACAGAAGTCACTGTGATTCCACACCCAGAGAAACTGCTAGAAACCTATTTTTTTCCACTTTATTTGGGGAGGGGGTTAATGGTTTTCAATGTAGCTCTTGAAACATGGTGCCACCTTTAACCTCCCCATGATAGGTATCTATAAGACCTTCTCTCAAACTAAGTCCTTTTCCATCATCATGCTGGAGAACCCCAATTCCTTCCTTCCTTCCTTCCTTCCTTCCTTCCTTCCTTCCTTCCTTCCTTCCTTCCTTCCTATTTATTGTCCCTTTTGTTGCCCCTTTTTTATTGTTGTAGTTATTGTTGTTATTGATGTCATTGTTGTTGGATAGGACACAGAAATGGAGAGGGTAGGGGAAGACAGGGAGAGAAAGACACCTGCAGACCTGCTTCATCGCTTGTGAAGCAACTCCCCTGTAGGTGGGGAGCTGGGGTCTCGAACCCCACTCTTTACGCCGATCTTATGCTTTGCACCACATGCACTTAACCTGCTGTGCTACCGCCTGACCCCCTCTTTTTTTTTTCTTTCTTTTTGCCTCCAGGATTATCGCTAGGGCTCAGTGCTGGCACTACGAGTCTACTGCTCCTTGTAGCCATTTTTTCCACTTTACTGGATAGGAGAGAGAGAAATTGAGAGAGGAGGGGGGAGATAGGGAGAGAAAGATACCTGCTGACCTGTTTCACTGCTTGTGAAGTGACACCCCCTGCCCCCTGCAGGTGAGGAATCGGGGCCTTGCTCCAGTCCTTGTGCTTTGTACTGTGTGAGCTTAACCTGGTGCAGCACTGCCCAACTCCCCCCCCCCATACCTCTCCATCTCATCCCTTTCCTTTTCTCTCTCTCTCTCTCTCTTTTTAAAATTATTTCCACTGGGGTTATATCATTGGGGCTTGGTGCTGGCACTACAAACCCACTGCTCTTGGTGATCATTTTTCCTTTTAATTTTTAGTTCTTTCTATTTGATAGGACAATTTGAGAGGGGCAGGGGAGATAGGGAGAGAAAGACACTTGCAGTCCTGCTTCATTACTGGTGAAGCATCCCCTCTATAGGTGGGGAACAAGGGCTCGAACCTGCATCCTCACACATTGGTAATCTGTGCCCTCAACTAAGTATACCACTGCCCGGCACCCAGGAGACCACTTCAGAGGTTCTGGGGGAAAACTGATCTTAGGGATTTCTTTTCTTGGAAATTCTTGACACTAATGCCACCAGAGAGGAGTTTCTGGTAGGGGCTTGAGGCTGGAGACATCCACTCTGAGTTGCAGGCCGAGAGCTGCTGCCCATGAAGGAGGAGCTGCGTGGCAGGACTCTGCCAAGTGAATGTATCAGAAACAAAAAGCCTACCGTGCTATTGTGATATCTTCAGTATGTAGCTACTTGGCCTTCATCCCCATTTCCTAAAATAGCTTTGGAGAGATAAGGGTAAGGAGGATTTTTTTTGTTGTTGTTGTTATAATCTTTGAACTTTGTCTCTTGAAGTTTGTTCTTGAAGTAGTTCTCTCTAACATGATAAGGATGAAAGGGATAGCTTTAGTTATTCATAACAAGTGACTTTTTGGCTCCGGTCTAGGACATGGTGTTGAGGAGAATAACTCTCATGGCTACCAGCACTTGATGAAACGTCTGATGCCTTTTGGCCAAGTGTCTGTGATTTCATAATCCTGGGACTTTTGTTGATCCCTAGGGGGTTGCTACTTTCTGTAAGAATTTCTTTGGCTTGACTTCATGGATGTTTGTCGTGGACCTGAATTATGAAACCTGAGTATTTGGGCTAAGGAGTAGTTTCTGTTTTTTTTTTTTTTTAATATTTATTTTGGTTAGAGACACATTAGAGATTGTGTTCAGTGAGGCTAGTAAGGAGGTGAAGGATTAACTACAGAATGGTTTCACTCATGGGGAATATAGACAACTGAGTATACAAATGTGGGGAAAAAACCCAAAATGTCAACCAATTTTCAAGACTGTGGGAGAACTATGGTGGTTGCCTATAGGGGTGGGGATGGGGACACAGACCTTTGGTGACGGGAGTGGTGAAAAAATAAAAAGACATAAATTGTATGGGAATGGGGCGAAAGAGGGGGAGAGAGAGAGACACCTGCAACACTGCTTCACCACTTGTGAAGGTTCCCTCCTGCAGGTGGGAACCGGGGGCTTGAACCTGGGTCCTTGTACACTGTAGCAAGTGTGCTCTAGCAGGAGTGCCAATGCCAAGTCTCCTGTTTTTTTTTTTTTTTTCTTTTAAATATTTATTTGGGCCCCGCCCAGCTAGGTGGGCAAGGGGGCGGGGCGCGGTGACGGCGTGACGCCCGGATCCCGGAAGTGACACACCGGTGGGGAAAAGGCGGGGGGCGGGGGTGGTGTCCCTGTCTGGTTTGGGGGGTGCGTTGCCCAGAGAGGGAAAGTTTGGGAGCCCGAGCAGGCTTTACAGCTGGCTAGGGTAGGGGGCCCAGGGGGCGGCAGCCCTGGGGATGGGGAAGGAGCAGGAGAAAAAACAAACAAAAAACAAGATAAAAAATAAAGTATTTATTTGGTGGTGGTGCACTTGGTTGAGCACGCACATTACAGTACACAAGGACCCATGTTCAAGCCCTTGGTCTCCACCTGTAGGGGGAAAGCTTCAGAGTGGTGAAGTAAGGCTGTAGGTGTTTCTATGGTTCTTTCCCTCTCTATCTCTCCCTTTCTTCTCAAATTCTCTGTCTCTAACGAATAATAAATACATAAAAAAGTATCTATTGAGTGGAGACAGAGAGAGGGAACAAAACAGAGACACCTGCAGCACTGTTTCACCACTTGTAAAGCTTCCCTCCACTGCAGGTGGGGATCAGGGGCTTGAGCCCAGGTTTTTGTGCATGGTGACATGCATTCAACTGAGTATGCCACCACTCAGCACCTAGTTTCTGTTTTTGTTTTCTTTATCTTTTTAGATTCATTTATTAATGTGGGGAAGAAAGGAACCGCAAAGTATCACTGGCATATTTAATGCAGAGGATTGAATTTGGACCCTTGTATTTGGGAATCCAACACTGTCCACCTGTAGGGCTGCAGGAATAGTTTCTTTTGATCAGCCACTAAAAACTAGGAGGTGGGTTCTAGGTGGTAGAGCAGCGGGTTAAGTGCACATGGCGCAATGCGCAAGGACTGGCTTAAGGATCCTGGTTTGAGCCCCCGGCTACCCACCTGCAGGGGAGTCGCTTCACAGGCAGTGAAGCAGGTCTGCAGGTGTCTATCTTTCCCCCCCCCCCCCCCCGTTTTCCACTTCTCTCTCCATTTCTTTCTGTGCTATCCAACAATGACTTACACCAGTACAACAACAATAAAAAACAAGGGCAAAAAAATAATAAAACAATGATAAACAACAAGGGCAACAAAAGGGGGAAAAATGGTCTGTAGGAGCAGTGGCTTCGTAGTGCAAGCACCGAGCCCCAGCAATAACCCTGGAAGAAAAAAAAGGAGGGAAAGGGGGTGGAAGGGGGCTGGGGAGATAGCATAATGGTCATACAAAAGGACTCTCCTACCTGAGGCTCTGAGGTCCCAGGCTCAATACCTCTGCACCATCACTAGCCTGAGCTGAACAGTGCTCTGGTACTGAATTCTCTCTCTCTCTCCCTTTCACTAAAAAAATAAATAAATAAAATATTAAAAAAGAAAGAAAGAAAGAAAAGAAAAAGGAAGGTAAGAAGGAAAGGGGTACAAAGAAACAAAATTAGTGAAAGGACTTCTGGAAGATCCTTGGGATTCGGGTGGGGATGGCTTACCAGAGGAGCTAACAGTGTGGTGAGCTTTCAGTCCCACCCCCCACATGGTGAAGGAGGAGTGGAGGTTGACCTAACCACCAAGGTCCGTGTGGCACCGGGGATTAATCAGGAACAGAAGGTGCCAAAGACTCATACTCTTTACCAGTTGAGCTCCTTCCTCAGGCTGGAAGATTTTTATTTAAATGAATTTTTGCCACTGGGCCTTTTTGTGTTTGTGTGATTTCATCATTCCCTGTGGCCTCCCCCCTCCCCCGCTGCTTTTAGTATCAGAGGCAGGGAGATAATATAAGAGAGAAGGAGAGATGCCACAGCCCTGCTCCATCACTCATGAAACCTCCCTCATGCATGATACTCTCATATTGTGCTGTGGGGCTTGAACCTGTGTCTTTAGGCATGGTAAAATGTGCAGCCTACTAGATGAGCTATCTTCTGGCCCCTGATGTTTTATTTATTAATTTGTTTATTTTTATTGGAGATAGAAATTGAGAGGCGAGGGGGAGATAAGGAGAGAGTCAGCGAGACACCTGCAGCCCTGCTTCACCACTTGTGAAGCTTTCCCCCTGCTGGTGGGGACCAGGGATTTGAACCTGGGTCCTTGTACAATGTAATGTGTGTGCTTACCGAGGTGCACCACCACCTGGCCCTTTTTTTTTTCTTCCTTTGTTTTTGTTTTTGAAATTTAAGTTTTTTTGAGCAGATACAAGTCTGTTGAAGGCGCAGGGTGGTGGCTCACCTGTCTGAGTGCACGTTATATATAATGATCCATCTGATTTTTTAAAATAAAAAAAATGTATTTGTTGGGTGGAGCTAGATAGTATAATGGTATGCAAAGACAATTGTGCTCGAGGCTCCAAAGTCCCTGGTCCAGTCCCCTATACTACCATAAGCTAGAGCAGAGCAGTGCTCTGTTAAAAAAAAAGGGAATAGTATTTTTTAAAAGAATTTATTTATTCATGAGAGAGATAGGAGGAGAGAAAGAACCAGACATCACTCTGGTACATGTACTGCCAGGAATCGAACTCAGGACCTCATGGTTGAGAATCCAATGCTTTATCCACTGCGCCACCTCCTGGACCACTAGTATTTCTTTTTAAATATTTATTTATTTACTCCCTTTTGTTGCCCTTGTAGTATTTTTTAAAGATTTTATTTATTTATTAATGAGAAAGATAGGGGAGAGAGAGAAAGAGCCATATATCACACTGGTACATGTGTTGCCGTGGATTGAACTCAGGACCTCATGCTTGAGAGTCCAGTGCCTCAGTCACTGCGCCAGCTCCCGGATCACAGTATTTGTTTTTTAATGAGAAAGGAGACAGAAACAGAACATCAGTTTGGCAATGGGATGCTGAAGATAAAACTCAGAACCTCATGCTTGAGAGTCCAGTGCTTTAGGACTGTATTATATCCCAAGTCACTTAATTTCTCATTTTTTTTCTATTTTATTTACTTATTTATTGGATAGGGACAGAAAAATTGAGACGGAGAGAGAAAGACAGACACCTGCAGCACTGCTTCACTTCTCATGAAGCTTTCCCCCTGCATTTGGGAACTGGGGGTTCGAACTTGGGTCCTTAAGCATAGTAACACACACATATTCTCTACTAGGTGTGCCACCACTCAGCCACTGCCACTTAAAAACTGTATTTATTTAGGCTAGAGACAGACATTGAGAGGAGAGTGAATGGGGATAGAGAAAGTCATCTGCAGTTTCATCACTGGGGAAGCTTCTCCCCCCCCGCAGATAGGGACTAGGGCCTTGAACCCAGGTCCTTAAGCACTATAATGTGTGTGCTCTAGCAAGTGCATCATTGCCTGGTCCCTGCTATTTAATTAAAATTATTTATTTATCTATTTTTAAAATTGTTAATGAAAGAGGGACCACATTTAAAAAAAGACTTCTTTTAAAAAAATATTTATTTATTCCCTTTTGTTGCCATTGTTTTATTGTTGTAGTTATTTTTTTATATTTATTGTATTTATTTATTCCCTTTTGTTGCCCTTGTTGTTTTATTGTAGTTATTACTGTTGTTGTCGTTGTTGGATAGCACAGAGAGAAATGGAGAGAGATGGGGAAGACAGAGAGATGGAGAGAAAGATAGACACCTGCAGACCTGCTTCACCGCCTGTGAAGCGACTCCCCTGCAGGTGGGGAGCCGGGGTTCGAACCGGGATCCTTATGCCAGTTCTTGTGCTTTGCACCACCTGCGCTTAGCCCGCTGCACTACAGCCCGACTCCTTGTTGTAGTTATTATTGATGTCGTTGTTGTTAGATAGGACAGAGAGAAATGGAAAGAGGAAGGGAAGACAGAGGGGGAGAGAAAGACAGACACCTGCAGACCTGCTTCACCGCTTGTGAAGCGACTCCCTCGCAGGTGGAGAGCCGGGGGCTTGAACCCGGATCCTTATGCTGGTCCTTGTACTTTGCGCCACATGCACTTAACCCGCTGCGCTACTGCCCGACTCCCCAGAGGGACTACATTTTAAATATATATGTATGTGTGTGTGTGTTTATTTTATTTTTTTGTTTATTTATGAGAAAGATAGGAGGAAAGAGAAAGAACCAGACATCACTCTGGCACATGTGCTGCAGGGGATCAAACTCTGGACCTCATGCTTGAGAGTCCAAAGCTTTATCACTGCACAACCTCCCGGACCACTTTGTGTGTGTGTGTGTGTGTGTATATATATATATATATATTCAGAGCACTGACCACCTGGCTTATAGTGGTATGGGGGATTGAAGCTGGAACTTTGGAGCCTCAGGCATGAGAGTCTCTTTGCATAACCATTATGCTAAAAATTAACTGGTGTGGGAGTGTCCACTGGATAAAAGCCATGAAAGTCTTTTTCATAACCGTTATGCTGTCTCCCTAGTTGTATTTTTATGACATAGATAGAATGGACATAGGTCATGTGGTGGCGCACCTGGATGAGCGCACATGTTACCATGCACAAGGACCTGGGTTTGAGCCTCCGGCCCCCACCTGCGGGGGGAAAGCTTTGTGAGTGGTGAAGCAGGGATGCAGGTCTCTCTCTCTCTCTCTCTCTCTCTTTCAGAGCACTGCTCAGCTCTGGTTTATGGTGGTGCAGGGGATTGAACCTGGCACTATGGAGCCTCAGGCATGAGAGTCTCTTTGCAGAACAATTATGCTATTTACCCCTGCCCAGTCTCTCTCCCTCTCTATCACTCCCTCCCCTCTCCATTTCTGGCTTTCTGTATCCAATAAATAAATAAAGAGAATAACAGAGAGAGAGAGAGAGACAGACAGACAGACAGACATCAATCCCAGAACCTTATGCTTGTGAGGCATGCACTGTGTACAGTTGAGTCACCTACTATAACTCTTACTACTTTCTGGCATGCTATATATACATTTCTATTTATTGCATTCATTATTTTTTTCTGTCCTCCCCTGCTAGCATATAATGTCCATGTGACTAGGGGGAATTCCCTCTTAGTTGTTTACTGACATGTCCCCCAAATGAAAAAGGTGCCTGTTGCAAATATGTGTTAAATGAATGGACACATTTTTCTTTTTCTTTCTTTCTTTTTTAAAAATTTCTTTATTGGGGAACTAATGTTTTACATTCAACAGTAAATACAATAGTTTGTACATGCATAACATTCCCCAGATTCCCATTTAATAATACAACCCCCACTATGTCATTCATCATCTTTCATGGACCTGTATTCTCCCCACCCACCCACCCCAGAGTCTTTTACTTTGGTGCAATACGCCAATTCCAGTTCAGGTTTTACTTGTGTTTTCTTTCCTGATCTTGTTTTTCAACTTCTGCCTGAGAGTGAGATCATCCCATATTCATCCTTCTGTTTCTGACTTATTTCACTTAACATGAATTTTTCAAGGTCCATCCAAGATTGGCTGAAAACGGTGAAGTCACCATTGTTTATAGCTGAGTAGTATTGCATTGTGTATATATACCACAACTTGCTCAGCCACTCATCTGTTGTTGGACACCTGGGCTACTTCCAGGTTTTGGCTATTACAAATTGCGCTGCCAAGAACATGTGTGTACACAGATCTTTTTGGATGGGTGTGTTGGGTTCCTTGGGATATATTCCCAGGAGAGGAATTGCAGGATCATAGGGTAGGTCCATTTCTAGCCTTCTGAGAGTTCTCCACAGAGGTTGGACCAATTGACATTCCCACCAGCAGTGTAGGAGGGAATGAACACATTTTTCTCCCCATACTCATTCACCCCCAAACATCTCAGCCTAACACATATTAACTATTTTTCACTTATCCTCAAATATTCTGTTCCATGGCCACCCCCAAACAAGGAAACTCAGAAATTTTGTGAACAGTTGCATTGACTTCTAAATGAAGAAATGCTAGGCTCTTAGCTCTATGTTCTCTACCTTGTAGACTAAAAATGGTGAGTTTTCCCTAAGCATTCTATATGAATCATGGGGGAGCAACCTGGGAGGTGGCTCAGTGGCTAGAGAGAGTGTTGGGATGTAAAAGCAGGAGGTCTTGAGTTTGATTCCTGGCATTGCGTATGCCAGAGTGATACACTAGTTCTTTTATTTTTCTCTCATGATAAACCAGCAAAGAAATTAACTTATAAATCTTTTGTACAAGCTACTTATTTTAATTAATTACTATATATAGAGAGAAATTGAGAGGGGGAGAGAGGAAGAGAGACATTTGCTGTATTGCTTAACCTCCCATGAAGGTGGAGACTGGGGGCTTGAACCTGGGTCCTTGTGCACCACCACCTGTCCTCTAAGCTATTTGCTTACTGCATAGGGACAGAAAGAAATCAAGGGCGGGGGGAGAGAGGGAGAGAGAGAGGGAGGAAGGGAGGGGGAGAGGAAGAGAGAGACCTGCTTCACTGCTCGTGAACCTTTTCCTTAGCAGGTGGGCACCCAGAGGCTTGAATCCAGGTCTGGTACATTGTAACCTGGTGCGATCAACCAGGTATGCCACCACCCAGCCCCCATAATACTGTCTTTTAAAAATATTTTATTTATTATTAATTTATTTTAATGAGAGAGAGATACAGATAGAGAAAGACCAGAGCACTGCTTAACTCTGGCTTATGGTGGTGCTGGGGATTGAACCTGGGACTTCTCAGAGCCTCTGTCATGCAAGTCTTTTGCACAACCATTATGTTGTCTCCCCAGCCCTAAATCTATCTTTAATAAATAAGGTATTGGGAGGAAGCAAGCATGATACAGCAGTGGACAAAATCTGAGCCATACGTAATATTTGCTTGGGAAACAAGGCATGGTGTGTATATGTAATATTCTTCCTAAGAAGCCTTTTTTTTTTTTTTGCCTCCAGGGTTATCTCTGGGGCTCGGTGCCTGCACTATGAATCCACTGCTCCTGGAGGCTATTATTTCCCTTTTGTTGCCATTGTTGTTATTGCTGTTGTTGTTGTTGGATAAGACAGAACTAGAGAGAGAAGGGGAAGACGGGGCGGGGGGGAGAGACACCTGCAGACCTGCTCCACCACTTGTGAAGCGACCTCCCCCTGCAGGTGGGGAGCCGATGGTTTGAACTGGGATTCTTTTGCCCATCTTGTGTTCGCGTCATGTACGCTTAACCCTAAAATGCCTATTTTATAGCCTATTTCCCTCAACTATTGGTGCTTTTGAACTTGGTGGCATAACCTTGACTTTCATTCCTGAGAATGCTCCTACCCTGTTTGTTGTAGCAATCTTCCTTTAGTGTTTTGAAAACATTAAAAAAAATTTTTTTGAAGTGAAATAGAAAACAGTAAGCAAGCCAATTTCTTTTCTGACAGTGGTTATTGATTCTACTTTCCCACCTTCAACAGTTGTGAAACTGGACAAAATGTAATGAGACAACTATAGTCAGTCATTACAAGCCAAGTATTACAAGAGTGTGGTCCCACAGAGAAGGGAAACACATGATGGGAGCCCAATATTTACTTCAGTTCTCCCTCCACAGGCAATTTTCTTTTCCTTTTTAAAAATTTTTTTAAATGATTTTTTTTAACCAAAGCACTGCTTAGCTCTGGCTGGTGGTGGTACAGGGGGCTGAACCTGGGACTTTGGAGCCTCAGGTATGAGAGTTTCTTTGCATAACCATTATGCTATCTACCCCTGCCCAATTTTCTTTTTCTCTCTTCATTTTTTTTTCCAGAGCACTGATTAGCTCTGGGTTATGGTGGTACAGGGGATTGAACCTGGGGACTTTGGAGCCTCAGGCATGACAGTCTGTTTGCATAACCATTACCCTACCCCTGTCCTTTCTTTTCTTTTTTAAAATATTTCTTATTGTTGGGGGGTGGTTAGTATTTTACAATATGGTTGTTGAAATATGGGCACATCAATATCCCATGACCCTTTTCACTCCCTCTCACTCCTCCCTTCTGGGAGTCTTTTGCTTAGTTCAGTGCACCCTGCTCAGTCCAGCCTTTGCTTTGTGTTTTCCTTTCCAGGTTTGCCTCATTCTCCTTTCTTTCTTTTTTTTATTTAGTTGTGTTTCGTAAACTTTTATTCATTAATTTTTCTGAATTTGTGATTAATAGTAGGTTACAAGATTGTAAGATTACAGTGCACACAACACCCACCACCAATGTTTCCTATCCCTCAATCCATCCCTCCCACCTCCCAAAGATAGTTCTCACAAATCTTCTTTTTTTTTTTAATTTCTTTATTGGGGAATTAATGTTTTGCATTCAATAGTAAATACAATAGTTTGTACATGCATAACATCCCCCAGTTTCCCATATAACAATACAACCCCCACTAGGTCCTCTGTCATCCTTCTTGGACCTGTAACAAGTCTTCTTTTTTAATTATTTTTATTTATTTATTGGATAGAGACAGTCAGAAATTGAGAGTAAGGGGGAGATAGGGAGAGAGACACATAAGAGAGACACTTGCAACACTGCTTCACCACTTGTGAACCTTTCCCCCTGCAGGTGGGAACCGGGGGCTTGAACCCTGGTCTTTGCGCACTGTAACATGTGCGCTCAACCAGGTGTGCCACCACCTAGCTCCCAAATTTTCTTTTCTCAAGTAAGCTTTTTTTTAAATTTAAACTTTATTTATTTCTTTATTGAATGAGACCATCAGAGATTGAGAGGGAAGGGAGAGCTAGAGAGGAAGAGAGACAGAGAGACACCTGCAGCACAGTACTGCTTCACCAATGGCAAAGCTTTCCCCCTGCAAGTGAGGACCAGGGGCTTGTACCTGGGTCCTTGTGTATTGTAACATCTGTGCTCAACCAGGTGCACCACCACCCAGCACTTCTCACAAGCCTTAAAAACAGCTTGTTTGCTCCCCCCTTTCCAGTTCATGTGTATCCTATCTCTAGATTCACATCTGAGTGAAACCATCTGGTAGTTGTCTTTCATCTCTTTCCTTATTTCACTTCTTCTTCTTCTAGCGTTTGCCCTTCTTCCGTAGCCAGTTAACAGAGTCAGGTTGAGCCTGATGTAAAGTTTCGAGACCTCCTTTGAATCTGAAGAGGTGGCAGTAAGCACGATCACCTCCAGTTCCATCCATTTTGTCCCAAAGGACACAATATCATCTTTTTTTGATTGCAGAGTAGTATTTCATGGAATATATATCCCATAACTTTTTTTTTTTGGGGGGGAGTGTTCACTATTTCTGACAAATATATTCATATCCGTGATTTCCCCTGAGGTCAGAAATTCTCAGAGAGATGTCATCTCCCCTGGTCACTTGTGAAATGAAATTGTCTGACTTGCCCATCCTGTGCACAGTCCGTGTAGGTTTTAGACCCACCACTGAACTGCCTGTTACCCTTGTTGACCTCGGCCACGTTCATCTGGATGAGCGTGGTCCTTGGCGCTGATGATGCAGCTGCCAGCAGGGCACTTCTGTGGAACGTACCCATCCGCGCACTCCCCAGCATCATTCTGCGTGGTGGAGTTACACCTGATGCCCACCCAACGAGTGCAAGTGTCGCTTCTTTAGGCAGCCCTCTGTCAATGGGCATCTAGGCTGCTTCCATTCTTTGGCTATTGTGAATAATGCAGCTATGAACACAGGGCTTCATATGCCCTTCAAATTTGTGCTTAAGTGTCCACTGGATAAATGCCCAAGATTGGTTGGATCATAAGGGACTTCCATTTTTATTATGTTTAAATCTAATCTTTAAAAATTTGTGACCAAGGGAGTCGGGCTGTAGCACAGCGGGTTAAGCGCAGGTGGCCCAAAGCCCAAGGACCGGCATAAGGATCCCGGTTCGAACCCCGGCTCCCCACCTGCAGGGGAGTCGCTTCACAGGCGGTGAAGCAGGTCTGCAGGTGTCTATCTTTCTCTCCTCCTCTCTGTCTTCCCCTCCTCTCTCCATTTCTCTCTGTCCTATCCAACAATGACATCAGTAACAATAATAACTACAATAGTAACACAACAAGGGCAACAAAAGGGAATAAATAAATAAAATAAGTATTTGACCAAAAGTAGGCTATAAGATTGTTTATTTATTTACTTATTTTCAAATTTTATTTATTTTCCCCTTTGTTGCCCTTGTTTTTTTTTATTGTTGTTGTAGTTATTATTGTTGTTGTTACTGATGTCATCGTTGTTAGATAGGACAGAGAGAAATGGAGAAATGAGGGGAAGACGGGGGCGGGGGAGAAAGACACCTGCAGACCTGCTTCACCACCTGTGAAGCCACTTCCTTGCAGGTGGGGAGCTGGGGGCTTGAACCGGGATCCCTACGCCGGTCCTTGTGCTTTGCGCTACCTGCGCTTGACCCGCTGCGCTACCACCTGACTCCCAGATTGTTTTTTTAAAACATGAACTTCTTCTTTTTTTAATGTTTATTTGATAGAGACAGCTAGAAATCAAGGGGGGGGGGAGTCGGGCTGTAGTGCAGCGGGCTAAGCGCAGGTGGCTCAAAGCACAAAGACCGGCATAAGGATCCCGGTTCAAACCCCGGCTCCCCACCTGCAGGGGAGTGGCTTCACAGGCGGTGAAGCAGGTCTGCAGGTGTCTGTCTTTCTCTCCTCCTCTCTGTCTTCCCCTCCCTCTCTCCATTTCTCTCTGTCCTATCCAACAACAACAACAACAATAATAACTACAACAATAAAACAACAAGGGCAACAAAAGGGAAAAAATAAATAAAATAAATATATATATAAAAAGTTTAAAATAAAAAAAAAAAGAAATCAAGGGGCAAGAGGGAGGTAGAGAGACAGAGAGACACCTGCAGCCCTGCTTCAACCACTTGTGAAGCTTTCCCTCTGCAGGTGGGGAGTGGGGGCTCGAACCTGGGTCCTTGTGTATTGCACTCAACCAGGTACGACTCCACCCGGCCCCTAGGTTATAAGATATTAAGATTATAGTGTATAGTTTCACATCACACCCACCACCAAAGTTCTGTGTCCCCATCCTCCCATCTTCTAAAGATAACCACCATAGCTCTTAGAAGTTTTAGCAACAGTTTGCTTATAGATATAACCCACTTTGTTTAACCACTGAACAATTGAGGGACATTTCAGTAGTCTGCATGCCTGAGTGCTTTTTTTTTTTTTTTTTTTAATAGAACAAATAAGTTTCTAAAAAGATTTTGTTGGGGCTGTGTGGTGGCACACCTAGTTGAGCACACATGCTACAGTGCACAAGGACCAAAGTTCGAGCCCCCGGTCCCCACCTGCAGGGGTAAAGCTTTGAGAGTGGTGAAATAGGGCTGCAGGTGTCTCTCTGTCTCTCTCCCTCTCTATCACCCTCTCCCTCTCAATTTTTGGCTGTCTCTATCCAATAAATAAAGATAATAAAAATTAAGAGGGTTTTGTTTAGTTATTTTATTTATTTTGGATAGAGACCGAGCTAAGTTGAGAGGAAAGGGGAAATAGAGAGGAAGATAGACACCAAAGTTAATGAAGCTTCTCCTCTGCAGGTGGGGACAAGAGGCTTGAACCCAGATTCTTATTTATGCACTGTAATGTGTGTGCTCAACCAGGCGTGTCACCACCTGCACCCCCTTCCTTATCCCCCAATTTCCCCTTCCTTCCTTCCTCTCTCTCTCTCTCTCTCTCTCTCTCTCTCTTTCTTTCAAAAGAATTTATTTATTTATTCATAAGAAAGACTGGTGGAGAGAGAGAGAAAAAAACAGATATCACTTTGGCATGTGTGCTGCCTGGGATTGAACTCAGGACCTTATGGTTGAGAATCCAATACTTTATCCACTGCACTACCTCCTGGTCCACTTTTTTTTTTTTTTTTTTTTTTTTTTTACCAGAGTCCTGCTTAGCTCCGGCTGATGGTAGTGCCGGGGGATTGTAGCTGGGATTTTGGGGCCTCAGGCAGGAGATTCTCTTTGTATAACCATTATGCTATCTACCCCCTCAACCCCCTCTCAATTTCTCTTTCTCTATCCAATAAAATAAAAATAATACATAAATTGACCTTTAAAAATTTGCGGGGGCCTGGTGGTAGCATAGTGGGTTAAGCACACATGGTGCAAAACACAAGGACCCGTGTAACCCAGTTCAAGCCCCCTGCTCCCCACCTGCAGGAGGGTCACTTCACAAGTGGTGAAGCAGGTCTGCAGGTGTCTTTCTCACCCGCTCTCTGTCTTCCCCTTTTCTCTCAATTACTCTGTCCTATCCAATAACAACAATAGCAAAGGCAACAAAATGGAAAAAATGACCTCCAGGAGCAGTGGATTTGTAGTGTAGGTACCAAGCCTGTGATAACCCTGAAGGTAGAAGAAAAATTGTTTATTTATTTGTGAGAGTGAGCAAGGAGAGTGAGAAAACCAGAGAGTCATTCTGACATGTGATGCCAGGGATCAAGCGTGGCACCTCGTGTTTTCTTTCTTTTTTTTTTTTTTAATTTTTCTCATTATCTTTATTTATGGATAGAGACAGCCAGAAATTGAGAAGAAGGGGGAGACAGAAAGGGAGAGAGACAGAGAGACACCTGCAGCCCTGCTTCACCACTCGTGAAGCTTTCTCCCTGCCAGTGGAGACTGGGGGCTTGAACCTGGGTCCTTGTGCACTGTAACATGTACACTCAGCCAGGTGAGCCACCACCTGGCCCCAAACCTCATGTTTTCAAGCACATCCAGTGCCCTGGCCACTGTGAAACCTCCTAGGCAGCAGAACACTTAGACGCTTGATGTAGATAATCTGGTCTGACAATGTGGCCTTTGCTAAAGTTGAGGAATCCATTCACATTTCACGTTGTAATTGGTGTTGCTAGATTTCTGTTGGCCATCTAGCTAATCTTTTCTGTTCTTCATTTCCTGTACTATTTTATATTAAACACAGTTTCTACTGTGTTTTTAAAATTAACATGTCAGCGGAGGGTAGATAGCATAATGGTTATGCAAACAGACTCTCATGCCTGAGGCTCCAAAGTCCCAGGTTCAATCCCCCGTACCACCAGAAGCCAGAGCTAAACAGTGCTCTGGTTAAATAAAATAAAATAAAATTACCATGTCAGTAACTTTTCTATACTTGAATTATTTTTTTTAAAGATTTTGTTTCTTTATTAATGAGAAACATAGGAGGAGAGAGAAAGAGCCAGTCATCACTCTGGTACATGTGCTGCCAGGGACTGAACTCAGGACCTCATGCTTTAGAGGCCTATACTTTGTCTACTGCGCCACCTCCTGGACCACTTGAGTTATTTTTCTTAGTAGTTGCTCACTTTTTTGTTTCTTTTGTAAATTATACCTTATAAAAGTTGTTTTAAAAAATAGCTTGATAAAAGTTGTTTTAAAAAATAGCTTATGGGGAGTTGGGCGGTCATGCAATGGGGTGAGCGCAGGTGGCACAAAGCACAAGGGCTGGTGTAAGGATCCCGGTTCAAACCCCCGGCTTCCCACCTGCAGGGCAGTCACTTCACAAGCGGTGAAGCAGGTCTGCCGGTGTCTATCTTTCTCTCCCCCTCTCTGTCTTCCCCTCCTCTTTCCATTTTCTTTGTCCTATCCAACAACAACAATAACTACAACAATAAAACAACAAGGGCAACAAAAGGGAATAAATAAATATAAAAAAAACACCTTGAAAAAAAAGCTTGTGGGGGGGTTGGGGAGACAGCATAATGCAAAAAAGACTTTCATGCCTGAGGCGCCATAGGTCCCAAATTCAATCCCCAGCACCACTATAAAGGAGGGATGAACAGTGCTCTGGAAAACAAAACCAAACCAGGTCCCTCCCCTCCCCTCCCTTCTCCTCCCTTCTCCTCCCCTCTCCTCTCCTCTCCTCTCCTCTCCTCTCCTCCCCTCCCCTCCCCTCCCCTCTCCTCTCCTCTCCTCCCCTCTCCTCTCCTCCCCTCCCCTCCCCTCTCCTCCCCTCCCCTCTCCTCCCCTCTCCTCCCCTCTCCTCTCCTCTCCTCCCCTCCCCTCTCCTCCCCTCCCCTCCCCTCTCCTCCCCTCCCCTTCCACCCCTCTCCTCCCCTCCCCTTCCCCTCCCCTCTCCTCCCCTCCCCTCCCCTTCCCCTCCCCTCTCCTCTCCTCTCCTCTCCTCTCCTCCCCTCCCCTCTCCTCCCCTCCCCTCCCCTCTCCTCTCCTCTCCTCCCCTCCCCTTCCCCTCCCCTTCCCCTCCCCTCCTCTCCCCTTCCCTTCCCCTTCCCTCTCCTTCCCTTCCCTCTCCTCCCCTCTCCTCTCTTCTCCTCCTCTTCCCTCCCCTCTCCTCCCCTCCCCTTCCCCTCCCCTCTCCTCTCCTCTCCTCCCCTCCCCTCCCCTCTCCTCCCCTCTCCTCCCCTCTCCTCTCCTCTCCTCCCCTCCCCTCTCCTCCCCTCCCCTCTCCTCCCCTCTCCTCTCCTCTCCTCCCCTCCCCTCTCCTCCCCTCCCCTCCCCTCTCCTCTCCTCCCCTCCCCTTCCCCTCCCCTTCCCTTCCCCTCCCCTTCCCCTCCCCTTCCCCTCCCCTCCTCTCCCCTTCCCTTCCCCTTCCCTCCCCTTCCCTTCCCTCTCCTCCCCTCTCCTCTCTTCCCCTCCCCTCTCCTCTCTTCCCTTCCCTGATTCCGTCTCTTTTCAGGACTGTGACCCAGAGATAGCCCAGTAACTAGAATGATTTGGCTTAAAAGCTTGAGGTCCTCAGGGACTGGCAGGGGGGAAGCTTCAAGAGCAGTGGAACAGTGCTTTGGCTTCTCTCCTGTCCATGGCATTCCCATGTTGTGGCAAGAATCAACTCCTGGGTCTCTTGCATGGTAAGGTGTATGCTCTATGGGCTAAGCTGTTCTCCAATCCCTGACAAAACTTCTGAGAAAAAAATATTATTGATTTATTTCAGGTAGACACGGAAAGAAATTGAGGGAGGGGGAGAGAAAGAGGGAGAGAGAGAGACTGACCTACAGCACTGCTTCAGCACTTGAACCCAGGGGCTTGAACCCAGGTTCTTGAGCACTGTTGGTATGTATGTACTCTCTACCAGGTGCTCCCCTGTGCCCAGACTCCTGAAAAAATTTAATGAGAGAGAGAGAGAGAGAAAAGAGCACCTCGCAGCTCTGGTATATGCAGTGCTGGAGACTGAATCCAGGGCCTCTGGCTTCTGTCTTTGTGCCCTGCTTCTGAGCCATGAGGGCTGCAGGAATCTGGTCACTTGGCCTCAAGTGGGGCTGAGCTCTGAGGCAGCATTTGCACTCAGGGCTCCCTTAAGCAGTCCTCCACCAGACGTTGCCAGTGATTCCACATTTCTTTTTTTTTTCTTTTTTTTTCTTTTTTTTTTTTATTTAAGAAAGGATTAATTAACAAAACCATAGGGTAGGAGGGGTACAACTCCACACAATTCCCACCGCCCAATCTCCATATCCCACCCCCTCCCCTGATAGCTTTCCTATTCTCTATCCCTCTGGGAGCATGGACCCAGGGTCATTGAGGGTTGCAGAAGGTGGAAGGTCTGGCTTCTGTAATTGCTTCCCCGCTGAACATGGGCGTTGACTGGTCAGTCCATACTCCCAGTCTGCCTCTCTCTTTCCCTAGTAGGGTGGGGCTCTGGGGAAGCTGAGCTCCAGGACACATTGGTGGGGTCTTCAATCCAGGGAAGTCTGGCCGGCATCCTGATGGCATCTGGAACCTGGTGACTGAAAAGAGAGTTAACATACAAAGCCAAACAAATTGTTGAGCAATCATGGACCCAAAACTTGGAAAAGTGGAGAGGAAGTATTAGGGAGGTACTCACTGCAAACTCTAGTGTACTTCTGCTTTCTTACTTTGGTGCCATACTCCAAACTCAGTCAATTTCTGCTTTGCGTTTCTACTTCTTTTTTTTTTTTTTTTTACATGCATAACATTCCCTCAGATTCCCATTTAACAATACAACCCCCACTATTTCATTCATCATTTTTCATGGACCTGTATTCTCCCCACCCACCCACCCACCCCAGAGTCTGTCTTTTACTTTGGTGTAATACTCCAATTCCATTTCAGGTTCGACTTGTGTTTTCTTTTCTAATCTTGTTTTTCAACTTCGGCCTGAGAGTGAGATCATCCCGTATTCATCCTTCTGTTTCTGACTTATTTCACTCAACATGATTTTTTCAAGGTCCATCCAAGATCGGCTGAAGACGGTGAAGTCACCATTTTTTACAGCTGAGTAGTATTCCATTGTGTATATATACCACAACTTGCTCAGCCACTCATCTGTTGTTGGACACCTGGGTTGCTTCCAGGTTTTGGCTATTACAAATTGTGCTGCCAAGAACATATGTGTACACAGATCTTTTTGGATGGATGTGTTGGGTTCCTTAGGATATATCCCCAGGAGGGGAATTGCAGGGTCATAGGGTAGGTCCATTTCTAGCCTTCTGAGAGTTCTTCAGACTGTTCTCCACAGAGGTTGGACCAATTGACATTCCCACCAGCAGTGCAGGAGGGTTCCTTTGACCCCACACCCTCTCCAGCATTTGCTGCTGTTACCTTTTCTGATGTATGACATTCTCACAGGAGTGAAGTGATATCTCATTGTTGTCTTGATTTGCATTTCTCTGACAATCAGAGACTTGGAGCATTTTTTCATGTGTTTCTCGGCCTTTTGGATCTCTTCTGTGGTGAATATTCTGTCCAAGTCCTCCCCCCATTTTTGGATGGGGTTATTTGTTGTCTTGTTGTTGAGTCTGGCAAGCTCTTTATATATGTTGGTTATTAAACTCTTATCTGATGTATGGCATGTAAAGATCTTCTCCCATTCTGTGAGGGGTCTCTTGATTTGGGTAGTGGTTTCTTTTGCTGTGAAGAAGCTTTTTAATTTGATGTAGTCCCATAGGTTTATACTTGCCTTAGTCTTCCTTGTAATTGGATTCGTTTCATTGAAAATGTCTTTAAAATTTATGCGGAAAAAAGTTCTGCCAATATTTTCCTCTAAGTATCTGATAGTTTCTGGTTGATTCCACATTTCTTGACTCCTTCCCCTTTCCAGGCTTGCTTCCTCCACCCCCTTATCAGGTTCTTCTGAGAGCACTTCCTTAAATTGTGTTTATGAGCATGAATCCTCATCTCAGTGAGCTCCTGAGGCACCCAGCCCCCAAACAATGATTACTTGTTCCTTGTTCTCCCAGTTACCGTGTAGAGGAACACTCGTTGAAGGAATATTCCAGGCTTCTCTGTGCCCTTTACTTTTTTCCCCAGAAAGGAGAAGTGACATACTAGTGAGTTTGCGATTAGGAATTTGTGATTTTATGCACTAGGCATGCGTGACTTTCTTTTTTTAAACTTAAGCACTTCTTTCCTTTCTTCTTTCTTTTTCCTTCCTTCCTTCCTTCCTTCCTTCCTTCCTTCCTTCTTTCCTTTCCTTCTTTCTTTCTTTCTTTCTTTCTTTCTTTCTTTCTTTCTTTCTTTTCTTTTTTTTTTGCCAGAGCACTACTCAGCTCTGGTTTATGGTGTGTGGTGTGAGGGGGAATTGAATCTGGGACCTGAGAGACTCAGACATGAAAGTCTTTTTGTATAAACATTATGTTATCTCCCCCACCCTTATGTATTTCTTTTTAATTTTTTATTCTTCTTCTTTATTTATTTATTAGATAGAGACATCCAGAAATCAAGAGGAAAGGGGGAGATAAAGAGGGAGAGAGACACCTGCAGCACTGCTTCACTACTCTCAAAGCTTCCCCCTGCAGGTGGGGACTGGGGGCTCGAACCCTGGTCCTTGTATATGGTAAAATGTGCACTCAACCAGGTGTGCCACCCACCACCCAGCTTCTGTATTTATTTCTTAATGAGAGGGAGAGAGAGAGATTAGAGCATCACCCTGGCACATGTGATGCCAGGGAGCAAATTCAGGACCTCATGGTTGGGAGTTCAAAGCTTTATCTACTGTGCCACCTGCCAGATTGCACTGTGTGTGACTTTCATGGAGGCCTTCCTGCCTGCAGAGAGCAAATGCTTAAGTCTGCTCTTGATCACATGGTCAACTTCATGAAAATGGCTCTGCCTTTGCAGGAAAAGCTAGAAATGGAGTCTGAGACAGAGATTTGGGTAACACATATTTTGTTGAGGAAGGTCACTTTAGGAAGAGTCTGTGAGAATGAGAGTAGCAGGATAGGAAGGGGGAAGCGTGTGGACTCAAAGGCCCCTTCCTCGTGGCAGGAGTTGTTTCATGTGGCATAGGGTCTGGTGCTTCAAGTGTTCTCCCATCATGAGAAAAGGAGGTCAGGCCAGTCAGTCAGTCATTGGCAGGAGTGGCAGAGGTAGGAGGCAGGCCATTTTTTCTTTTTTATGTTAATGTTTTGATTTGTTTATTATTGGATAGAGATAGAAAGGAATTGAGAGCGGGGGTAGACAGAGAGGAAGAGAGACAGAGACACCTGCAGCCCTGCTCCACTGCTTGTGAAGCTTTCCCCGCTGCAGGTGGGGACCAGGGGCTTGAACCTGCAACCGTGCGCACTGCAGTGTGTGTGCTTAACCAGGTGTACCACAGCCTGGCCCTATTTCACTGTTTGTTTGCCCTCTGCAAGTGGGAACCAGGGGCTTGAACCTGGGCCCTTGCATACTATAACATGTGCACTCAACCAAGTATGCCATCAGCTGGCCCCCATGCTATTTATTTATTTCAGTTTTATTTTTTGTACTAGAGCCCTGCTCAGCTCTGGCTTATAGTGGTCTGGGGGATTGAACCTGGGACTTTGGAGCCTCACACATGAAAGTCTCTTTGGATAACCACTATACTATCTCTCTCCCCTCCAAGCTTTTATTTATTTATTTTAAAGTTTTTATTTATAAAATGGAAACATTGACAAGACCATAGGATAAGAGGGGTACAATTCTACACATTTCCCACCATCGGAACTCCATATCCCATTCCCTCCCCTGATAGCTTTCTTATTCTTTAACCCTCTGAGAGCATGAACCCAGGATCATTATGGGGTGCAGAAGGTGGAAGGTCTGGCTTCATTACAGCTTCTCTGCTGAACATGGGCATTGGCAGGTTGATCCATACTCCCTGCCTGTCTCTCTCTTTCCCTAGTGGGGCAGGGATCTGGGGAGGTGGGGCTCCAGGACACATTGGTGGGGTCGTCTACCCAGGGAATTCAGGTTGGCATCATGGTAGCATCTGGAACCTGGTGGCTGAAAAAGTTAAGATACAAAGCAGAACAAATTGTTGACTAATCATGAACCTAAAGGCTAGAATATTGCAGATGAAGACTTGGGGTCTCCGTTTTGGAAAAAGCTCTTAGGTCTACTTTAGGTATATTCCAAGGGGCCCATGACCCTACTAGTTTTTGTCTGAGCTGGACATCTAATATGCAGGTGACCTAAGCTATTGTCTGGGGGATGATGTCACAGTTGGAAAAAGGACTAGAAAGCTAGATCAGGGAAGAGAGTAGCTCCTAAATATGGGAAAACTATATAAATATTGTTAACTGTAGACACCATCAATCTGATCTGGTGCCCATAGTCTGCACAGTAGCCTATGTAACCTCTGCATCCCTGTAGGTCTGAGCTCACATTCCATGGTCATGACTAGGAACATTCCAGGCTGCGCCAATTTCAGGACCCATCATCCTCGGGTGGTGGGCAGAGCATGTTATCTAACCTCCCTTTGGAGAATGGAACATTCCCTGGCATTGTTGATTCACATTGAGGGCCAGGTCCGATAGGGGCCCGCCTCCAAGTTTTTTTAAATTTTTGCCTCCAGGATTATTGCTGGGGCAAATCCACTGCTCCTGGAAGCTAATTTTTCTCCTTTTGTTGCCTTTTTTTTTTTAATAGTTGTGGTTATTATTATTCTTGTCATTGATGTCATTGTTGTTGGATAGGACAGAGAGAAATGGAGAGATGAGGGGAAGACAGAAGGAGAGAAGGCTAGACACCTGCAGAGCTGCTTCACTGCCTGTGAATTGACCTCCCTGCAGGTGGGGAGCCGGGGGCTTGAACCTTGATCCTTACTCCCAGTCCTTGCACTTAGCAGTGTGCATTTAACCCACTGCACTACCACTCAACCCCCCTCCTCCAAGCTTTTTAAAGCAAGCATCAAATCAGCCCATCCAAAAACCAGGGTTGAACTCATTTTTTTTACTTCAGCTGGTCATCAAGGATATTTGTGAGGAAGAGGCATCTGTGCAGCAGTGGTGGGTGATGCAAATGTCTAGGTCACTTGTGTCCCAGGAATACTGATGTACTACTTTCCTTACAGTAGAAATCTGATACAATCCACCTTATGGGAGTCGGGCGGTAGTGCAGTGGGTTAAGCGCACGTGGCGCAAAGCACAAGGACCGGTGTAAAGATCCCGGTTTGAGGTCCCGGCTCCCCACCTGCAGGGGAGTCGCTTCATAAGCGCTCATTCACAAGCGGTGAAGCAGGTCTGCAGGTGTCTATCTTTCTTTCCCCTTCTATGTCTTTCCCTCCTCTGACCATTTCTCTCTGTCCTATCCAACAATGACGGCATCAAGAACAACAACAGTAATAACTACAACAATAAAAACCAACAAGGGCAACAAAAGGGAAGAAATAAAATAATAAATATTAAAAAAAAAGGATCCACCTTATGGTGGGCGGTTCTGAGAACACAGCCACTTAATATGCAAAGGTCAGATGCTCAATTTCTTTTTATGAAAACGGATAGGACTGAGTTCCTCTTTGTTTATTTATTTATTTATTTTTGCCTTCAGGGTTATTGCTGGGACTTGTTGCCAGCATTACGAATCCACTGCTCCTGGTGGCCATTTTTTTCCCATTTTATTGGATAGCACAGAGAGAAATTGAGAGGGGTGGTGGAGATAGAGGGGGCGTGGGGGGATAGTATAATGGTTATGCAAAATGCGATTCTTATGCCTGAGGCTCCAGAAGTCCACAGGTTTAAACTCCCACACCATCATAAACCAGAGCTGAGTAGTACTCTGGTTAAAAAACTTAAAAAGGGGGGGGGCAGGTGGTGGTGCACCTAGTTAAGTGCTTACATTACTGTGTGAAAGGATCCAGGTTTAAGGCCCTGGTCCCCGCCTTCAGGGGGAAAGCTTCACAAATGGTGAAGCAGGTCTGCAGGTGTTCCTTTGACTCCCTCTCTATCTCCCGTCTCAATTTCTCTCTGTCTCTATTCAATAATAAATTTAAAAAAAACTTTAAAAAATAAAAAAGAGGGGAAGAGGCAGAGAGACACCTACAGACCTGCTTCACTGCTTGTGAAGCATTCCTCCTGCAGTTAGGGAGTGGGGGCTCGAACCCTGATCCTTGCACGGGTCCTTGCGCTTTGTAGTACGTGTGCTTAACTGGCTGCGCCACCGCCCGGCCTTCTTGATTTACAATATCATCAAGTTTCTGGAGGACAACTTTACACCTCTCTGTGTGTATAAGAGCCACTGCACTCACCCAAGTGTTGAGTTTCTACCAGGGCCCAGTGAAAGGCCAGGACTTCTATTTTCAAATGACATGTAGTCAGTTCTCTGCTTCCAGATGTTACTGTCTTTTCTAAGCATCTGCACTACAGTGTTCCTATTTGAGCTTTTCTTTCTTTAACTACAGGTGTCCCTAATATCATGGAACTTCCTGGATCCTATAAACTAAGTGTTAGGATTATATTTACTGTGACTTCAACTTGGTACAGAGCTTTTTTTTTTGTTCTAGGCCCCATTCAGAACTAGTATCCATCTCTATGTCATTCAATTAATGGAGGAGTACAGCAAGCCCAAGTATAAAATGCCTTGCTTGCAGACCATCTGTGTACTCATTTCTAAAGTTGGGAGCTTCAAAGTGAAACAATTTGCCCACCTGTTTGGAACAGATTTCCTGGTATTATTGCCCAGAACCTATATAGATATCTAACACCTTTAAAAATATTTTATTGACTTATTAATGAGAGGGAAAAGATGATATATAGAGAAAGAGAACCAGATATCAATCATTCTGGTACATGTGTTCTGGGGATCAAATTTGGGACTTGCTGCTTGAGAGCCTAACACTTTGTCCACTGCGCCACCTTGTGGACAACTCTTAACAACTTTTCACTCGTGGCTCACCCTTGAATCTTTTTAGGACTTTCCAGAGTGTCTATGTCTTTTTCAATATTTATTTATGTATTTATTTATGAGAGAGAGAGAGAAAGAAAGAGAGAGAGAGAGAAAGAAAGAGAGAGGGGGAGAGAGAGAGAGAGAGAGAGAGAGAGAGAGAGAGAGAAAGAAAGAAAGGGAGAGAGAGAGAGAGAGAGAGCGCGCAACATCACTCTGGCATGTGTGATGCTGGTGATCAAACTCAAGACTGCTTGCCTGAGAGTCCAATGCCTTATCCTCTGTGCTGCCACTTCTTCTTTTCTTTCTTTCTTTCTTTCTTTCTTTCTTTCTTTCTTTCTTTCCTTCTTTATTTCTTTTTCTTCAGGTAGAGGGTGAGAACAGTGTGGGAGGTAGTGCAGTGGATAAAGCATTGAACTCTCAAGCCTCAAGTTCCAAATTCAATCCCTGACATTACATATGCCAGTGATGCTCTGGTTCTCGTTCTGTCTCTTTTTTTCTCTCTCTCTCCTTCTCTTTCATAAATCTATTAATCTTTGAAAAAGGCAGAATGTGAGAGGAAGAGAAGAGAGAAAGACAGAGAACAGAGAGGTGCCACAGCATGACCCTACCTCTTTGCATGTCACGGCTTGAGACTCAAACCTGGGTCCTTGCTTATGGTGAAAGGTGACCTATCTCCCAGTCCCCTCCACCCCGGACATGTTTGATGCCTAACATGCGACAGAGCAAATTAAAAAAATAAGTAAATAAGTAAATAAACAGGAGAGTTTTAGGCTTCATGAAAAGACAAGAAAGGAAACTGGCGACTGGTTCTATAGACTACACCTGCCTGCTCAGATCCCAGAGCTTCATTCTGCTGACAGAACTGTAAGAAATGCTGTTCCGGGAGTTGGGTGGTAGTGTAGCGGGTTAAGCACACATGGTGCAAAGCGCAAGGACCAGTGTAAGGATCCCGGTTGGAACCCCCGGCTTCTCACCTGCAGGGGAGTCACTTCACAGGCAGTGAATCAGGTCTGCAGGTGTCTATCTTTCTCTCCTCCTCTGTCTTCCCCATCTCTCTCCATTTCTCTCTATCCTGTCCAACAACGACGACATCAAGGATAATGACAACAATAAGAAATAAGGGCTACAAAAGGTAAAATAAATACAAAAAACTAAAAAAAAGAACTGCTGTTCCATATGGCAGACTCCAAATGCAAAAGTACTATTCTTAACACAAAAAGAAACTTTAGTCCATATTCTTCTTTCCTTTGTTCATTTTAAAAAATGTATTTTTTATATTTATTTTTCCCTTTTGTCCTTGTTTTTTATTGTTGTAGTTTTATTATTGTTGTTGATGTCGTTGTTGGATAGGACAGAGAGAAATGGAGAGAGGAGGGGAAGACAGAGGGGGAGAGAAAGACAGTTCACTGCCTGTGAAGCAACTCCCTTGCAGGTGAGGAGACTGGGGCTCGAACTGGCATCCCAACGCCGGTCCTTGTACTTTGTGCCACGTGCATAATGCTTAACCTGCTGGGCTACCATCCGACTCCCAAAAATGTTTTTCTTAAGCGCACATGGCACAAAGCACAAGGACTGGCATAAGGATCCCGGTTCGAGCCCCCGGCTCCCCACCTGCAGGGCAGTCACTTCACAGGCGGTGAAGCAGATCTGCAGGTGTCTATCTTTCTCTCCCCCTCTCTGTCTTCCCCTCCTCTCTCCATTTCTCTCTGTTCTACCCACCAACAATGACATCAGTAACCACAACAATGTTAAACAACAAGGGCAACAAAAGGGGAAATAAATAAATAAAAAGCTTTGAAAATATATTTCAGTGAAGAAAGGGGCGAAAGACTTGAAAAGGGGGCCAACTTACTTGCTCGAGCTATGGGAATCACTTAATAGGAATCCTGTGGCCAGGAGGGGCTGAGTGGTAGAGCATAGGACTTGAGTGCTTAAGGCTCTGGGTTCCATCCCCAGCATTAGGTAAGCCACAGTGGTTCTCTGGTATCTCTCTCTCTCTCACTCAAATAATTGTGTTTTTTTCTTAAAGATTTATTTATTTATGCATTTGTTTGTTATAAAGGAAGAGAGAAAGAACCAGACATCACTCTGGTACATGTGCTGCCAGGTATCGAACTAAGGCCCTCATTCTTGAGAGTCCAATGCTTTATCCACTGCACCACCTCCTGGACCACACCTCAAATAATTTTTAATTTTGTGTATTAATAAAATCATCTTGGGCCTGGTGGTGTACCTGGTTGAAAGCACAAATGAGCAAGGATCCAGGTTCAAGCCTTCAGTCCCCACCTGCAGGTGATGGGGGGAGCTTCATGAGCAGTGAAGCGATGCTGTTGGTGTCTATTTTTCTCTCTCCCTTTCTTTTTTTTTTTTTTTTAAATTTTTTCCCCTTTTGTTGCCCTTGTTTATCATCGACGTTGCTGTTATTGCTGTCGTTGTTGGATAGAATAGAGAGAAATCGATAGAGGAGGGAAAGACAGAGGAGGAGAGAAAGATAGACACCTGAAGACCTGCTTCACTGCCTGTGAAACAAACCCCCTGTAGGTTAGAGAGCCTGGGGCTCGAACCAGGATCCTGATGCTGGTCCTTGTGCTTTGTGCCGTGTGCGCTTAACTCTCGGCATCACTGCCTGGCTCCCTTCTCTCTCCCTTTCTATTTTCCTCTCCCCTCTCAATTTCTTTTTGTCCTATCGAATGAAACAGAGAGAAAGGCAGAAAAAAAAGGCCACTGGGAGAATTGGATTTGTAGCTTTATTGATAATCCTGGTGGCAATAAAAAAAAAGATGTCTGGGAGGTGGCGCAGTGAATAAGGCATTGTACTCTCAAGTATGAGATCCTGAGTTCAGTCCCCAGCAGTACATGTACCAGAGTGATGTCTGATTCTTTCCCTCTCCTATAATTTCTCATGAATCAGTAAATAAAATTTAAAAAAAAAGAAAAAGGAAAAAAACTGAAAAAATATCACATTTCCTAAGAAAAATAAATTACATTTCTTTTTCTTCTTGAATTATTTATTTATTAGTGAGTTAATGGGATGCATTGGATCGACCTTCTCGTGGTGCATCCCGTGAGTACCCATTCATTGGGGAAACTGACGATCCTTCCTAGCCGACTGAATCCACATGGATCCCAGTCACTTTCAAAGCCAGCAACAAGCAGCTCCTGGCAGCTTTCAACCTGACGCTGTTGACTGGCTACGGAAGAAGGGCAAACGCTAGAAGAAGAAGTGAGTTAATAATGATTAACAAGATTGGAAGATAACAGTGGTACAATTCCATACTGTTCCCTCCACTAGAGATCCATGTCCCATCCCTTCCACTGGAAGCTTTCCTATTCTTTATTCCTCTGGGTGTATGAGGCAAAATTCATTTTGGGGAGCAGAAGGTTGAAAGTCTGGCTTCTGTAATTGCTTCTCTGCTGAGCACAGATGTTGGCAGGTTGATTAGTACCCCCAGCCTGTTTCTATCTTTCCCTAGTGGGGTAGGGCTTTGGAGAGTTGAGATTCCAGGACACATTGGTGAGGTCATCTGCCCAGGAAAGTCAGGATGGTGTCATCTATAACTTGGTGGCTGAAAAGGTGGACAGATATTGTTCAATACACAGGAACCCAAAGATAGGAATAGAGCAAATAAAATTAAGGACTTTTGTGTGGGTAGAAGCTAGGGAGTCCAGCCTCCCTTCAGATGATGGAACATTCTCTACAGTTGTTGATCCAAATTGAGGGCAAAGTCCTATGGGAGCCCACAAAGGGGTCTATTTTGTTGTTCCTGATAGAATAACCGGTAACAATGGAGAGAGGGATTTATTTGAGGTCTAGGCCCATCATGTCTGTTTGGAAATCTTAGTACTCCCCGAAAAAAGGCCCCAGCTGATGGACGACATACTCTATGCTACGCCTGAGGAAGATGGGCCATTATCAGGGCAGCTTAGAATGTTCCTACTCATGACCACAGAATGTGAGCTCAGATCTACAGGGATGCAGAGATCACATAGGCTCCTAAGCTGAATATGGGCTTCAGATCACATCAGATCAGTGGGGTTTACAGTCAACAATATCTACACATCTTTCCCATGTTTGGGAGCTACTCTCTTCCCTGATCCAGCTTTCTGTTCCTTTTTCCAACTGTGAAAGCATCTCCCCAGACAATAACTTGGATCCACCTGCATTTCAGATTTTAGGCTCAGATTTCAGGGAAAACAAACAAACAAAAACAAAACTAGTATAGCCATAGGCCCTTTGGAATATAACTAAAACATGCCTACTAGCTGTCTACAAAACAGAGCCCCCCCCCCCAAACTCTTCATCTGCACTATTCCAGCCTTTAGGATCATGATTAGTCAACAATTTGTTGGGCTTTATATATTAACTTTCTTTTTAGCCACCAGGTTCCAGATGCCAGCATGATGCCGACCAGACTTCCCTGGACAGACGACCCCACCAATGTGTCCTGGAGCTCTGCTTCCCCAGAGACCCACCCTACTATGGAAAGAAAGAGGCAGGCTGGGAGTATTGATCACCCTGTCAATGCCCATGTTCAGCAGGGAAGCAATTACAGAAGCCAGACCTTCCACCTTCTGCATCCCACAATGACCCTGGGTTCATGCTCCCAGAGGGATAAAGAATAGGAAAGCTATCAGGAGAGGGGATGGGATACAGAGTTCTGGTGGTGGGAATTGTGTGGAGTTGTAGCCCTCTTATCCTATGGTTTTGTCAGTGTTTCCTTTTTATAAATAATTTAAAAAAAAAAGAAGCTAGGGAGTCTATATTAGTAATTCTTTTTTTTTTGAGTTTTTTTTTTTTTTTTTTGTCTCCAGCGTTATTTCTGGGGCTCAGTGCCTACACTATGCACCCACTGCTCTTGGAGGTCACATTTTTCCCATTTTGTTGCCCTTGTTATTATTGTTGTTATTGGATAGGACAGAGAGAAGTCGAGAGAACAGAGGTGGGGAGAGAAAAATACACACCTGCAGACCTGTTTCACCACTTGTGAAGTGACCCTCTCTGCAGGTGGGGAGCTGGGGGCTTGAACTGGGATCCTTGCTTTTTGTGCCATGTGCGCTTAACCCACTGTGCTACCACCCAGACCCGACTTTAGTAGATTTTTGCTTGAGCCTGGCAGCTAACATGCATGTGGGCTAAAGGTATTGTCTGGAAAGATGGTGTCAGAGTTGAGAAAGGACTAGAAAGCTGGATTAGGGCAGAGAATAGCTCCCAAATATGAGGAAAGTGTATAAATACCATTAACTGTTAACCCATCTATCTGACCTAGGATCCATATATATTCATATTTAGCACAAGAGCTTGTGATGGTTTCTACAACCGTATATTTCTGATCAGCTGTGAAATGTTCTAGTATGGATGATCTGGAATTATTTTTTGTGTATTTGTTTTATTTTACTGAGAGAAAAATACAGAATGAGAGAGAGAGACTGAGAGACCAAGACCAGAGCACTGCTCAGCTCTGGCTTATGGTGGTGCGGATAATTGAACTTGGGACTTTGGAGCTCAGGCATAACTGTTTATTTATTTTTTATAACCACTATACTGTTTCCCCTGGCTGTGACCCCCCCCCCCAGGGTTATTGCCTGCACAAGGGCTTGGTGCCTGCACAATATCTTTTTTCTTTTTAATTATTAATTAATTAATTTTGTATTATATTTATTTATTTATTGGATAGAGACAGCCAGAAATTGAGAGGAAGGGGAAGATAGAGAAGGGGAGAGACAGAGAAACACCTGCACACCTGTTTTACCATTTATGAAGCTTTCCTCCTGCAGGTGGGGAGCAGGGACTTGAACCTCGGTCCTTGTGTGTTATGATATGTGCGCTCAACTAGGGGCACCACCATTCCAGCCCCATTAATGAATTATTTTTTAAATATTATGATAGAGACAGAAATAAGGAGAGGGGGACAGAGAAGGAGAGAGGAAGAGAGACAACTGCCGCCCTGCTCCATCAATTGTGAAGCTTCCCCTTGCAGGCTGGGTTACTGGGTCCTTGAACCTGGGTCCTTACACATGGTAACTTGTGTACTTAACCATGTGCTTCACCGCCCAGCCCTTGACGTAATGTGGATTTATTTTTATTATTTTTAAAATGTCATTTTAAAAATAAAGATTCTATTTATTTATTTATTTATGAAGAAGATAGGAGGAGAGAGAGCAAGAAAGAACCAGACATCACCCTGGTACATGTGCTGCTGGGATTGAACTCGGGACCTCATGCTTAAGAGGCTAATACTTTGTCCACTGCGCCACCACCTGCACCACCATAATGTGAATTTAAAAATCAAACAATCTAGTTTGGAGCACAAGTGGGGCCATCTTTATCATCAATAATGAATAATACCAAAGCAAAAACAGTTAGCATGCATTTAAGTTTTCCCACCCCAGTACTAAGGAGACTTAATACCGCTTAGCCTCCAAGATCTGATGAGACTTTATGCTTTCACGGTGGCATGACTGTAGACTTCATTTAGCTTCTCAAGCTCCAATTTTAATACAGAAGTGTTTTATTAATTGGTTTGATCAAAAAGCTTACACTTTTGGGAGGGCACAGAACTCTGGTGGTAGGTACGGTGTCGACTCTCCCCCTGTAACCTTATAAACCATTATTAAATCCCTAATAATGATTATATTGAGTTAAAAAAAGTTGGGGCGGGGCAAGTGATGGCACAGCTGGCTAAGTGCATACATTACAGTGCTCAAAGACTCAGTTTCAAGCCCCTGGTCCCCACCTGCAGGGGGAAAGCTTCACGAGTGGGTAAAGCAGGTCTGCAGGCCTCTCTCTCTCTCTCTCTCTCTCTCTCTCATTTTCTCTCTGCTCTATCCAGTAATAAATAAAGATATTAAAAATAAAAATGTTTTAAAAGTTTTTTACTATTATCATTATTTATTTAGTGGATAGAGACAGCCAGAAATTGAGAAGGGGAGACAGACAGACAGAGAGAGAGACAGACACCTGCAGCACTGCTTTAGCACTTGTGTAGCTTTCCCCCTGCAGGTGTGGACCGGGAGCTTGAATCCGGTCCTTGGGGATTATACCACATGCACTCAAACAAACGCACCACCACTCGGCCGCAAAATGATCTTTAAAAAAAAGAAGAGTATCGGGAGTCAGGTGTTAGCGCAGCAGGTTAAGCGTAGGTGGAACAAAGCACGAGGACCGGCGTAAGGATCCCGGTTCGAGCCCCCGGCTCCCCACCTACAGGGAGAGAGCTTCACAAGTGGTGAGGCAGAGCTGCAGGTGTCTCTCTGTCTCTATCCCGCTCTAACATCCCCTTCCCTCTCAATTTCTGGCTGTCTCTATCCAATAAATAAAGATTTAAAAATTCTAAAAAAAATTTTTTTAAAAAGGAGTATCTTAAAAAAAGTTTACATAGTGGTCATGGAGGTGGCTTAGCAGAGAGAGCACAGTACTTGCATATGTGCATCTTTGTATCCAGTCCCCTGGCACCAGAATATGCTGGAGCAGAGAGCTTCCTCTCTCTTCCTCTTCTTCTCCTTTTCAGTCTTTTTGCATAACTATTATGCTATCTCCCTAAGCCACTAACAAAATCTTTGAAAAAAGTTGATGTTGAAGAGGAAAGCCTTTAATTAACAGAAATCTGGTAGTCACTGATAAAGACTGTGGAAGACAGGTCTGCAGGAAGATGGGAGGCACCTTCTCTCCAGCTCCAGTTTGGGCAGATAAAAAGGGTGGGGAGCTGTTATTTATAGAACTCTCTGACTGTTAGAAGAATGTAAA
Organism: Erinaceus europaeus; assembly: GCF_950295315.1. Classification (NCBI taxonomy): domain Eukaryota; kingdom Metazoa; phylum Chordata; class Mammalia; order Eulipotyphla; family Erinaceidae; genus Erinaceus; species Erinaceus europaeus. The sequence goes on from NC_080185.1 coordinate 21,081,984, forward strand.
TATTGGTTTAGACCAAAGTGAACAACATCTAAGGATGGGTGTGTCCTTTCGACTGAAAACGTTAGTCATGTTCACTGAGCACAAGAAGTTCCTCTTGAACTGACCTCCTATAATGTATTTTTTTTTTACCTGAAGGCTGAGGGTGGGAAAAGGGACTGGGCTGCAGCCCCGCCATAGCATCTGAGTCCTGCATCTGCGCAGGCGCGGGTTTGCGGGCCACGCCCACACGTGCTAGGATGACCTCACGTGATGCACGTCGGGCCCCGCCCACCAGGGTCTGCCCCGCCCACCAAAGGCTGAGCTCGGTTCTGCCCATTGGCTGAGCCTGCATCACAGGAGCACAGGGAGGGTGTTGACCCGCCCCCAGATCCACCACACCTGCAGCCCTTCCAATCCACACGTCCATCTCCAGGAAAGTGACTTAGGAACCTTCTGCATTGGCACAGCCATCAGTCCAGCCAAGTCAAAGGTGGGGCTGCACAGACAGGGGCACTCTGATGGTGGAAGGCGGGGGAGGGACCAGGTGGTGGTCCACCAGGCACCATGTGCTTGGACCCAGGTTCAAGCCCCAGGTCTCCACCTGTATGGGCAACTTTCAGGGACAGTGGGTCAGTGTTGCAGCTCACGCTCTCTCTTTTTCCATTTCTTTTCTTTCTTTTTTAAAAATTTATTTCTTTATTGGGGAATTAATGTTTTACATTCAACAGTAAATACAATAGTTTGTACATGCATAACATTCCCCAGTTTCCCATTTAACAATACAACCCCCACTAGGTCATTTATCATCCTTCATGGACCTGTATTCTCCCCACCCACGCACCCACCCCAGAGTCTTTTACTTTGGTGCAATAGGCCAATTCCAGTTCAGGTTCGACTTGTGTTTTCTTTTCTGATTTTGTTTTTCAACTTCTGCCTGAGAGTGAGATCATCCCATATTCATCCTTCTGTTTCTGACTTATTTCACTCAACATGATTTTTTCAAGGTCCATCCAAGATCGGCTGAAGACGGCGAAGTCACCATTTTTTACAGCTGAGTAGTATTGCATTGTGTATATATACCACAACTTGCTCAGCCACTCATCTGTTGTTAGACACCTGGGTTGCTTCCAGGTTTTGGCTATTACAAATTGTGCTGCCAAGAACATATGTGTACACAGATCTTTTTGGGTGGATGTGTTGGATTCCTTAAGATATATCCCCAGGAGAGGAATTGCAGGATCATAGGGTAGGTCCATTTCTAGCCTTCTGAGAGTTCTCCAGACTGTTCTCCACAGAGGTTGGACCAATTGACATTCCCACCAGCAGTGCAGGAGGGTTCCTTTGACCCCACACCCTCTCCAGCATTTGCTGCTGTTACCTTTTCTGATGTATGACATTCTCACAGGAGTGAAGTGGTATCTCATTGTTGTCTTGATTTGCATTTCTCTGACAATCAGAGACTTGGAGCATTTTTTCATGTGTTTCTCGGCCTTTTGGATCTCTTCTGTGGTGAATATTCTGTCCAAGTCCTCCCCCCATTTTTGGATGGGGTTATTTGTTGTCTTGTTGTTGAGTTTGGCAAGCTCTTTATATATGTTGGTTATTAAACTCTTGTCTGATGTATGGCATGTAAAGATCTTCTCCCATTCTGTGAGGGGTCTCTTGGTTTGGGTAGTGGTTTCTTTTGCTGTGAAGAAGCTTTTTTTTTTTAATTTTTTTATTTAAGAAAGGATTAATTAACAAAACCCTAGGGTAGGAGGGGTACAACTCCACACAATTCCCACTGCCCAATCTCCATATCCCACCCCCTCTCCTGATAGCTTTCCTATTCTCTATCCCTCTGGGAGCATGGACCCAGGGTCATTGAGGGTTGCAGAAGGTGGAAGGTCTGGCTTCTGTAATTGCTTCCCCGCTGAACATGGGCGTTGACTGGTCGGTCCATACTCCCAGTCTGCCTCTCTCTTTCCCTAGTAGGGTGGGGCTCTGGGGAAGCTGAGCTCCAGGACACATTGGTGGGGTCTTCAATCCAGGGAAGTCTGGCCAGCATCCTGATGGCATCTGGAACCTGGTGACTGAAAAGAGAGTTAACATACAAAGCCAAACAAATTGTTGAGCAATCCTGGACCCAAAGCTTGGAAAAGTGGAGAGGAAGTATTAGGGAGGTACTCACTGCAAACTCTAGTGTACTTCTGCTTTCTTACTTTGGTGCCATACTCCAAACTCAGTCAATTTCTGCTTTGCGTTTCTACTTCTTTTTTTTTTTTTTTACATGCATAACATTCCCCAGGTTCCCATTTAACAATACAACCCCCACTATTTAATTCATCATTTTTCATGGACCTGTATTCTCCCCACCCACCCACCCACCCCAGAGTCTTTTACTTTGGTATAATACTCCAATTCCATTTCAGGTTCGACTTGTGTTTTCTTTTCTAATCTTGTTTTTCAACTTTGGCCTGAGAGTGAGATCATCCCGTATTCATCCTTCTGTTTCTGACTTATTTCACTCAACATGATTTTTTCAAGGTCCATCCAAGATCGGCTGAAAACGGTGAAGTCACCATTTTTTACAGCTGAGTAGTATTGCATTGTGTATATATACCACAACTTGCTCAGCCACTCATCTGTTGTTGGACACCTGGGTTGCTTCCAGGTTTTGGCTATTACAAATTGTGCTGCTAAGAACATATGTGTACACAGATCTTTTTGGGTGGATGTGTTGGGTTCCTTAGGATATATCCCCAGGAGGGGAATTGCAGGGTCATAGGGTAGGTCCATTTCTAGCCTTCTGAGAGTTCTCCAGACTGTTCTCCACAGAGGTTGGACCAATTGACATTCCCACCAGCAGTGCAGGAGGGTTCCTTTGACCCCACACCCTCTCCAGCATTTGCTGCTGTTACCTTTTCTGATGTATGACATTCTCACAGGAGTGAAGTGGTATCTCATTGTTGTCTTGATTTGCATTTCTCTGACAATCAGAGACTTGGAGCATTTTTTCATGTGTTTCTCGGCCTTTTGGATCTCTTCTGTGGTGAATATTCTGTCCAAGTCCTCCCCCCATTTTTGGATGGGGTTATTTGTTGTCTTGTTGTTGAGTCTGGCAAGATCTTTATATATGTTGGTTATTAAACTCTTATCTGATGTATGGCATGTAAAGATCTTCTCCCATTCTGTGAGGGGTCTCTTGATTTGGGTAGTGGTTTCTTTTGCTGTGAAGAAGCTTTTTAATTTGATGTAGTCCCATAGGTTTATACTTGCCTTAGTCTTCTTTGTAATTGGATTCGTTTAATTGAAAATGTCTTTAAAATTTATGCGGTAAAAAGTTCTGCCAATATTTTCCTCTAAGTATCTGATTGTGGTCTAACATCCAAGTCCTTGATCCACTTGGAATTTACTTTTGTATTTGGTGAAATACAGTGGTTCAGTTTCATTCTTCTGCATGTTTCAACCCATTGTTTCCAACACCATTTGTTGAAGAGACTCTGCTTTCCCCATGTAATAGTCTGGGCCCCTTTGTCAAAGATTAGATGTCCATAGGTGTGGGGCCTCATTTCTGGGCTCTCAATTCTATTACACTGGTCAGTGTGTCTGTTCATGTTCCAGTACCAAGCAATTTTGATGACAATGGCCCTATAATACAGTTTGAGATCTGGGAATGTGATGCATCCAGTTCTGTTCTTCTTTCTTAAGATTGTTTTGGCAATTCTAGGTCTTTTCTGGTTCCAGATAAACATTTGTAGCATTTCTTCTATTCTCCTAAAAAATGTGCTTGGGATCTTGATGGGGATAGCATTAAATTTGTAGATGGCTCTGGGTAATATATTCATTTTGATGATGTTAATTCTTCCAACCCATGAACATGGAATATCTTTCCACTTCTTTGTGTCTTTTTCAATTTCTTTGAGTAGTGACTCATAATTTTCAGTATACAAGTCTTTCACTTCTTTGGCTAGGTTTACTCCTAGATATTTTATTTTTTTTGTTGCTATAGTAAAAGGAACTGATTTCTGGACTTCAATTTCTTCTAACTTAGTGTTTGCATAGAGGAATGCCACTGACTTTTGAATGTTAATTTTATAGCCTGACACCTTACTGTATTGCCTGATGATTTCCAAAAGCTTCTTGCTGGAGTCCTTAGGTTTTTCCATGTATACTATCATGTCATCTGCAAATAAGGATGGTTTGACTTCATCTCTTCCAATCTGTATGCCTTTAATTCCTTGCTCCTGCCTGATTGCTATGGCAAGAACTTCCAACACTATGTTGAATAGTAATGGTGATAGTGGGCAGCCCTGTCTAGTACCTGATCTGAGGGGAAATGCTTCCAGTTTTTCACCATTGAGTATGATGTTGGCTGTAGGTTTGCTATATATAGACTCCACTATCTTCAGGAATTTTCCATCTATTCCCATATTTTGTAGTGTTTTGATCATAAAGAGATGTTGTATTTTGTCAAAGGCTTTCTCCGCATCTACTGATATTACCATGTGGTTTTTGGTCTTGCTTTTGTTGATGTGGTGGATCACATTGATTGATTTACGTATATTAAACCAACCTTGCATGCCTGGGATAAACCCCACTTGGTCATGATGAACAATCTTTTTGATATACTGCTGTATCCGGTTGGCTAGAATTTTGTTCAATATTTTCGCATCTATGTTCATCAGAGATATTGGTCTGTAGTTTTCCTTTTTGATTGTGTCCCTGTCTGCTTTTGGTATCAGGGTGATGTTGGCTTCATAGAAGCTGGCAGGGAGTATTCCAGTGTCTTCAATCTTCTGGAAGACTTTTAAAAGTAGAGGTATTAGTTCTTCTTTGAAGGTTTTGTAGAATTCATTTGTAAAACCATCTGGTCCAGGACTTTTATTTTTTGATAACTTTTTCAATTTCATTGGCTGTGATGGGCCTGTTCATGTTATCCACTTCCTCTTTACTTAGTTTTGGAAGTTGGTAGGTATCTAGGAAATCATCCATTTCTTCCAGGTTCTCTAGCTTGGTGGCATATAGTTGTTCATAGAAGCCTCGCATGATATGTTGAATTTCTGCAGTGTCTGTTGTGATATCTCCTCTTTTATTTACTATCCGATTTATTTGGGTCTTCTCCCTTTTTTGTTTTGTGAGTCTGGCTAAAGGTTTGTCGATTTTGTTTACTCTTTCGAAGAACCAATATTTACTTTCATTGATCTTTTGTATAGTTTTCCTATTCTCAATGTTATTTATTTCTGCCCTAACTTTAGTGATTTCTGTCCTTCGGGTTGCTTTAGGATTCCTTTGTTGTTCTTCTTCTAGGTCTTTAAGATGGGCAATCTGGCTGTTTATTTGTGCCTTTTCTTGTTTCCTAATGTGTGCATGTATAGCTATGAACTTCCCTCTTAGGACTGCTTTAGCTGTGTCCCAAATATTTTGATAGCTTGTGTCTTCATTTTCATTGACTCTCGAAACATTTTGATTTCTTCCTTGATTTCCTCTTTGACCCAGAAGTTGTTAAGAAGTGTACTGTTGAGCTTCCACATTTTGGGACTGTTACTAATCTTTTGTTGATTGTTAAGTGTTAGTTTAATTCCACTGTGGTCTGAGAAGATGCTTGGGATGATTTCAGTGCTCTTGAATTGGCTGATGCTGTCTTTGTGGCCTAACATATGGTCTATCCTTGAGAATGACCCATGTGGATTTGAGTAAAATGTGTATTCCAGTTTCTTGGGATGAATGACTCTGAAAATGTCCAATAGTTCTAGTTTATCTATCTCTTCATTTAGCTCCCTTATGTCTTTACTGATTTTCTGCCTGGATGATCTGTCAAGTTGAGAGAGTGGGGTGTTGAAGTCCCCTACTATGATTGTGTTACTGTTAATATATTGCTGTAGCTCTTTCAGTAGAAGTTTGATGTATTTAGATGGCTTCTCATTGGGAGCATAGATGTTAATAATTGTTAAGTCCTCTTGATTGACTGATCCTCTGAGCATTAAGTAGTGTCCATTCCTATCTTTTTTAATCTTATCTATTTTAAAGTCTATCATGTCAGATATGAGAATAGCTGTTCCTGCCCTTTTTTGTGGGCCATTGGCTTGTATGATAGTTTTCCATCCTTTCACTTTAAGTCTGTGTTTGTCTTGTTGAGTTAAGTGAGTTTCCTGTAGACAGCATATTGTTGGGTTGTGTTTTCTGATCCATCTTCCTACTCTGTGTCTTTTAATAGGTGAATTCAGGCCATTGACATTTTTTGATATCAAAGACTGAAGATATTTTAACGCCATTCTTGTAGAGTTTTAGAGTGTTTTGATATATGTCCTATTTGTGGTGGTCTGGTTGTTTATAGGAGACCTTTCAGAACTTCTTTCAGGGCAGGCTTAGTGATGGTTGCTTCCTTCAACTGTTGCTTGTCTGAGAAGATTTTGATGCTTCCATCTAGTCTGAATGACAGTCTAGCAGGATATAGTATTCTTGGCTGAAAGCCTTTCTCACTGAGCACTCAATAGATATCTTGCTATTCTCTTCTGGCCTGTAGTGTTTGTATGGAGAAGTCTGCTGCTAATCTTATGGGTTTTCCTTTGTAGGTGACTCTTTGTTTTTCTCTTGCAGCCTTCAGGATCCTTTCTTTATCCTTATTCCTTTCCATTCTAATTATGACATGTCTTGGTGTCTTTAGGTCTGGGTTAATTCTGTTTGGGACCCTCTGGGCTTCTTGAATCTTTATGTCTTTGGTGTTGTCTAGACTAGAGAAATTTTCAGCTATTATGGCCTGGAGAATGCTTTCTTCCTCTCCTTCTCTTTCTTCCTCTGGTAAGCCAATAATGCGTATATTGTTTCTTTTGAAGTCATCCCATAGGACTCTGTTGTTGTTTTCAGCATCTCTTAATCTCTTTTTGAGATCTCTTACTTCTTTTTTAGTTGTCTCTAATTCATCCTCAATCTTGCTAATTCTGTCTTCAGCCTCATAGATTCTATTCTCTCTGCCCTCTACTGCTTTCTGGAGTTCGTCTATTTTGTTGCTCTGCTGTGATACTGTTTTAGCTTGTTCAGCTAGTTGCATTCTTAGTTCAGCGATTTCGGCTTTCAGCTCTCTAATAACCATGAGATAATTAGAATTTTCTTCCATATTCTCATTTGTTGTTCCTGCATTTCTGATTACAATTTTTTCAGATTCTTTACTCACTCGTTTTATTATTTCCTTAGCTAATGTTTGGATGTTGAACTTGTTGTTTTGTGCTTCACCCTCTGGAGGACTTTTAGCTGGACTCTTGTCCTGGTTCTATTCTCCAATATTTTTTCTTGTTGTTTTAACCATTTTATATATTATGTTATGAGTTCCCTTTATCAGTACTTTTCAAATTATTGATCACTATTGCCTGGATTGACTTGTGTCTAAGTAAATTAATTAACGGGTTTGCCTTGGTGGAAGTTAACAGTTTTTTCAATCCCTGAGTTGGAGCTCAGTGGTTTAAAAGCCTCTTTTTTTTTTTCTTCCCTGTAGGCTATGGAAGCCTGAGGGCTTTTAAACTATCAATAGGCTTCAGTTTAATCACTGACTCCTGACCAAGAGCTAAAGCAGCGTGTGGCAGAGATAATCCAGTGGCTATGCAAAGAGACTTTCACAGCCCCTCAGCTATGCCACCGAGGTATAGGTCTTCTCCTGAGATTCCTGGTTAGATCTCTGTCCCCTGGTGTCCCTCCCTGTCGCTGCTCCAGATTCTGAGGGTAGTAGCAATGGAGACTCAGAGTTGCACTTGGTGAGTCTCTGGGGAGTCCTCTCCTCCCTTAAGCTGTCCCCTTGTTGGTGGAGCAGACTGGAGGTGGTGTCTCAACTGATAAACTGTTGATATGTTAGCAGTCACTTAATCTCTCCTTAGGCTCCTCTCTCCTCTCTGTCACCAGCCACACGTGTTTGTACTCACCGGTGATTTAGTGGGTTCCTGTGGTCATTCTAGTCCTGTCTTGTTTCGGTCCTGGGTGGTCTCCTTTGGTATTCCTAGTTGATCTGGGAGAGGAGAGGAGAAGAGAGAAAGCAATCATAATTTTTTTTTTTACTTCACACATGTAATGGCACTTTTGTAAGTTCTTCCAGAATAGAGAGTGCCCTGTTTTTTTAAATATATTTTTTATATTTGTTATTTATTTACTTATTCTCTTTTCTTGCCTTTGTTGTTTTATTGTTGTAGTTATTATTATTGCTTTCACCATTGTTGGATAGGACAGAGAGAAATGGAGAGAGGAATGGAAGACAGAGAGGGGGAGAGAAAGAGAGACACCTGCAGATCTGCTTCACTCCCTGTGAAGCGACTCCCCTGCAGGTGGGGGAGCTGAGATCTCAAACCTGGATCCTTACACCGGGATCCTTACACTGGTCCTTGAGCTTTGTGCCACGTGCTCTTAACCCGATGTGCTACCGCCTTACTCCCATAGTTCTTCTTTCTTTCTTTCTTTCTTTCTTTCTTTCTTTCTTTCTTTCTTTCTTCCTTCCTTCCTTCCTTCCTTCCTTCCTTCTTTCCTTTCTCTCTCTCTCTTTCTCTCTCTCTTTCTTTCTTTTCTTCTTGGACCCCTGACCTCTGACATCACCCACAATTACAGCCATCCCCTGAAACCCATGATGTGACCTGACACGATCTGGAGAACCTGATTCACAGACTCCAAAAGGACAAGACTTTCCTACTGCCTTTTTCTCAACTATCAGTGTCTGCTCTTCCTGCTTCTGTTTCGCCCATCATGTTTTGGCGGTTCCAGGTCACTCTCTACAGAGAAGAAAAGTTCCAGTGGCTTTCCTCCTCCATCAAGATAGACGTGTGGCATTTATTTCCTGGCCGTTGACACTGGACTGATGCTTCTATAGAACTTGCTGGACACTCCCTTTATACTGTTGGACTTCTTGAAGAATGACTGTAGCAGTTCATAGAACTTTCTGCCAGCTGACTGGGGATTTTGCAATGCCAGATCACCCCTCTAGCCCCTCAGCTTATCAGGCCCCCACTCCTCCACCCATCAGGCTCACTCTGTCTCTTGCTACTCTTACTTATCCCTCCCTGTCTTGTGCTAGTTCTTTTTGAAGACACTTACACGCTATCATTCTGCTTTCTTCCCAACAGGTTTCTGTTCACCCCTACACTGCTATTCCCCTGACAGAGATGAAGCCTTTTACAGACATTGACCCAGTTATATATGGCCATTAAGTAAGAGGGAGATGTTGGGGAATTGTGAGGATATGGTTGAGCTTGGAAGGGCTTGAGCCTGAGGGGTGTGTCAATCCTGCTAGTCTCTCTCTCTACGGAGAGGTTGAGCAAGGAGGGACAGTAGAACCCCAAAAAGTGTGCCTCTTATCAGTCTCCCTGCCTCACAAAGTACCCTGCACTCCTGATACTATGGCAAATAGTTAAAAAGAAAGGGGGAGATGTTGGGTAGTATGCCAGCTCCCCCTGGCTTCTGCTTAACCATATGCCTATATAGGGATTGATTTGATCCCATTCAAAGCTTTGGTCTATTTACATAAATCACTTTTACATTTACATAAAGCACCACACTCCCTCCAGGGCATTGGTGGTTTAGTGGTAGAATTCTCACCTGCTCCACCCCCTCTCCTTGTCACACCCTGATCTCTCCTTGTCACACCCTGATCTTCCACCAGTCACTTTTTGCTCCACCCTCTCTATGTCACATCCTATTTCCACCCTACTTGGAGAGTATAAAAACAGCTGCTCTTCTGATTAAAGACACTTGGAAATTGCTTTCTGGCTCTGAGAGTTCCAGAGTGTATCTCCTGTGAAATTAGTGTGGCACGAGTTCCTGACCCCTCTCCCACGCAGCATCCTAGATTGACTCCAGTTGAGTTCTCTCCAACCCAGAGAGCACTAGCTCGGGAAGAAGCACCCTCAGGCTATCCCAGCAGTGGCACACCTGATTGAGCACATGTTACAATGTGCAAGGACTTAGGTTCAAGCCCCCAGTCCCCAGTTGCAGGGGGAAAGCTTTGCAAGTTGTGAAGCAGTGCAGCAGGTTTCTATCTTTCTCTCTCCCTTTCTGTCTCCCCCTACCCTCTTGATTTCTGGCTGTCTCTTTCCAATAAGTAAAGATAATAAAAAAATTCTCTTGACTATGGTTATGTATCAACTCTCAATGTCCATGTTCAGTGGAGAAGCAATTTCAGAAGCTAGACCTTCCACATTCTTCACCCTATAAAGATATTTGGTCCATACTCCCAGAGGGATAAGGAATAGGAAATCTTCCAATGAAGGGGATGGGATATAGAACTCTGGGGGGGGGGGAGCCGGGTGGTGTTGCAGTGGGTTAAGAGCACATGGTGGAAAGCACACAGACCAGCATCAGGATCCCCATTCCAGCCCCCCCCAGCTCCCCAACTTACCGGTCCCTGTTCAGGGCACCATATGCCGGGCTGAGCTAGCTTCACGGGCGGTAGAGAGATGACCAGGGACTCATGGCTGAGCTGGGAAGCAGTATCTTGTTTATTAATCAGATACATTGCCTTTTATGCATCTCTTCACCGGAAGTGGCAAGGGAAAGGAAATGACTAGGAGAGGGGGCAGAGCAAAAAAAGAGTGCAAACAGAACATAGAAAGCTTCCATCTAACCAGTGGGGATTAAACCAATACCCTGCAGGCAGGGCGGGACCCAGGTAAAACAGTGATTATGTAAATAGACCACATCTTAAGTAACACAAGTGGACCTAATGTGATAATCAAAACAAAAGGTCTTATAAGCAGAATTTAGAAGCATACCAACACCACCTATAGGGGTTTCACTTCACAAACATTGAAGCAGGTCTGCAGGTGTCTATCTTTCTTTCCCCCTCTCTGTCTTCCCCTTCTCTCTCCATTTCTCTCTGTCCTATCCAACTACAATGACAGCAATAACAATGACGATAAACAAGGGCAACAAAAGGGAAAAAAAGTCATCAAAAAAAAAAAGAACTCTGGTGGTGAGAATTGTATGGAATTGTACCCCTCTTACACCACAATCTTGTCGATCATTATTAAATCACTAATACAAATTATAAAAAAATAAATAGAGAAAATATGACTGAAAAAGTTCTCTTGACAAAAGAGCAAGTGGTAGTGCACTGGGAGTAACACTGGAAAGTGTTACATTGGTCTGGGAGGTGGCATAATGGATAAAGCACTGGACTTTAAGCATCAAGTCCTGAGTGTGATCCCCAGCAGCACATCTCTCCCTCCCTCTCTCTTTCTCTCTCTTTTTCTCTCTCCCTACTCTCTTCTGCCCTCTCTTCTCCCATCCCTTTCATTAATAAATTAAAAACAAAAAGTTCTCTTGCTGCTAATCCAGATCTGATTTAGCTGTATGTCATAAGTATGATATATGCAAAGATTATTCCCCAAGGCAGATAATATACTGATTTTCTTTCTTCCTCTTTCTTTCTTTCTTCTTTCTTTTTTAATTTTTATATTTATTTATTTTCCCTTTTTAATTGTTGTTGTAGTTATTCTTGTTGTTATCGATGTCATCATTGTTAGGATAGAGAGAAATGGAAAGAGGAGCAGAAGACAGAGAGGAGGAGAGAAAGATAGACACCTGCAGACCTGCTTCACCACTTGTGAAGTGACTCCCCTGCAGGTGCGGAGCCCGGGGCTGGAACTGGGATCCTTCTGCCAGTCCTTTCGCTTTGTACCACGTGTGCTTAACCCACTGTGCTACCGCCTGACTCCTTTCTTTCTTTCTTTCTTTCTTTCTTTCTTCCTTCCTTCCTTCCTTCCTTCCTTCCTTCCTTCCTTCTTTCCTTTCTTTCTTCCTTCCTTACTTCCTTCTTTCCTTTCTTCCCTTTTGTTGCCTTTGTTGTTTTATTGTTGTAGTTATTATTGTTGTTATTGATGTTGTCATTGCTGGATAGGACAGAGAGAAATAGAAAGAGGAGGGGAAGACAGAGAGGGTGAGAGAATGATAGACACCCGTAGACCTGCTTCACCGCCTGTGAAGTGACCCCCCGTAGGTGGGGAGCCGGGGGCTCGAACCAAGATCCTTATGCAGGTCCTTGCACTTTGCACCACATGTGCTTAACACATTGAGCTACCGCCCAACTCCCAATATACTTGTTTTCTAAAACTTCTGTTATTCAGTCATAATTCAGATGATTTCATTGCTTTTCATTTTTCTGTTGTTTGCTGGTTTGGGATGACTGCAATTTCCCCAGAGAGAGAAGAAACAACAATGTAAGTAATTAAGATTTTTAAATGGATACCTTGTTCTCAGTTGAAAGACTAATTTCTGTTACAAAGATATGAGACTTTTTTTTTGTATCTGGATAACACCAATTATCTAAGACAAATTATCACCCTGGTTACCAGTTAAAGTTAGCGTTAACTAACCACAACAAGGCTACATACAACAACAAGGGCAACAAAAGGGGGGGGGGAGTTAGTTTTAACTGTGACAAATGTCTGTCAAGTCTTTATTTATTTATTTATTTTTTTGCCTCCAGGGTTATCACTGGGGCTCTATGCTGGCACTATGAATCCACTGTTCCTGGCGGCCATTTTTTCCATTTTATTGGATAGGATAGAGAAATTGAGAGAGATGGGGAGATAGAGAGGGAGAAAGATAGACACATGCATGTTGGTCTGCTTCTAAGTTCTGCTTCTAAGACCCCTTCTGGTTTAATCCCCCCTGCTTAACACTGTATTCTATGTTCATAACCACTGTTAACTAGGCACCGCCCTGCCTCCAGGGCATTGGTTTAATCCTCACTGTTTTGCACACTTTTTCCTTTTCCCCACCCCCTGTCCTACATACATCCTCTTGGGATCTGACTCTTCCGCCTCAGTATATATAAGGACAAGATTGTGATTAGAGATAGCTTAGATTGCACTGCCTTCCACATGAATAAAGACTGAACTGTGTACCACTCAGCCATGAGTCCCTGGTCGTCTCTCTCTCCCCCGCATGCGAAGCTAGCCCGGCACCTGCAGACCTGCTTCACCGCTTGTGAAGCTTTCCTCTTGCAGATGGTAAGTTGGGGGCTCGAACTCGGATCCTTGCACAGTCCTTGTGCTAAGTACTATGTGTGCTTAACTGGGTGCATCATCACCCAGCCCCCCTCAAGTCTTTTTTTTTTTTAACCAGAGCACAGCTCAGCTCTGGGTTATGATGGTGCAGGGTATTGAACCTGGGACTTTGGAGCCTCAGGCCTGAGATAATCATTATTCTATCTACCCCTGTCATCCTCAAGTCTTTTTTACTTAAGGATTTTTTTAGAAAAAAACATTTTATTTGTTTATATATGAGAGAGATAGGGAAAGAGAGAGAAAGAAAATCAGTATCACTCTGATACATGTGCTGCTGGGACTTGAACTTGGGACCCAATGCTTGTATGTAAGTCCAATTTCTGCAGGTGTATATCTTTCTCCCCCTGTCTTCCCCTCCTCTTTCCATTCCTCTCTGCCCTATCTAACAATGATGACATCAATAACAACAACAATAATAACTACAACAATAAAAAACAAGGGCACACAAAAGGGAAAAAATATATATAGAAGAATTTCTATCTTGGGACTTCCAGGAGGTGTGGCCATGTAATAACTGGGACCAAATCACCTCTTCTCCCAAGACAACAAATAAATACAACAAGAGACCCAGTTGAAGTCATAATCTACAGCTGAAAGTTCTGTAGCCGCAGGTGGGTGCTCGAGTGCGGCTGGAGCGAAAAGGGACGCGGGCATGGGTTGAAGGACAGCAAAGTCAAATAAGAGTTCTGGGCTGCGCGGGCACTGAGACCATTTTGATAATTTCACGTTAAGCACAGCAAGCAAGTAACATTGTTCCTAGTGTCAGAAGAAAAGAGACAAGGGCTTAAATCCTCTCAGTCTTCAACTGGGTGGGGGGGGGAAGGTTTAGCCTTCTGAATTTAAAGCAAGGAAACAACATAAAACAGGGCATTTGTGACCACAAGACAACTCAAAGAAACCACCCTCCAGTCCATCTCACCTGCTGCAGACCACACAAATAAGAGAAACCTAGAGATCATAATAGCATCACCTGCTGGCCATCAATAACCAGCACACAAAAAAATGCACAAGCAGAGAAACAACTAAACAGCTAAGTATGCCATATCAGCCAGACAGAAATGGAAACAGAGGAAATGCAAGGAATTACAGATTTAGAGAGACTCTCAGAGATAGACTACACAGAGCTCATTATGAGGACTCTCCAAGAATTTAAATAAGAATTAAAAGAGCATGTTACTGTGAAATTAAAACACATGAGAGAGGAACTTATAACAGAGATCACTAAGAATCTTCAAATCTTGAAAGTAGAACTTCACTTCAAAACTCCAGGGAGTAAAAGACACCCTAGCTACAATCCATGCCCAGGTAGAAGGCTGAAGTAAATCCACACATTCAGAAGAAATAATGTCCAATCTAGAAAATACCTAAAGATCTAGAGGATAGGGCCAGCCCACTCTTTCAGTTCAAAGATGAGGGGAAAAGAATGGCTTGGAAAGACTGAAGCAACTCTCTGTGAAACTGCAGACTCCATCAAAAGATCAAATATAAGAGTGATAGGTATATCTGAAGAGGAGGACAAGGCCAAAGGCCCAGAGTCCATTTTCAGAGCAATTTTAGCTGAGAACTTCCCACACTTAGGAAACCATCAGAATATTTTCATTTAAGAGGCAAAACTATCACCCAGATTTATAAATACAAAAGGACCAATGCCAAGGCACATTATTGTAGAACTATCAAAAGTCAACGACAAGAAAAAAAATTGTTGGCTGCTAGGGAAAGGAAAGATGTTACATACAAAGGCAGAGCTATAAGACTTTCATCAGATTTCTCTTTACAAACCCTAGAGGCAAGGAGAGAGTGGAATGACATATTCAAAGTTCTAAAGTAGAGGGAATTCCAGCCACAAATATTGTATCCTGTAAAATTATCCTTCAAATATGAGGGAGAAATAAAGGTTTTCTCAAATGTTCAAGAACTAAAGGAATTTGCCACAGCCAACCCCACCTTACAAGAACGACTGAACCGAGTCCCACAAGAAAGGAGGAAGCAAAGGAATACACATTCCAAACACCAAGTTGCAGATGCTACCATGATATCAACCTGACTCACCTGGACAGACGACCGCACCAATGTACCCCAGAACCCCACCTCTCCAGAGCCCTGCCCCAGGAGGGAAAGATAGGGACAGTCTGGGAGTATGGATCAAACTGTCAATGCCCATGTCCATTAGAGAAGCAATTACAGAAGCCAGACCTCCCACTTTCTGCACCCCATAATGACCCTGGGTCCATACTCCCAGAGAGATAAAGAACAGGAAAGCTTTCAATGGAGTAGATGGGATATGGAACTCTGGTGGTGGGAAATGTGTGAGATTTCACCCCTCTTATTCTATGGTTCTGTTGATATTTTCTATTTTTTAATTTTACAAATAAATTAAATTAAAAAAAGAAAAGAAAGGAATATAGGCAGGACCACAGAAAAAATTGACAAATACATATAAAAAGAGATATATAGCTATAGAAATAATAGTTTATATCTGTAACCTTGGGAGAACTGTTGTAGCTTCCAATGGAGGGAATGGTGACACAAAATTTTGGTGGTGGGAATGGTGTGGAATTATACCCATGTTATCTCAGGATTTTGTAAATCAATAATAAATCACTAATAAAAATGAAATAAAAAAGAATTTCTGTCTTCATTTTTGCCAAATGATAGTAACTGTATTAAAGGACCCTAAAACAATTTTAAGTGCCTAATATAAAATAATACCCTAATTTGTAATCACTTGTGTTTTTTCCACTAAAATGAATTTCCTTAGGGATTTCTTTTAATATTCAGGTTTTTTTTTTCACATAGAGCTACAATATACATGTGAGGATAACATTATTACTGAGGAGGGAACTAGAAGTAGAGAAATGTTTTAAAACTTAACCTAGAAGTGCATAGACCCAACACACATTACTGAAAGTGTTACTGAAACACCTTTCTTCAATTTAAGCCCTAATATCTTAAAGGACTTCAATAAATATGTTACCTTTTCTCACATTTTTTACTCAATCCAAATACACTCTCAAGAAGACATTCAAAAGAATGTTATACAATAACCTCACACAAACAGCAATTTTAATGGATATCAAAACCTTAAAATGGAAGATGAATTTTGGGGGGATATTTATTTATTTATAAAATGGAAACACTGACAAGACCATAGGATAAGAGGAGTACAATTCCCACCACCAGAGCTCCGTATCCCATCCCCTCCCCTGATAGTTTTCCTATTCTTTAACTCTCTGGGAGTATGGACCCAGGGTCATTATGGGGTGCAGAAGGTGGAAGGTCTGGCTTCTGTAATTGCTTCCCCGCTGAACATGGGCATTTAAAGGCTGATCCATACTCCCAGCCTGTCTCCCTCTTTCCCCAGTGGGGCAGGGCTCTGGGAAATTGGAGCTCCAGGACACATTGGTGGGGTCCTCTGCCTAGGGAAGTCAGGTTGGCATCATGGTAGCATCTGGAACCTGATGGCTGAAAAAGAGTTAACATGTAAAGCCAAACAAATTTTTGATGAATCATGAACCTAAAAGATGGAATATTGCAGATGAATATTTGGGGTTTCTGTTTTAGAAATAGTAGGTCTATTTTAGGTATATTCCAAAGGACCCATGACTTTACTAGTTTTTGCCTGAGCCTGACATCTGATATGCATGTGGACCCAAGTTATTGTTTGGGGAGATGATGTCATGGCTAGAAAAAGGACTAAAAAGCTGGATCAGGGAAGAGAGTAGCTCCCAAATATGGGAAAAGTCCATAAATATTGTTGACTGTAAACCCATCGATTTGATCTGGGGCCCATATTCAGCATAGGAGCCTATGTAACCTTTACATCCCTGTAGGTCCAAACCATATTCTATGGTCATGAGTAGGGACATTCCAATTTGTACCAATTTCAGGACCCATTTCTTTTAAGTGGTAGATAGAGTATGTTATCCAACCCCCCTTTGGAGGATGGAACATTCTCTACCATTGTTGATCCACATTGAGGACAAGGTTCTATGTGGGCCATAAAGGGGTCCATTATGTTGTTCCTGATGGAGATGACCAGTGATAATGGAGAGAGGAATCTATTCAAGGTCTAAGCTCATTGTGTTTGTGTGGGAATCCCAGGACTCCCGACTAGGGTCCCAGCTTATGGGGTGGCCTGATAGTGACTAAAGAGTCATCATGAAAGTATGCCAGTCTCTTGCCCTTATTCAGCTTTTGCAGCCCTTATTTTGATAAGGTTAGCTTTGGGGTGACTGAGGGAAGTGTAATAGGAAGTAGGTGAGGAGGGTATCTAGGTCTAAGTAGAAACTATTTCATTAGGCACTTTAAGGTGTCTTTTTAGGTCTTTCTACTTGCTTACTTCATTTACTGACTCACTGCAGACTATTGTGCACTTTTGCCTTAAGGTATATATTTCCCCATAATATATGGATACATGTGTACATCTGCCCTATCTCATGAGACCTGGTTTATATCTAGGTTTTGATGGATTGTTAGGAAGTGAACCACCCAAAATGGAATTAAGGAGTCCTATGAGAAAGGAAAGGTCTCTCTCACCCGAGTAATGAGGCTGAAGGGTTGACATTCCACGCCTGACGTCTCTGGACACATTCCAAAGTGAAGCATGCCGAGGTGGTACTCATTGTGTTGATTAGGTCAGCAGAAGCAGTATCAGTTGGTATGAATTGAGAGAAGCATGCAGGTAAGTGAGCCCCACCTTAGAGGTTCCAGGACTGGGGAAATTTGGGCTTTATAGAGGAAGCGGAATGTTCCTGCTGTCTTAGGTTTTAAGAAGGCAATAGATAGTTATTGCCATAATCAAATTATTTGGCAATTGGGTTGACTTTGAAAATCCCATTGTTAGGATTTGCTGTATCATACACGACCTCACCATAATTTATCCTTTGATGTCATATATGTATATATCTGTATCTTATAAATTAATGCCACCAGTTGCTTCTGCTTTCCTGGTCGAAGTTTTTTTTTTTAATTTTTATTTATTGGATAGGACAGCCAGAAATTAAGAAGGAAGAGGGTGATAGAGAGGGAGAGAGACAGCTGAAGCACTGCTTCACCACTTTCAAAGCTTTCCCCTTGCAGGTGGGGAACGGGGGCTCGACCCCACGTCCTTGCGCATTGTAATACATGCGTTCAAACATGTTGGTCTGCTTCTGCACAAACAGGTGTACCACCACCCGACCCCTGTGGTCTAAGTTTTTAGGAGAGTCAATATTTCAAAGACTCAGTCTATGGTCTGTGCATTAAAACGTTTGAGACATTCAATCAATTTTTCCCCTCTCATATTAATTAAATAGTGATTTATATGACTACAAGTTAATAAGAGTGTACATAAACACTATTCCCACCACCAAAAGACTGTGTCCCATCCCATCCTCCCTCCCTCACACCCCAGTGAAGCTGAACATCCACCCTCACCCTCCACCCAGAGATTTTTACTTTGGTGCCCTACTCCAAACTCAGTCAAATCCTGCTTTGAGTTTCCCTTTCTGTTCTTTCTCAACTTCTGTTTATGTGTGGGATCATCCTATACTCCATACTCATCTTTGTCTTTCTGACTTAGCTCACTTAACATAATTCCTCCTAGCTCCATCCAAGATGGGTCAGAGAAGGTGGGTTCATTGTTCATTGTTAATAGCTGCATAGTATTCCATTGTGTATATATACCACAGCTTTCTCAGCCACTCATCTGTTGTGGGGCACCTGGATTGCTTCCAGGTCTTAGCTATTACGAATTGTGCTACTATGAACATACGTGTACATATATCTTTTTGGTTGGGTGTTATGGAGTCCTTGGGGTATATCCCTAGGAGAGGAATTACTGTGTCATATGGAAGGTCCATGTCTAGCCTTGTGAGAGTTCTCCAGACTGCTCTCTCCAGGGGCTGAGCCAATTTACATCCCCACCAGCAGTGCAGAAGGGTTCCTCTGTCCTCTTCACAACCTCTTCAGTATTTGTTGCTGCTGTCCTTTTTGATGTATGCCATTCTCACAGAGGTGAGGTGGTATCTCAGTGTTGCCTTTATTTGCATTTTTCTGATAATCAATAACCTGGAGCAACTGTATCCAGTTGTCCATTGATGGGCATTTAGGCTGCTTCCACTCCTTGGCTATTGTGACTAGTGCAGCTATGAACACAGGAGTACATATACCCCTTTGAATTAGTGTTTTTATGTCCTTTGGCTGTATGCCTAGGAGTGAGTGATATTACTGCATCACTGAGTATTTCCATTTTTATTTGTTTGAGGACTCTAGTGGAATACTACTCTGCAATTGTGGAAGATGATATGATAGTGTGTCCTTTGGACCAGAATGGATGGGACCAAGGCGATTATGCTTAGTGAAGTAGGCAGATGGTTTCTCTCATTATGTGAAATCTAGAGAATTGAAATTTATATATTTGTGTGGTAATCTTGCGATCTTATAAACCATCATTTATCTTTTTTAAAAAATTAATTAATTTATTATTAGAATGACAGAGAGAGATTAAGAAAGGCAGGGGAGATAGAGAGGGAAAGAGACAGAGAGACAACTGCATCCTTGCTTCACCACTTGTGAAGCTTTTCCCCTGCAGGTTCATTTATCTTTTCTAATTCTCCCCACCCCCTTCTATTTATTTGGTAGGAAAGAGAGAAATTGAGAGCAGAGGGGGTGATAGAGAGGGAGAGGGAGAGAGACACCTGCAGACCTGCTTCACTGCTCATGTAACTTCCCCTTTGCAGGTGGGGAGCGGGGGCTTGAATCCGGGTCCTTGCATAGGGTTATGTGTGCACTCAACCGGGTACACCACCACCTGGCCTCACAAACTATTATTAATAGTAAAAAGAGAATGGTATATCTACTTCTTTTTTTTCCCCACTATGAAAATAAGACTGTGCTGTTAGGATACACATTAACTTCACAGTGGTGATTCCCTGGGGTAAGGGAAGAGAGGTAGGATGGATTAAAGACAATTCCTTACCTACTCATGACTGGGAGTGAGAGAGGAAGAAGAAGCACGCCCCGTGGATTTGCTCTAGTTTTCTTGCTGCTACACCTCATTCCTCTCTCCTGGTTCATTTTACTCAAGCTTCCCCTTGAGTGTTTGTGTTCACACGATTTTGGCTCCTGTCTTCTCTCATCTGACAAAACCAATGTTGCTTACAGTATGTTAAGTAGATAGGTACCTTATGTCAATCCCCTGAGCTGCGTGCTCAAAATGCAGCAAGTAACCACCTTATAGGACCATTGGGACATCTGCAGGAGAGATCATGGGTATAAATAGCTTTAAACAGCATCACCCTTGAATTCCAGAGGCTACAATATCCAGTTTCTTTCCAGGTCTCCTCTATTTGGACACCCCCCCCCACACACACACACAGGTGCCTTTTTCTTCTTTCTTAGGTCTAGGAATGGTGTCCCCCCCAAAAAAAATAATAACCCCAATCAGAAAGCAAATAATCATCTTCAACTTTTCCTTCTCTTTTCCCTGAAGCATTTATATTCTTTTTTTAAAATATGTATTTATTTATTTTCCCTTTTGTTGCCCTTGTTTTTTATTGTTGTTGTAGTTATTATTGCTGTTATAGATGTCTTCGTTGTTAGATCGGACAGAATGAAACAGAGAGAGGAGGGGAAGACAGAGAAGGGGAGAGAAAGATAGACACCTGCAGACCTGCTTCACCGCCTGTGAAGCGACTCCCCTGCAGGTGGGGAGCCAGGGGCTCCAACCAGGATTCTTAAGCCGGTCCTTGCGCTTTGCGCCATGTGTTCTTAACCTGCTGCGCTACTGCCCAACTCCTGAAGCATTTATATTCTGACATCATCCATATCCTATCAAGTCAAACCCCTTGACCCTTCAAGACTGACACCCCATCCCTCAGTGCCTTCTCACAGCTGGAGCCCAGGTCCTCGAATTCCTGACCCAGATATATGTACATACGTGTACATATATCTTTTTGGTTGGGTGTTATGGAGTCCTTGGGGTATATCCCTAGGAGAGGAATTACTGTGTCATATGGAAGGTCCATGTCTAGCCTTGTGAGAGTTCTCCAGACTGCTCTCTCCAGGGGCTGAGCCAATTTACATCCCCACCAGCAGTGCAGAAGGGTTCCTCTGTCCTCTTCACAACCTCTTCAGTATTTGTTGCTGCTGTCCTTTTTGATGTATGCCATTCTCACAGAGGTGAGGTGGTATCTCAGTGTTGCCTTTATTTTCATTTTGCAGTAGCTGTGGTGGCCTCCCTTCTCTTGAAATATCAATCAATTGACTCTACACCTTTTTTGGCATTATTAATTAAAGTGAAATAACCAATGAATCTCAGAGGACTTCTGTTCTCTCATAAATGCTACAGCACTTCTTTCCCCTGCTTACAAAAGTAGCATTGATTTTTCTTTTTTAAAATTTAATTAATATATTTTTATTCTTTTTAATTTTTTAAATATTTATTCCCTTTTGTTGCCCTTGTTTTATTGTTGTAGTTATTGTTGTTGTCGTTGTTGGATAGGACAGAGAGAAATGGAGAGAAGAGGGTAAGGCAGAGGGGGAGAGAAAGAAAGACACCTGCAGACCAGCTTCACTACTTGTGAACTGACTCCTGGGCAGGTGAGGGGGCCAGGGGTTTGAACCAGGATCCTTAAACTGGTCCTTGTGCTTTGCGACACCTATGCTTAACTGCTGCATTACTGCCCAACTCCCGGCATTGATTTTTCTCTTAGACTAAATTAGCAGTTCTCTATAACATTATGTGTTTCGGGGGGCAAAAAGTAAGACTTTCTATGACAGTAAGCATGAGCAATACATAGATATAAAAAAGAAAATAAACAACAATGGACAAAAAGATGGCTGCCAGGAGCTGTAGATTTGTAGTGCAGGCACCAAGCTCCATCGATAACCCTGGAGGCAAGGGGAAAAAAAAGGAGAGGGAGAAGGAGAAGGAGAAGAAGAAGAAAAAAAGAAAATTTGGCCATAACACACACATATGTAATTAATTTTTTTATTATCTTTATTGGACATGGACAGCCAGAAATTGAGAGGGAAGGGGGTGATAGAGAGGGAGAGAGACAGAGAGACACCCACAATACTGCTTCACTACTTGAAAAGCTTTTCCCTTGCAGGTGGGGACTGGGGGCTTGAACCTGGGGCCCTTGCACACTATAATGTGAGAGTTTAAGCAGGTGTGCCACCTCCCAGCTCCTTTAATTGCTTTTTTTTATTGATACCAAGGTTATCGCTGGAGGTTAGTGCCTGCACCATGAATCCATTGCTCCCAAAAGTCATTTTTCCCTTTATTTGATAGGCAAATGGGAAATTGACAGGGGAAAGAGGAGATAGAGAAGGTTAGAGAAAGGGTTGGGGAGAGAGCTTAATGGTTCTGTAAAATGACTCTCAAGCCTGAGGCTCCAAAGTTTCATGTTCAATCTAATATCACCACAAACTAGAGCTGAGCAGTGTTGAGAGAGAGAGAGAGAGAGAGAGAGAGAGAGAGAGAGAGGGGGGAAGAAAGAAGAAGGAGGAGGAGAAGGAGAAGAAACAGAAGGAGAAGAAGGAGAATAAATAAAGAGATACCTGCAGCATTGCTTCACCACTCATGAAACTTTACCCTCCTGCAGTTAGGGACTGGGGACTTGATTCCAGGTTCTTGTACATGGTAACATAAGAGCTTAATCCAGTGTACCACCTCCCAGTCACTGCTTTTGTTTTTTATTCAAGGACAACTCACAGGGCTGGGTGGTTGTGCATCTGGCTGAGCACACATGTCACAGTGTAAAGGGACTCAGGTTCAAGGCCCTGATCCCCATCTGCAGGAAGAAGCTTCTCAAGAGGTAAAGGAGAGCTGCAGGTGTCTCTATCTCTCCCTCTCTATCTCCCCCCTTCCCTTTTGATTTCTCTCTGTCTCTATCGAATAAATAACATAAAAATATTTATTATTATTATTATTATCATTTTTACCAGAGCTCTGGTCAGCTCCTGCTTATGGTGGTGTGAGGGAGTGAACCTGGGATTTTGGAGCCTCAGGCATGAGAGTCTCTTTGCATAACTATTATGCTATCAACCCCTGCCCAACAACAACAAATATATTATATATATATATATATAACCTCCAGGGTTATTGCTAGGGTTCAGTGCCTGCACTACAAATCCACTGCTCCTGGAGGCTATTTTTTTCCTTTTGTTGCCCTTGTTGTTTATCATTGTTATTGTTGTTATTATTGTTATTGCTGTCATTGTTGTTGGACAGGACAGAGAGACACTGAGAGAGGACGGGAAGACAGAGAGGGGAGAGAAAGATAGACACACGCAGAACTGCTTCACCACCTGTGAAGCAACCCCTCTGCAGGTGGGGAGCCGGAGGCTTGAACCGGGATCTTTATGCCGGTTCTTGTGCTTTGCACCATTTGTGCTTAACCCGATGTGCTACTGCCTGGTCTCCCAAAATATATATTTTTTAAAAAGTATAACTCACTACAGGAAATTTTTTTTTCCTCAGAAGATTTCTTTAAGAATATTTACTTAATATTTATTTATTTCGAGGCAGAAAGTGTGAAAGAGACCACAGCAATGAAGCTTTTTTATACCAGAGCACTGTTCAGTTCTGGTTTATGGTGGTGCGGGGGATTGAATTTGGGGCTATGGAGCCTCAGGCATGACAGTTCGTTTGCATAATCTTTATGCTCTCTACCCTCAGCCCTTCTCAGAAGATCTTTTTTTTTAAAAAAATGTTTTATTTATTTAGTAATGAGAAAGATAGGAGAGAGAGAGAGAGAAAGAACCAGACATCACTCTGCCAGGGATTGAACTCAGGACCTCACGCTTGAGAGTCCAGTGCCTTAGCCACTGTGCCACCTCTCGGAACAACCCTGAAAGATCTTGATGAATGTTTACTCGTAGGATATACTTGAGTAGTCCCACAAAGATCAAAGTAGAGAGTATTGCCATCACCAAGCAGTATCTCATGTCTGTCCATAGTCATGACCATTCTGAGAGGCTCATTATTTCTACTTCTACCTTTACCTATCTAGTTTTGAGTGTCAACCACTTAAAGTTAGACAACGTGCACTCTTTTTTTTTTTAAAAAAAGACTTTTCATTTATTTATTTATTAGAGACAGAGAGAAATCGAGATGGGAGGGAGAGATAGGGAGAGACAGAGAGACACCTGAAACCCTGCTTCACCATTCATGAAGCTTTCCCCCTGCAGGTGGGGACTAGGGGCTTGAACCCAGGTCCTTGCGCACTGGTAATATGTGCACTTAACCAGGTGTGCCACCGCCTGGTCCCCAAAGTGTACTTTTTTATGTCTGACTTTTTTTTAATATTTATTTTATTTATTTATTCCCTTTTGTTGCCCTTGTTGTTTTATTGTTGTAGTTATTATTGTTGTTGTTGTTGGATAGGACAGAGAGAAATGGAGAGAGGAGGGGAAGATAGAGAGGGGGAGAGAAAGACACCTGCAGACCTGCTTCACCGCCTGTGAAGCGACTCCCCTGCAGGTGGGGAGCCGGGGTTCGAACCGGGATCCTTATGCCGGTCCTTGTGCTTTGCGCCCCCTGCGCTTAACCCGCTGCGCTACAGGCCGACTCCCTATGTCTGACTTAAAATTTTTTTTTTCTTTTTTTTTTAAATATTTATTTTATTTATTCCCTTTTGTTGCCCTTGTTGTTTTATTGTTGTAGTTATTATTGTTGTTGTCGTCGTTGTTGGATAGGACAGAGAGAAATGGAGAGAGGAGGGGAAGACAGAGAGGAGGAGAGAAAGATAGACACCTGCAGACCTGCTTCACCGCTTGTGAAGCGACTCCCCTGCAGGTGGGGAGCAGGGGTTCGAACCGGGATCCTTATGCCGGTCCTTGTGCTTTGCGCCACCTGCGCTTAATCCGCTGCGCTACAGCCCGACTCCCTAAAAATTTTAAAAAAATATTTATTTTCCCTTTTGCTGCCCTTGTTGTTTTTCATTGTTGTTGTAGTTATTATTGTTGTTGTTATTGGATAGGACAGAGAGAAATGGAGAGAAGAGGGGAAGACAGAGGGGGAGAGAAAGATAGACACCTGCAGATCTGCGACTCCCCTGCAGGTGGGGAGCCGGGGTTCGAACCGGGATCCTTACGCAGGTCCTTGGGCTTGACACCACGTGTGCTTAACCCTCTGCGCTACCACATGACTCCCCTATGTCTGACTTCTATTTTCACTGATAGGGCTCTGAGTTAAATCCATGTCGTTGTGTCTGTTAGTGGTTCGTGTGTGGGAGCACAAAAGAAATCACTTTGTAGTGGTTGGGGAAGTACAGGAGCTGGCAGAGCACAGGGCTTGCATTCTACAGGCTTTCTGTTCTGGCCCTCACACTGCATGCACAAGGGTGATGCTCTGGCTCCTCTCTTTCATGTGAAACTCTTTATTTTCTATGATATTATATCAAATATATAATTTATTGTTAATATATATGCCTACTATATATATTAATAAACCACCAATTTATTTAAAAAGGTTAATTTAAGCATCTGCAGTGGTGACTTCCACCTCAACTCTGGGCTCAATACTGATGGAAGTAATCTGCTTGACGATCTCGGAAGGACTGTGTTCAGTCAGCGAGTCGCTTGTGGATCATCATCTGGAGGCGATCCCAAGCCTTAGAGCCTTCACCACAGGAGGTTTTCCTTGTAGTGGCTCTCAGAGTCTTGGTAGACATCTGAACTGATCCTTTAACTTTCAAAATCTTCTCTTTTGCACCCCTAAGCAAGTCGCACACACATTCTCCAGGGACTTCACATTGCGGCTGGTCAGTATGATTCTTTTTTTTTTAAATATTTTATTTATTTATTTATTTGGGTAGAGACAGACAGAATTCAAGAGGGGAGTGGGGAGATAGAAAGATAGAGATATATAGAGAGACACCTGCAGCACTGCTTCACCACTTGTGAAGCTTTCCCGCTGCAGGTGGGGACTGGGGCCTCGAACCTGAGCCCTTTTACACTGTAACATGTGCACTCAACCAGGTGTGCCATCACCCAGCCCCGGTCTGTGTGATTCTAATGCGGTAGACGGCCACCTCTGGCTTCACGGGGGTCTTCCCAGTACTTTTAAATGCCATAGCTGCAGGTACGGCTTCCTGACTGACTTGTTCCTCAGCTAGAACAGTGGTGAGTCAGGAGCACGAGTGGACGAGAGCTCTGGCGCGCTAGCTCCCTCGTCTTCCATAAAGAGTTTATTCTTTTTATTTTTCTTATTGCCACCAGGGTTATTGCTGAGGATCAGTGCCAGCACTACAAATCCATTGCTCCCAGTGGCCATTTTCCCTTTTATTTCCCCTAATTTTTATTAGCTAGGACAGAGAGAAATTGAGAGAGGACAGGGAGACAGAGAGAGGGAGAGAAAGAGAGCCACCTGCTACCTGCTTCACTACTTGTGAAATCAACCTCCTGCAGGTGGAGAGTGGGGGTTTGAAACCTGGTCCTTGCGCTTGGTAATAAGTGTGCTTAACCAGGTACGCCACTGCCAGCACTCCCCTGAAATATATATATATATATATATATACAATTATTTTTTTGTTTCCAGAGTTTTTGCTGGAGCTCTGTGCACACACAACTCCATCATTCCTGGTGGCTTTAATTTTGTGAAGGGTGAGAGACAGGGAGTGAGGGAAGGAGAGAGAGACAGAGAGAAAGAGATACACCTACAGCACTGCCCCACTGCTAGTAAAGGTTCCCCCCCATGTAGGAGGGGGCCAGGGGCTTGTACCTGAGTCTCTGTACATGACAATGTGTGCTCTCTGCTGGGTGAGCCACCACCCAGCCCGGAAAAGTAAATGTTGAAAAATAGGTTATCATTCACAATGACCCAAATACGAGCCCCTGCCACCACCTGCAGGGGAGATGCCTCAAGAGTGGTGAAGCACATCTGCAAGTGTCTTTCTCTCTCCCTTCCCTTTCTCTGTCAATTTCTCTCTCCCTCTCTCCCTTCCTCTTCCCTCTTAATTTCTCTCTGTCCTATCAAATAAATAAGAAAAAAAAAAGGGAAATAATTGCCACTGGGAGCAGTAGATTCATCATGCTGGCACTGAGCCCCAGTGATAATTCTGGTGGCAAAAGAAAGAAAGAAAGAAAGAGAGAGAGAGAGAGAGAGAGAGAGAGAGAGGGAGAGAGAGAGAAACGGAGGGAGGAAGGAGGGAAGGAAGGGAAAGAAGGGAAAGAAGAGAAGAAACAATTGCTTCCAGCCAATACGGCAGACAACTATGAATGAACCACAGAAGAAACAAAATCCACAATCCAGGTAGCGAGGACAGAGACTTTCAGATCAAAAAGGTTATTCCATACCACCCGGCCAGGCTCCCATCGCTGCAATCATCCACCCTCCTGCGCTCTCTGAACTGCTGCCCACCAGGCCCATCCGCTTGCTTCTGCTGCTGTCTCTCACCCCTGCCAGCTCTTTGTCACTTCTGCCCATTGTGGTCACCCCCCTCTTCACCTGCTACTGCCACTGGCATATCGGCTGCTGCCACCTGCTGCAGCCTGACCCCTGCCGCCTTTGAGGCATGGCTACTTTTGCTGCTACCCAAGCTGCCTCTGTGACAACCCTGTGCCCACAACTTTACACCAGTGGTAAAGAAAAAAATAAGCCTGTTAAGAATATGTGATGATGTGCCTATGAGCAAGGAGGAAGGCTGGGCCACGTACCTGTGATTGGTGGACATCGGGCGTCATTAGCATAAGGCAGATGTCACAGACCGAAAAGATTTCAAGAGTCTGGTGGAAACTGTGCCTTTTGCCTTTGCCATTTTGCTCTTCCGATCGTCGCGTCTTCTGGGACACGCCACATCTTGCACGCTGAAAGCTGGAGAACTGATGATTAAGGAATCATGACTCACGCCACATGGCCTGTTAAGCCTTTTCCCCCTTTATCTATTTCCTTATGACATTTTTTAAGAGCCTAATAAAGCTGCTGGTTTTATAAAGCCCAGGAAAGGAAAAAAAGCTTGATTTTTTTTTTTACAACAATAACCCATGTGGCAATTGCAGGTAGCTCAAAGCAGCAATTGTAGAACTCAGTCCTTCAACCCCCCTGCCCCCCCCACCTCTGTGATGAAGCCGCAGAAAAGCACCTCATATGTGCAAACTGCCAGAATCTTTCTGTTAATATGTGGTACACCTGCTACCTAGAACATCTGGCTTTGGCAGAACCTGGACAATATGGCCTCAGCCAGGCACTTGTAACTTCAGATCCTTGGCCACTGCCCAAACAGGTCCAAATACAGATTGCTGGCCCTGACCTTCACAGAGATGATCAGGAAAGGAAAGTTAAAGAGAGAAAAAGAAGTCTACAGGTATTCCTGACAGTATGAACACAAAACATCTTTCATAGGTGATACTTGAGAAGACTAGAAGGAAGTGAGATTTGAGAGTAGGCTGGGCCCTTTGGAAGACTGTATGGTGAGGCCTTAAACAAAAAAAAAATGGAATTACCTGGTAATCCAGCAATACCACACTTAAGCACTTATTCAAAGGACACTGAAACACTAATTTTTTAAATTTTTTTTCATTTATTATCTTTATTTATTAGATAGAGACAGCCAGAAATCAAGAGGGAGGGGGTGGTAGAGAGGGAGAGAGACAGAGAGACACCTGCAGCCCTGCTTCAACACTCATAAAACTTTCCCCCTGCAGGTGAGGACCGGGGCCTCGAGCCGGGGTCCTTGCACATTGTAATACATGTGCTCAACCAGGTTTGCCACCACCTGGCCCCTGAAACACTAATTCTAAGGGATATATGCACCCCTACATTCATAGCTACATTATTCACATTAGCCCATGAATGAAAGCAGCCAAAATGTCCATCAACAGATGACTGCCTAAACAAATTATGGGACATATATTCCATGGAATACTACTCTGCAATCAAAAGATAATCTTGTGTTCTTTGGGACAAAATGGATGGCCTCAGTTGTCCCTGGTCACTGATGGAGGACCAATTCGTGATGGTCAGAGCCCTGACTGTCGCTTAGGCTCCACTGTGGTTGACTTGTCTGTTCCTGGGAAGTTTGGTATTATTCATCCAGGCTGTGCCTTGGAAAGCACTGCAGCCATTCTCCAACTGAAGTATAGACTTAGTTCTTCCCTGCTTGTGAGGATGGACGGCTCAGGACTGGTGCTGGACACTGTGTGTCTGTTTGGCAAGGCGTCATTTGCAGAGGTCACTGGGACTGTATCACCCATCTGACCATCTAGGTTTTCTGAAGATTGTAGAACTGGCCCCAGAAGCTGTTGGTTTTAGCCTTACATCTGAGGGAGAGCATATTTATTATCTAAAATCTCGTTTATCAGCCACAGCTGAATAGAGACTTTAAAGAAAAAAAATACAACCAAACTAAAAATTTATTTATTTATTAATGAGAGAGTACCAGAGCATTACTCTGGAGTATTTGGTATTGAGGACTGAACTTGGAACTTTACACTTGCAACCTCTACACTTTACCACTCTGCCATCTCTTCAGTCACACAAAACTGTTTTTTGTTGGTTTGTTTTTCTGAATCTGGGGAAACTATTTTTTTTAGAGGAACAATGATTTACAAGGCAGTTGTCACACGAGTACAATGTCTTATCTCCCTGTGATAAAAGTCTGCATACCACACTCACCACTGACTTAAGTTCTCCTCCACCATTGTATCCTGTGTGTTTGTTTCTTTTTCTTTTTCTTTTTCTTTTTCTTTTTCTCTTTCTCTTTCTCCTCCTCCTCCTCCTCCTCCTCCTCCTCCTCCTCCTCCTCCTCCTCCTCCTCCTTCTTCTTCTTTTTGCCTCCAGGGTTATCGCTTAGGCTCAGTGCCTGCACTACGAACCCACTGCTTCTGGAGGCTATTTTTTCCCTTTTGTTGCCCTTGTTGTTTATCATTGTTGCTGTTATTACTACTGTTGTTATTGCTGTTGTTGGATAGGACAGACAGAAATCGAGAGAGGAAAGGAAGACAGAGAGAGGGAGAGAAAGATAGACACACCTGCAGACCTGCTTTACTGCTCATGATGCGACCCCCCAAGGTGGGGAGCCAGGGGCGTGAACCCAGGTCCTTAAGCTGGTCCTTGCCCTTAGTGCCATGTGCACTTAACCTGATACACTGCTGCCTGACACGCTGTTTCTTTCTTTCTTTCTTTCTTTCTTTCTTTCTTTCTTTCTTTCTTTCTTTCTTCCTTCCTTCCTTCCTTCCTTTCTTCCTTTCTTTCTTTCTTTTTATTTTTTTATTTATAAAAAGGAAACTGACAAAACCACAGGATAAGAGGAGTACAACTCGACACAATTCCCACCACCAGAACTCTGTATCCCATCCCCTCCCCTGATAGCTTTCCTATTCTTTAACCCTCTGGGAGTACGGACCCAAGGTCATTGTGGGATGCAGAAGGTGGAAGGTCTGGCTTCTGTAATTGCTTCCCCGCTGAACATGGGCATTGACAGGTCGATCCATACTTCCAGCCTGTCTCTCTCTTTCCCTAGTGGGGTGGGGTTCTGTGGAATCAGAGCTCCAGGACACATTGGTGGGGTTGTCTGTCCAGGGATGTCTGGTTGGCATCATGCTAGCATCTGGAACCTGGAAGAAGAGTTAACATACAAAGCCAAACAAATTGTTGACCAATCATGGACCTAAAGGCTGGAATAATGCAGACGAAGAGTTGGGGGGTCCTCCATTTTGTAGATAGCTAGTAGGCATATTTTAGTTATATTCCAAAGGGCCTGTGGCTATACTAGTTTTTTTTTCTTTTTTTTCCCTGAGCCTGAAATCTGATATGCAGGTGGATCCAAGTTATTGTCTGGGGAGATGATGTCATGGCTAGAAAAAGGACCAGAAGGCTGGATCAGGGAAGAGAGTAGCTCCCTAACATGGAACAGGTGTATAGATATTGTTGACTGCAAACCCCATCAATTTGATATGATTTGGGGCCCATATTTAGCTTAGGAGCCTATGTAACCTCTGCATCCCTCTAGATCTGAGCTCACATTCTATGGTCATGAGTAGCAACATTCTTTTATTTATTTTTATTTTTTAATTTCTTTATTGGGGAATTAATGTTTTACATTTGACAGAGTAGGAACATTCTAAGCTGCTCCAATATCGACCCATCTTCCTCAGGTGTAGCATAGAGTATGTTGTCCATCTTCCCTTCAGAAGATGGAACATTCTCCACCATTGTTGATCAAGTTGAGGGCAAGGTCCTATGGGGGCCTACAAAGGGTTCTGTTGTGTTGTTCCTGATAGGAATGACTGTTAACAATGGAGAGAGGGATTTATTTGAGGTCTAGGCCTATCATGTCTGTTTGGGAATCTCAGGACTCCCTGACTAGGGCCCCAGCTGATGGGGTGGCCTGATAGTGACTAAAGAGTCATCATTAAAGTATGCCAGCCTCTTGCCCTTATTCAGCTTTTGCAGTCATTGCTTTGCTAAGGTTAGCTTTGGAGTGAGTGAGAGAACTGTAATAAGAAGTAGGTAAGGAGGGTATCTAAGTCTAAGTAGACACTATTTCATTATGAACTTTATACTGACTCACTGCAGACTATTGTGTATTTTTGCTTTCAGGTATATATTTTACCCTAATTTATGGATATATGTGAACATATGCTCTATTTCACGGGACCTGGTCTATATCTCTGTTTTGGGACTTTTTTTTTTTTTTTCTTTTTTATTTAAGAAAGGATTAATTAACAAAACCATAGGGTAGGAGGGGTACAACCCCACACAATTCCCACCGCCCAATCTCCATATCCCACCCCCTCCCCCGATAGCTTTCCCATTCTCTATCCCTCTGGGAGCATGGACCCAGGGTCATTGTGGGTTGCAGAAGGTAGAAGGTTGGCTTCTGTAATTGCTTCCCCACTGAACATGGGCGTTGACTGGTCGGTCCATACTCCCAGTCTGCCTCTCTCTTTCCCTAGTAGGGTGGGTCTCTGGGGAAGCTGAGCTCCAGGACACATTGGTGGGGTCTTCAATCCAGGGAAGTCTGGCCGGCATCCTGATGGCATCTGGAACCTGGTGACTGAAAAGAGAGTTAACATACAAAGCCAAACAAATTGTTGAGCAATCCTGGACCCAAAGCTTGGAAAAGTGGAGAGGAAGTATTAGGGAGGTACTCACTGCAAACTCTAGTGTACTTCTGCTTTCTTACTTTGGTGCCATACTCCAAACTCAGTCAATTTCTGCTTTGCGTTTCTACTTCTTTTTTTTTTTTTTTACATGCATAACATTCCCCAGATTCCCATTTAACAATACAACCCCCACTATTTAATTCATCATTTTTCATGGACCTGTATTCTCCCCACCCACCCACCCACCCCAGAGTCTTTTACTTTGGTGTAATACTCCAATTCCATTTCAGGTTCAACTTGTGTTTTCTTTTCTAATCTTGTTTTTCAACTTCGGCCTGAGAGTGAGATCATCCCGTATTCATCCTTCTGTTTCTGACTTATTTCACTCAACATGATTTTTTCAAGGTCCATCCAAGATCGGCTGAAAACGGTGAAGTCACCATTTTTTACAACTGAGTAGTATTCCATTGTGTATATATACCACAACTTGCTCAGCCACTCATCTGTTGTTGGACACCTGGGTTGCTTCCAGGTTTTGGCTATTACAAATTGTGCTGCCAAGAACATATGTGTACACAGATCTTTTTGGATGGCTGTTTTGGGTTCCTTAGGATAATATCCCCAGGAGGGGAATTGCAGGGTCATAGGGTAGGTCCATTTCTAGCCTTCTGAGAGTTCTCCAAACTGTTCTCCATAGAGGTTGGACCAATTGACATTCCCACCAGCAGTGCAGGAGGGTTCCTTTGACCCCACACCCTCTCCAGCATTTGCTGCTGTTACCTTTTCTGATGTGTGACATTCTCACAGGAGTGAAGTGATATCTCATTGTTGTCTTGATTTGCATTTCTCTGACAATCAGAGACTTGGAGCATTTTTTCATGTGTTTCTCAGCCTTTTGGATCTCTTCTGTGGTGAATATTCTGTCCAAATCCTCCCCCCATTTTTGGATGGGGTTATTTGTTGTCTTGTTGTTGAGTCTGGCAAGCTCTTTATATATGTTGGTTATTAAACTCTTATCTGATGTATGGCATGTAAAGATATTCTCCCATTCTGTGAGGGGTCTCTTGATTTGGGTAGTGGTTTCTTTTGCTGTGAAGAAGCTTTTTAATTTGATGTAGTCCCATAGGTTTATACTTGCCTTAGTCTTCCTTGTAATTGGATTCGTTTCATTGAAAATGTCTTTAAAATTTATGCGGAAAAAAGTTCTGCCAATATTTTCCTCTAAGTATCTGATAGTTTCTGGTCTAACATCCAAGTCCTTGATCCACTTGGAATTTACTTTTGTATTTGGTGAAATACAGTGATTCAGTTTCATTCTTCTGCATGTTTCAACCCATTGTTTCCAACACCATTTGTTGAAGAGACTCTGCTTCCCCCATATAATAGTCTGGGCCCCTTTGTCAAAGATTAGATGTCCATACGTGTGGGGCCTCATTTCTGGGCTCTCAATTCTATTCCACTGGTCAGTGTGTCTGTTCATGTTCCAGTACCAAGCAGTTTTGATGACAATGGCCCTATAATACAGTTTGAGATCTGGCAGTGTGATGCCTCCGGTTCTGCTCTTTTTTCTCAAGATCGTTTTGGCAATTCTAGGTCTTTTCTGGTTCCAGATAAACATTTGTAGCATTTTTTCTATTCTCCTAAAAAATGTGCTTGGGATCTTGATGGGGATAGCATTAAATTTGTAGATGGCTCTGGGTAATATATTCATTTTGATGATGTTAATTCTTCCAACCCATGAACATGGAATATCTTTCCACTTCTTTGTGTCTTTTTCAATTTCTTTGAGTAGTGACTCATAATTTTCAGTATACAAGTCTTTCACTTCTTTGGTTAGGTTTATTCCTAGATATTTTATAGTTTTTGTTGCTATAGAAAAAGGAACTGATTTCTGGATTTCAATTTCTTCTAACTTAGTGTTTGCATAGAGGAATGCCACTGACTTTTGAATGTTAATTTTATAGCCTGACACATTACTGTATTGCCTGATGATTTCCAAAAGCTTCTTGCTGGATTCCTTAGGTTTTTCCATGTATACTATCATGTCATCTGCAAATAAGGAGAGTTTGACTTCTTCTCTTCCAATCTGTATGCCTTTAATTCCTTGCTCCTGCCTGATTGCTATGGCAAGAACTTCCAACACTATGTTGAATAGTAATGGTGATAGTGGGCAGCCCTGTCTGGTACCTGATCTGAGGGGAAATGCTTCCAGTTTTTCACCATTGAGTATGATGTTGGCTGTAGGTTTGCTATATATAGACTCCACTATCTTCAGGAATTTTCCATCTATTCCTATTTTTTGTAGTGTTTTGATCATAAAGGGATGTTGTATTTTGTCAAAGGCTTTCTCTGCATCTATTGATATGACCATGTGGTTTTTGGTCTTGCTTTTGTTGATGTGGTGGATCACATTGATTGACTTACGTATATTAAACCAACCTTGCATGCCTGGGATAAACCCCACTTGGTCATGATGAACAATTTTTTTGATATACTGCTGTATCCGGTTGGCTAGAATTTTGTTCAATATTTTCGCATCTATGTTCATCAGAGATATTGGTCTGTAGTTTTCTTTTTTGGTTGTGTCCCTGTCTGCTTTTGGTATCAGGGTGATGTTGGCTTCATAGAAGCTGGCAGGGAGTATTCCAGTGTCTTCAATCTTCTGGAAGACTTTTAAAAGTAGAGGTATTAGTTCTTCTTTGAAAGTTTTGTAGAATTCATTTGTAAAACCATCTGGTCCAGGACTTTTATTTTTGGGAAGATTTTTGATAACTGTTTCAATTTCATTAGCTGTGATGGGCCTGTTCATGTTATCCACTTCCTCTTTACTTAGTTTTGGAAGTTGGTAGGTATCTAGGAAATCATTCATTTCTTCCAGGTTCTCTAGCTTGGTGGCATATAGTTGTTCATAGAAGCCTCGCATGATATGTTGAATTTCTGCAGTGTCTGTTGTGATTTCTCCTCTTTCATTTACTATCCGATTTATTTGGGTCTTCTCCATTTTTTGTTTTGTGAGTCTGGCTAAAGGTTTGTCGATTTTGTTTACTCTTTCGAAGAACCAACATTTACTTTCATTGATCTTTTGTATGGTTTTCCTATTCTCAATGTTATTTATTTCTGCCCTAACTTTAGTAATTTCTGTCCTTCTGGTTGCTTTAGGATTCCTTTGTTGTTCTTCTTCTAGGTCTTTGAGATGTGCAATGAGGCTGTTTATTTGTGCCTTTTCTTGTTTCCTAATGTGTGCTTGTATAGCTATGAACTTCCCTCTTAGGACTGCTTTAGCTGTGTCCCAAATATTTTGATAGCTTGTGTCTTCATTTTCATTGAACTCTAGAAACATTTTGATTTCTTCCTTGATTTCCTCTTTGACCCAGAAGTTGTTAAGAAGTGTACTGTTGAGCTTCCACATTTTGGCACTGTTACTAATCTTTTGTTGATTGTTAAATGTTAGTTTAATTCCACTGTGGTCTGAGAAGATGCTTGGGATGATTTCAGTGCTCTTGAATACGCTGATGCTGTCTTTGTGGCCTAATGTATGGTCTATCCTTGAGAATGATCCATGTGGATTTGAGTAAAATGTGTATTCCAATTTCTTGGGATGAATGACTCTGAAAATGTCCAATAGTTCTAGTTTATCTATCTCTTCATTTAGCTCCCTTATGTCTTTACTGATTTTCTGCCTGGATGATCTGTCAAGTTGAGAGAGTGGGGTGTTGAAGTCCCCTACTATGATTGTGTTACTGTTAATATATTGTTGTAGCTCTTTCAGTAGAAGTTTGATGTATGTAGATGGCTTCTCATTGGGTGCATAGATATTAATAATTGTTAAGTCCTCTTGATTGACTGATCCTCTGAGCATTAAGTAGTGTCCATTCCTATCTTTTTTAATCTTATCTATTTTAAAGTCTATCATGTCAGATATGAGAATAGCTGTTCCTGCCCTTTTTTGTGGGCCATTGGCTTGAATGATAGTTTTCCATCCTTTCACTTTAAGTCTGTGTTTGTCTTGTTGAGTTAGGTGAGTTTCCTGTAGACAACATATTGTTGGGTTGTGTTTTCTGATCCATCTTCCTACTCTGTGTCTTTTAATAGGTGAATTCAGGCCATTGACATTTATTGATATCAAAGATTGAATGTATTTTAACGCCATTCTTGTAGAATTTTAGAGTGTTTTGATATATGTCCTATTTGTGGTGGTCTGACTGTTTATAGCAGACCTTTCAGAACTTCTTTCAGGGCAGGCTTGGTGATGGTTGCTTCCTTCAACTGTTGCTTGTCTGAGAAGGTTTTGATGCTTCCATCTAGTCTGAATGACAGTCTAGCAGGATATAGTATTCTTGGCTGAAAGCCTTTCTCATTGAGCACTCGATAGATATCTTGCCATTCTCTTCTGGCCTGTAGTGTTTGTATGGAGAAGTCTGCTGCTAATCTTATGGGTTTTCCTTTGTAGGTGACTCTTTGTTTTTCTCTTGCAGCCTTCAGGATCCTTTCTTTATCCTTATTCCTTTCCAATCTAAGTATGACATGTCTTGGTTTCTTTAGTTCTGGGTTAATTCTGTTTGGGATCCTCTGGGCTTTTTGAATCTTTATGTCTTTGGTGTTGTCTAGACTAGAGAAATTTTCAGCTATTATGGCCTGGAGAATGCTTTCTTCCTCCCCTTCTCTTTCTTCCTCTGGTAAGCCAATAATGCGTATATTGTTTCTTTTGAAGTCATCCCATAGGACTCTGTTGTTGTTTTCAGCATCTCTTAATCTCTTTTTGAGATCTCTTACTTCTTTTTTAGTTGTCTCTAATTCATCCTCAATCTTGCTAATTCTGTCTTCAGCCTCATTGATTCTATTCTCTCTGCCCTCTACTGCTTTCTGGAGTTCATCTATTTTGTTGCCCTGCTGTGATACTGTTTTAGCTTGTTCAGCTAGTTGCCTTCTTAGCTCAGCGATTTCAGCTTTCAGCTCTCTAATAACCATGAGATAATTAGAATTTTCTTCCATATTCTCATTTGTTGTTCCTGCATTTCTGATTACAATTTTTTCAAATTCTTTACTCACTCCTGTTATTATTTCCTTAGCTAATGTTTGGATGTTGAACTCGTTGTTTTGTGCTTCACTCTCTGGAGGACTTTTAGCTGGACTCTTGTCCTCGTTCGATTCTCCAATATTTTTTCTTGTTGTTTTAACCATTTTAAATAAGTTAACAGTTTTTTCAATCCCTGAGTTGGAGTTCAGTGGTGTAAAAGCCTTTTTTTTTTCCCCCTGTAGGCTATGGGAGCCTGAGGGCTTTTAAACTATCAATAGGCTTCTTAGCTTAATCATTGACTCCTGACCAAGAGATAAAGCAGGGTGTGGCAGAGATAATCCAGTGGTTATGCAAAGAGACTTTCACAGCCCCTCAGCTATGCCACCGAGGTATAGGTCTTCTGAGTTTCCCGGTTAGATCTCTGTACCCTGGTGTCCCTCCCTGTTGCTGCTCCAGATTCTGAGGGTAGTAGCAATGGAGACTCAGAGTTGCACTTGGTGAGTCTCTGGGGAGTCCTTTCCTCCCTTCAGCTGTCCCCTTGTTGGTGGAGCAGACTGAAGGTGGTGTCTCCACTGACAAACTGTCGAACTGTTAGCAGTCACTTAATCTCTCCTTAGGCCCCTCTCTCCTCTCTGTCACCAGCCACGCGTGTTTGTACTCACGGGTGATTTACTGGGTTTCTGTGGTCATTCTATTCCTGTCTTGTTTCGGTCCGGGTGGTCTCCTTTGGTATTCCTAGTTGATCCGGGAGAGGAGACTTGGGACTTTGTTAGGAAGTGAACCACCTGGAATGGAATTAGAGAATACTATGAAAGGAAAGGTCTCACCCAAATAAAGTGGGTGAAGGGTTGACATTCCATGCCTCATGTCTCTGGACAGTCTGAAGTAAAGCTTGCTGAGGTGGTTCTCATTGCGTTGATTTCGTTGGGGTCAGTGGATGCAATATCATTTGGTATGAATTGAAAGAAGCATGCAGGAAAGTGAGCCCCACCCTAGAGGTTCCAGGACTGGGGAAATACAGGCTCTATAGAGAAAGCAGGAGGTCCCCGCTGTCTTAGGGTTTAAGCAGACAATAGATAGTTATTGCTATAATCACATTATTTGGTAATTGGGTGAACTTTGAAATATCCCTTTGTTAGGATTTCCTGTATCATACCCAGCATCACCATATTTTTTGTCCTTTGACATTATTTGTATAGAGCTGTGCCACCAGTTGCTTCGGTTCTCCCTGGTCTAAGCTTTTAAGAGAGTCAACATATCAAAGACTCAGCCTATGTATTAAAAAGACTGAGTCTGTGCTTTAAAAAGTTTGAGACATTCAATCAATTTTTCCCCTCTTATATTAATTAAATAGTGATTTATATGACTACAGATTAATAGGAGTATATATAAACACTATTCCCACCACCAAAAGACTGTGTCCCATCCTATCCCCCCTCCACCACCACCCTCCCCCCGGGATGTTGAACATCCACCCTCACCCTCAACCCAGGGTTTTTACTTTGGTGTCCTACTCCTGTTTATTTATTTCTTATTGGATAAAAAGACAAAGAGAAATAGAGGAGAGGGAGAGATAGAGAGGAAGAGAGACAGAGACACCTGCATCTCTACTTCACCACTTGTGAAGCTTTCCCCCTGCAGGTGGGGACCAGGGGCTTGAACCTGGGTCCTTGCACACTATAGCGTGTGCACTTAATCATATGTGTCACTAATGACCCCCCCTCCATTGTGCTCTGCAATGCCAATGCCCTCCTAACTTCCCCACCACCAACCTGACTCTGCTGCAATAGACTGCACCTAATTCAAATGCTACCTTTGCCTCTTCTTTTTTCTTCTTTCTTAAGTTCTGCCTGTAAGTGAGGTAAGGTATTTTCCTTACCCTGGTTTATCTTACTTAACATGATTCCTTCAAGTTCCACCTAAGATGAGGCAAAGAAGGTTTCATCATTTCTTACAACTCAGTAATATTCCCTTGTGTAGATGTACAACTTTAAAAAAATATTTATTTTATCTCATACAGTGGAGTGTTTCACAACAGAGTGAAAAGGAAGGAGGGAGTAGGGAATAGGAAGGAGAGAGGGAGAGAAAGAGAGAGAGAGAAGGAGAGGGAGGGAGGGAGAGGGAGAAGGAGGGAGGGAGAGTGAGAGGGAGAAGGAGGGAGGGAAGGAGAGACAGAGACAGAGAGAGAGACAGAGAAATGGAACTACTCTGTTATATGTGGCACAAGGGATTGAACTGGGAATCTCAGGCATCCAAGCCTGATGCTTTACTAGTTAAGCTATTTTCCTAGTCTGTTCCACAGCTTTTTTTCCCCCACAACTTTCTTAATCACTCATCTGTCATTGGACATTGGGTTGTTTCCAATTTGGGGCTAGTAAAGATAGAACTATGAACATAAGTGTACACAGAT
Source organism: Erinaceus europaeus (assembly GCF_950295315.1). Taxonomy (NCBI): domain Eukaryota; kingdom Metazoa; phylum Chordata; class Mammalia; order Eulipotyphla; family Erinaceidae; genus Erinaceus; species Erinaceus europaeus. The sequence continues at coordinate 21,121,441 of NC_080185.1, forward strand.
CTGTTTGCATGGGTGTTTTTGTGTTCTTTGGATAAATCCCTGGGACAGGAACCACCAGATCTATTTCTAATACTCTGAGAAATCTCCAGAATTTTTTCACAGCGACTGAACCAATTTGCATTCCCACCAGCAGTGTAGAAGAATTCCTTTCCCCTCACATTTTCACCAGTGCTTGTTTCTGTCCTTTCTAATTTATGACATTTTCAAAGGTGTGAAGTGGTATCATATTGATGTCTTTATTTGTATTTCTCTGATAATCAGTGACTGGACATTTTTTCCCATGTGTCTGTAGACCCTCTGAGTTTCTTCTTTGGTGAATATTCTACTCAGGCCATCTCTCCCCATTTTTAATGAGGTTGTTTGGTTTTTGTTGTTGTCCCTGAGTTTTGTGAGGTATTTATATATTTTGGTTATTAGCCCTCTGACTGATGTATGGTATGCAAAGTTCTTCTCTCATTCTGTATAATGTCTTTCTTTTTTGGTGATGGTTCCTTAAGCTGTGCAGAAGCTTTTCAGTTTGATGTAGTCCCCCTGGTTTGTTTTGTTTCTGTTTTTCTTGCTGTTGGGTTCTAGTCTCCAAAGACGTGGCTGAAGCAAACATCATATGTATTTGATGGTTTCTGGTCTAACATCTGATTCTTTGTTCCATGTGGAGTTGACTTTTTTTTTTTCACTAGGATTATCATTGGGCTCGGTGCCTGCAGTACAAATCCACTGCTTCCAGCAGCCATTTTTCCTCCACCCCCTTCTATTTTATATTACATATGACAGAGAGAAATTGAGAGGGGAGAGGAGATAGATAGAGAGATAGAGAGAGGGGGAGAGAGACAGAGAGAGACAGACACCTCCAGCACTGCTTCATCGCAATGATAATCCTAGTGAAAAAAAAAAGTCAACTCCACATGGAACAAAGCAGGGGCCTTGAACCCAGGTTCTTGAGTATGGTGCACACTTAGCCAAGTGTGCCACCACCTGGCCCCCACATCTGACTTTTGTGCATGGTGATATGGGGAGGTGTTGTTTCATTTGTTGGTATGTTATGTGAAGTTAGTTGTAAAGTGGAACTGAGGAAACATTGCAGGGAAATTGCCTTAACTCTCTGCTTGAACTGGGCCAAAGACCTTTGGACTAGGGTATAAACAGTTATTTTAAGAAAGCCACAAAGATCAGTTATTTGAGAAATAATCCAGATAGAACTGCTAATTAAAGGATTATAGCTAGAGGGTAGAATCAGTCAAATGTTTTTCCATCCTTTCTAGATCATCTGCAGCCAATTAGTATAGCCGGGAATAGTTGAGCTTATTAACACTAATCAGCTCTTTTCTTTTTATAGTTTATTTATTTAATACAGAGACAGAGAGAAAATAAGAGGAAAGGGGGAGATGGAGAGACATCTGCAGCCCTGCTTCACCACTCATGAAGCTTCCCCCCTGCAGGTGGGGACCAGGGGCTTGAACCCAGGTTTTTGTGCATTATAACATGTGTGCTCAATAGAGTGAGATACTACCTGGCCCCTCCTTCAGTGTTTTCTATGATAACTGTACTTGGATGACAAATAAGGTGATATTCCCCCCCCAGAGCACTCCTCAGCTCTGGTTTATGGTGGTGTGGGGGACTGAACCTGGGACCTCGGAGCACTGGAGTCTGTGTAAAGTTTCAGCTGTCTTTCCCACCCCAAGTAAGGTTTTCAGTTATAATGGCATGACAAAGACTGAACTATTATTCTTGTTTTGGGTGCTGGGGACTAAATCGAGGATGTCATACATGAACAGTGCCAGGCTAGCATGGGGGTGCCTCTTCCCGGGAGCATATTCTCTGGGTTGGAGAGAACTTGATCGGAGCCAGCCTGGGCAGCTACTCACTCAGCGACTCAGGAGAGATCACTCATGAACTCGTGGTGGAGTGGCAATGCAATGTCTTTATTGATCAGAGAACCAACGCTTTTAAATGGTAGACCCGGAAATGGCAAGTCGGAAACGGAAGTGGCTAGGAAGGGGGTGGAAAGAGGCAAAAGTGAGCTGGAAAGGTAGGAACTTCCTTAGCAACTGTTGCGAGGGTTTTAACTGGTAGGATTAATATTATCCTTCAGGCAGGGAGGGTCTCGAGGTAGAAAGAAGATAGATCAAAGGAATGGAATGGGTGGGGATCTCTCAGGCAAAACAATGATTATGTAGATAGGCCATATTATCAGGAATCATCTAAGTTCATTTCCCACGTCTACGCTCGACCGGACCTGCCAATATACGCGGATATCTTCGCCCACCCTGTCCAACGCTTGACGTCTCGTCACCCAATCTGGTCCCCTATGCCTACACTGAACTTCTCTGTTTCAGACTCTTGGAAACAGAGTTGGCCGTCAGCTGAGGTAAAGAACAAACACCTCATCACAGACCCCTGCAAGCGTCAACCCGGCTTTGACCTAGCACGTTCTGATTGGGCCCTCCTCAATCGCTATCGAACAGGCCATGGCCGGTGCGCTGCTATGTTCCATCGCTGGGGAGCCAGAGACAACCCGAACTGCCCCTGCAGCTCCAGACAGACCCACATAGTCAATGACTGCCACCTCTCCAGATTCAAGGAGGTCTCGAAACTTTACATCAGGCTCAACCTGACGCTGTTGACTGGCTACGGAAGAAGGGCAAACGCTAGAAGAAGAGTCAGGAATGCAGGGTGCTTTGTGAGGCTCCTCACAATTACCCAACAGAACAGCACATGCTCAACCACTAAGCTACATCCCTGGCTCTGAGAAACTGAAATCTTATACTCCCCAAACTAAGTTTTTTCCAAGAAACTGAAAAGGCAGAGTGTTTAATTCAGCAGGTAACTGAGTATAGAAATCAACCTGGAGTTTATTTTTTATTTTATTTTTGATATTTATTTATTTTTCCTTTTGTTGCCCTTGTTGGCTTTTATTGTTGTTGTAGTTATTGTTGTTGTTATTGATGTTGTAGTTATTGTTGTTGTTATTGATGTTGTAGTTATTGTTGTTGTTATTGATGTCATCATTGTTAGATGGGACAGAGAGAAATGAAGAGAGGAGGGGAAGACAGAGAGGGGGAGAGAAAGAGAGACACCTGCAGATCTGCTTCACTGCCTGTGAAACGACTTCCCTGCAGGTGGGGAGCCGGGTGCTTGAACTGGGATCCTTACACCGGTCCTTGTGCTTTGTGCCACGTGCGCTTAACCCGCTGTGCTACCACCCGACTCCCTAAATTTTTAAATTGCCTCCAGGGTTGTTGCTGGGGCTCAGTGCCTCCACCACAAATCCACTGCTCCTGTGACCATTTTTTAGAGTTTTTGGATAGGACAGAGAGAAATTGAGAGGAGAGGAATATAGAGAGGGAGCAACACAGAGAGACACCTGCAGACCTGCTTCACCACTTGTGAAATGACCCCTCCACAGGTGGGCAGTTTAGGACTCAAACCCGGATCCTTGTGCACTTTGTACTATGTGCACTTAACCCTATGCCTGCCCCTCTAGTTCTTTTTTATCTCTTCTCCTATCTTCTTTGTGGATAAATAAATAAAATCTTAAAAAAAGATATTTGAAAACTTATTATTTTTCTTCTCCAGAGCACTGATCAGCTCTGGTTTATGGTGATGTGGGGGATTGAACCTGGAACCTTGGAACCTCACATGTGAGAGTGTCTTTAAATAACAATTACGCTATCAACCCTGCCTAATGTTTTATTATTATTTATTGAACAGAGACAGAAAAATTGAGGGTGGGGGTCGGGTGATAGTGCAGCAGGTTAAGTGCATGTGGCACAAAGCGCAAGGACCAGAATAAGTATCCCGGTTCGAGCCCCGGCTCTCCACCTGCAGGGGGGTCACTTCACAAGCAGTGAAACAGGTGTCTATCTTTCTCTCCCTCTCTCTGTTTCCCCCTCCTCTCTCCATTTCTCTCTGTCCTATCCAACAGCAATAACATCAATAATAACAACAACAATAATAACTGCAACAACAATAAAAAAAATCGAGAGGGAAGAGAGATAGAGAGGGAGAGAAACAGAGAGATACCTGCAGCACTGCTTCACCATTGGTGAAGGTTCCCTTTTGTAAGTGGGGAGTAGTGGCTTGAACCCAGGCCCTTGTTCATTGTAACATATGCACTCAACTGGGTGAGTCACCAACTGGTCCCCTTATATTTATCATGCACATAAAAATGGATGTCTAGGTGGGGCCAGGCGTTAGGTAGCACAGTGGGTTAAGTGTACATAGGCACGAAGCACAAGGACCTGAGTAAGGATCCTGGTTGGAGCCCTTGGCTTCCCACCTGTGGGATGGGGGTCACTTCTCAAGTGGTGAAGCAGGCCTGCAGATGTCTATCTTTCTATCCCTTTCTCTGTCTTCCCCTCCTCTCTCCATTTTTCTCTCTCCTATCTAACATCAATAACAAGGGCAACAAAATGGAAAAAATGACCTTTAGGAACAGTGGATTCATGGTACAGGCACTGAGCCCTCAGGATAACTCTGGAGGCAGAAAAAATAAAAGGAAAAAAAAAAGGATGTCTCAGAAGGGAGTTATGCTTGTAAACGAAGAAAAAATAATGAGAAGAGTCCTGCTGTAAAGTTCCATGGATAGTAAAATGAGGAATATAATGAATTCAACATGCTGCATGAGAACTTGAAGGACTGAGTGTCCAGTAGCAATGTCTATAGTTTTGTGGTACAGCCATCTTTCTCATGTGTATTCAGTAATTGCATTCACAAAGGGAATCGTACTCATATGCTGTTTTATTATTTGGTTTTCACACTATATCTTGGAAACCTGTCCATGCCAGTATGTATGTAATTCATATCATTTAAAAAAAAATATTTATTTGGGAGTCGGGTGGTAGCAGTGGGTTAAGCACACGTGGCACGAAGTGCAAGGACCGGCATAAGGATACCAGTTTGAGCCCCTGGCTCCCCACCTGCAAGGGAGTTGCTTCACAGGTGGTGAAGCAGGTCTGCAGGTGTCTATCTTTCTCTCCCCCTCTCTGTCTTCCCCCTCCTCTCTCCATTTCTCTCTGTCCTATCCAACAACGACTACTTCAGTAACAACAACAATAATAACCATAACAATAAAACAAGGGCAACAAAAGGGAATAAATAAATATTAAAAAAATAGTAAAAATTTAAAAAAATCATTTACTTTCCCTTTGAAAATATGACTTTGGTACTATTTTTTTTTTTTTTTTGACCAGAGGACTGCTCAGCTCTGGTTTATGGTGGTGTAGGGGATTGAACCTGGGACTTTGGAGCCTCAGGCCTGAGAGTCTCTTTGCATAACCATTATGATATCTACCCCACCCTGACTTTAGTAATAATTTTTGCCTGAGCCTGATGTTGAGGGTCTTGTGAGAGGACCTGGTAAGGAACAGTCTATGGTATACACCATACTGTCTGGGAAAGGGAGAGAGATAAAGTTCTTCCCCTGACAGATTATCTAGATTTGTAGACTTGGCTGCTGAATAGGGAATAGGCTCGGTGCGGGTGTGTGTGTGCGTGTGTGTGTGTGTGTGTGTGTGTGTGTGTGTGTGTGTGTGTAGGGGAGGGGCTCAGGTGCTGGAATATGATGGCAAAAGACCTAGTGGGCGTTGTATTTTTATGGGGAAAACTGGGAAATGTTACGCATGTACAAACTATTGTATTTAATGTAAAATGTAAAACATTAATCCCCCAATAAAGAAATTTAAATTTAAAAGTGTATATATGCAGTGAATAAGCTGAAAGAAGTGATTCCTGATGTGTCACCACATTTCAGCAGAATGTCTCCTTAACTGTGTGCTCACTCATCCTGAGAATACTTGCTCAGACTTAACATTAATGTCAAAGTTAATGGGTTAGTGGTGGTGGAAAAAAATATCTTTAAATATTTTATTTATTTATTTATTATTGGATAGAGACAGAAATTGAAAGGGGAAGGGGAGATAGATGATAGATGGATAGATAGATAGATAGATAGATAGATAGATAGATAGATAGATAGATAGGGACTACTTGTGACTGCTCATGAAGCTTTCCCCTTGCAGGTGGGGACCAGGGGCTTGAACTTGGGTCCTTGTGTACTGTGATGTGAGTGCTTAGCCAAGTGCGCCACCACCTGGTCCATGCATGCATACATACATAGTGTGTGTGTGTGCGCGTGTGTGTGTGTGTGTGTGTGTGTATGCATGTATGGGGGGGAAGAGGGAGAAACTTTTCCTTCAGAAGGAAGACTATACAATATATGCCCTTAGTTAATTTTTTTTTGTTGTTGAAACAGAAAAAGTGAGCACTTCATTGTTATCCTTAGTACTGGAGATCAAACTCAGGGCCTCATGCGTAATACATATAAAGAATGTGCTCTAACCATTGAGCCACTCCATTATCCCAGACAATCCTATATGTCTTTGTATTGTTTGTAAGCATCAAAACTTCCTTCCTTTCTTTCTTTCTTTCTTTCTTTCTTTCTTTCTTTCTTTCTTTCTTTCTTTCTTTCTTTCTCTCTCTCTCTCTCTCTCTCTTTATTTAGGTGGGGTTAATTCTTTACAGTGCATCATTGACATATGCATATAATTTCATTACATAATAGGCCCCCAGAGTTTCTTTCCTATCTTCCCTCCCCAGAGGCCTTTGCTTTGCTGCAATAAGCAGCAAAACTTTCATGCATATGTGGAACCACTGGCATCAGGAGATTCCTAGACATCCGTCATCTCAAGTATGACATATAGATGGAACCACATGGCCCGTGACTTGTAAGGACTGACTTCGTTCCTCCCTGTCCAGCCTCATTGATCTATGCGGTTTTGTGTTACATGTCCCAAAGGCTCATCCTCTTTTATTGCTGTTATTCCATGTCTTGAATGTACCTTGGTTTGCTTAATCACTTTTCCTGATGAAGGAAGGATATTTGGATTGTTTCCAATATTTTTTTTTGTTGTTGCTATAAATAAAACTGTTAGGGACACTCATGTGTAGGTTTTTGTATTTTCATTTTACTTCTGAGATAAATGTCCAAGAGTGTAATTGCTGGATTGCATGACAAGTACACATTTACTTCTTTAAAGAAGCTGTTTGCTATTCTCACTAAGGTTGAGTGAATGCTCTACTTTCTCTGCATCCTCAGCACCATTTAGTGTTGATATATATATATATATATATATATATATATATATATATATATATATATAAAATCTATCTCTATCTATCTACCTATATCTATATATTCTTCAGATATGTGTGTCTCATGGTTTTAGTTTGCATTTCCCTAGTGGCTGGGGAGAGTAAACATTGTTTCATGTGTTTGCCATTCACGTCTTATTTTGTGAAATGTCTGCTTACAGCTTTTGCCCATTCTCATATATATATATATTATATATATATAAAATATATAATATATATATTATATATATATATAATATATATAATATAATTATTATTGGATGGAGAGAGAAATTGAGAAGTGGATGGTGAGATGGAGAGGAAGAGAGAAATAGAGGCACCTGCAGCCCTACCTCTTCACTCATGAAGCTTTCCCCCTGCTAGTGGGGACTGGAGGCTTGAACCCAGGTTCTTGTGCACTGTAATGTGTATGCTTAATCAGGTGCGCCACTGCCTAGTCCCTGTGAGATATATATATGTGTGTGTCCCTTTTTTGTTGCCCTTGTTTTTTCTTTTTTTTTTTTAAATAATTTATTTCTTTATTGGGGAATTAATGCTTTACATTCAACAGTAAATACAATAGTTTGTACATGCATAACATTCCCCAGATTCCCATTTAACAATACAACCCCCACTATTTCATACATCATTTTTCATGGACCTGTATTCTCCCCACCCACCCACCCACCCCAGAGTCTTTTACTTTGGTGTAATACTCCAATTCCATTTCTGGTTCAACTTGTGTTTTCTTTTCTAATCTTGTTTTTCAACTTCGGCCTGAGAGTGAGGTCATCCCATATTCATCCTTCTGTTTCTGACTTATTTCACTCAACATGATTTTTTCAAGGTCCATCCAAGATCGGCTGAAAACGGTGAAGTCACCATTTTTTACAGCTGAGTAGTATTCCATTGTGTATATATACCACAACTTGCTCAGCCACTCATCTGTTGTTGGACACCTGGGTTGCTTCCAAGTTTTGGCTATTACAAATTGTGCTGCCAAGAACATATGTGTACACAGATCTTTTTGGATGGATGTGTTGGGTTCCTTAGGATATATCCCCAGGAGGGGAATTGCAGGGTCATAGGGTAGGTCCATTTAATATATTGCTGTAGCTCTTTCAGTAGAAGTTTGATGTATTTAGATGGCTTCTCATTGGGTGCATAGATATTAATAATTGTTAAGTCCTCTTGATTGACTGATCCTCTGAGCATTAAGTAGTGTCCATTCCTATCTTTTTTAATCTTATCTATTTTAAAGTCTATCATGTAAGATATGAGAATAGCTGTTCCTGCCCTTTTTTTGTGGGCCATTGGCTTGTATGATAGCTTTCCATCCTTTCACTTTAAGTCTGTGTTTGTCTTGTTGAGTTAGGTGAGTTTCCTGTAGACAACATATTGTTGGGTTGTGTTTTCTGATCCATCTTCCTACTCTGTGTCTTTTAATAGGTGAATTCAGGCCATTGACATTTATTGATATCAAAGATTGAAGATATTTTAACGCCATTCTTGTAGAGTTTTAGAGTGTTTTGATATATGTCCTATTTGTGGTGGTCTGGTTGTTTATAGGAGACCTTTCAGAACTTTCAGGGCAGGCTTGGTGATGGTTGCTTCCTTCAACTGTTGCTTGTCTGAGAAGGTTTTGATGCTTCCATCTAGTCTGAATGGCAGTCTAGCAGGATATAGTATTCTTGGCTGAAAGCCTTTCTCATTGAGCACTCGATAGATATCTTGCCATTCTCTTCTGGCCTGTAGTGTTTGTATGGAGAAGTCTGCTGCTAATCTTATGGGTTTTCCTTTGTAGGTGACTCTTTGTTTTTCTCTTGCAGCCTTCAGGATCCTTTCTTTATCCTTATTCCTTTCCAATCTAAGTATGACATGTCTTGGTGTCTTTAGGTCTGGGTTAATTCTGTTTGGGACCCTCTGGGCTTCTTGAATCTTTATGTCTTTGGTGTTGTCTAGACTAGAGAAATTTTCAGCTATTATGGCCTGGAGAATGCTTTCTTCCTCTCCTTCTCTTTCTTCCTCTGGTAAGCCAATAATGCATATATTGTTTCCTTTGAAGTCATCCCATAGGACTCTGTTGTTGTTTTCAGCATCTCTTAATCTCTTTTTGAGATCTCTTACTTCTTTTTTAGTTGTCTCTAATTCATCCTCAATCTTGCTAATTCTGTTTTCAGCCTCATAGATTCTATTCTCTCTGCCCTCTACTGCTTTCTGGAGTTCATCTATTTTGTTGCCTTGCTCAGATACTGTTTTAGCTTGTTCAGCTAGTTGCCTTCTTAGCTCAGCAATTTCAGCTTTCAGCTCTCTAATAACCATGAGATAATTAGAATTTTCTTCCATTTTCTCATTTGTTGTTCCTGCATTTCTGATTACAGTTTTTTCAAATTCTTTACTCACTCCTATTATTATTTCCTTAGCTAATGTTTGGATGTTGAACTCGTTGTTTTGTGCTTCACCCTCTGGAGGAGTTTTAGCTGGACTCTTGTCCTGGTTCGAGTCTCCAATATTTTTTCTTGTTGTTTTAACCATTTTATATATGTTAACAGTTTTTTCAGTCCCTGAGTTGGAGCTCAGTGGTGTAAAAGCCTCTTTTTTTTCTTCCCTGTAGGCTATGGGAGCCTGAGGGCTTTTAAACTATCAATAGGCTTCTTAGCTTAATCACTGACTCCTGACCAAGAGATAAAGCAGGGTGTGGCAGAGATAATCTAGTGGTTATGCAAAGAGACTTTCACAGCCCCTCAGCTATGCCACCGAGGTATAGGTCTTCTCCTGAGTTTCCTGGTTAGATCTCTGTCCCCTGGTGTCCCTCTCTGTTGCTGTTCCAGATTCTGAGGGTAGTAGCAATGGAGACTCAGAGTTGCACTTGGTGAGTCTCTGGGGAGTCCTTTCCTCCCTTCAGCTGTCTCCTTGTTGTGGAGCAGACTGGAGGTGGTGTCTCCACTGATAAACTGTTGAACTGTTAGCAGCCACTTAATCTCTCCTTAGGCCCCTCTCTCCTCTCTGTCACCAGCCACGCGTGTTTGTACTCACGAGTGATTTACTGGGTTCCTGTGGTCATTCTAGTCCTGTCTTGTTTCGGTCCGGGTGGTCTCCTTTGGTATTCCTAGTTGATCCAGGAGAGGAGAGGAGAGGAGAGAAAGGGATCTCTGCCCTTGTTTTTTCATTGTCGTTGTAGTTATTATTATTGTTGTTATTGATGTCATCATTTTTGGATAGGACAGAGAGAAATGGAGAGAGGAGGGGAAGACAGAGAGGGGGAAAGATAGATACCTGCAGACCTGCTTCACTGCTTGTCAAGCAACTCCCCTGCAGGTGGGCAGCCAGGGGCTCAAACCGGCATCCTTACACCGGTTCTTGTGCTTTGCACCACCTGCGCTTAACCTGCTGCGCTACCGCCCAACTCCCCCTGTGATATATATTTTACTGTTGAGTTCTCAGACTTTTGAAATGTAGTCTGAATAGTGGGCATTTATCAGTTACATGGTTTACAATATTCTCTCCCTGCCTGTAGCTTGTCTCTTCAAATGGGTCTCCATAAAGCAAGAGTTCTTCATTTTACCAAGGCCTGATTTATATATTTAACAGGATTCCTTCAAGTTCCATCCAAGATGAGGTGAAGAAGGTGAATTCATCAGTTTTAAGAGCTGAGTAGTATTCTATTGAGCATATATACCACAATTTTCTCAGCCACTCATCTGTTGTTGGACAGCTGGGTTGCTTCCAGATTTTGGCTGTTACAAATTACACTGCTATGGACATAGGTGTATACATTCTTTTTGCATGGGTGTGTGAGAAAACCTTAAAATGGATTGAGCATGACATGGCATCATTGCTAATTTGATTAGTTGTGATAATAGATCTTTGGTTATGTTGAAAATATCTCTAACATTAGAACTGGCGTGCTGAAGTTTTCAGAGTGAAATAACATGCTGTATGAGAGTCACTTTCACAGTTTATTTGTTTCCATGGCCTGGTGCCTTGCCCATGTGAAATTTCAGGTTGGCTTTGTTGTTGTTGTTATTGTTGTTATTCTTTCTATTTCAGATAGAGAAACAGAGAGAGTGAGATTTCTCTCCAGTGCCATGACATCTCCCATGTGGTGCCAGGGTTTAAACATGGGCCTCAGGCATACCTAAACATATGCCCTATCAGGTGAGGTATCTTCTAGTTTTATTTTTGTCTGCTGTTCCACCTCCCAGATCACAAATTCTCATTTGAAAATATAGCCATGAAAATCTAGGCATTTGAAAATATGGCAAAATGTTACCAATGTTGACTCTGGGGGGTGAGTACAAAGAATATCATTCTTCCATTCCCTTTTCGGTATTTATAAATTGTCCTAATAAACTGTGTGATGACAGTTTTTTTTTTTGGGGGGGGAGAAAGGTGTCATTTAAAAATTATTATTGATTTAATATTCATTCAAAAATGATAAGCTAATAGGGGTATAATTCCATACCATTCCCACGACCAGAGTTCTGTATCCTCATTCCCTCATTGTAAACTATAGCAGTTCTCCCAAAGTCAAAGATATGGGTTGAATATTATTTCTATAACTGTCTTTCTCTCTATATATTTGCCCAGTTTTCCTATGTTCCTGCCATTTCTTCCTTCCTAAGTAATACCTACTACTTCTGAGTGTACTTCCTTTCTGATAGAATTGGAGTTTATGCCTGTCTGGTCATCTTCCCCTAGCATTTACCCTTCTGAGAGTATGGACAAAAATTCTTCTTTCAGGAGTCGGGCGGTAGTGCAGCGGGCTAAGCGCATGTAGTGTAAAGTACAAGGACCGGTGTAAGGATCCCAGTTTGAGCCTCTGGCTCTCCACCTGCAGGGAAATCACTTCAGAAGCGATGAAGCAGGTCTATCTTTCTCTCCCCCTCTCTGTCTTCCCCTCCTCTCTCCATTTCTCTCTGTCCTATCCAACAATGACAACCAATAACAACAATAATAACTACAACAATAAAACAACAAGGGCAACAAAAGGGAATAAATAAATAAATAAATATAAAAAATCTTTTTTTGACACTTCTTTAATTTTGTTTTTATATTTTGTCTTTCGTCTCTTTATTTTTTATCTTTATTTTACAAAATTACATGTTAACAGAGGTTTAAATCCACACAATTCCCATCACCAGAGTTCTGAATCTTCAGTCTTCCCACTACAATCTACCACAGTTCCCCTAAGGTTGTAGACATGGGCCAACCATCATCTCTACAACTATCTGTCCACATTTATACATAATTGTCCCCCTTTTTCCTGATTCAATCTACTCTTCCCCTTCAAGCCACTCATGACGTTATAACTAGCTCCATATGTCCCTCTCCTCTTCCTTCTCTCTCTCTGGGTGCTTATGGATCTGGAGTTCAGAGCCCTCTTAGCTTCATCCTATCACTTCTCCCCTACTGGAAGTATGGATCAAAGCTGTTTTGGGGGTGCAGAAGGTAGGAGTTCTAGCTTCTGTAATTGCTTCTCCACTGAATATGGGCATTGACAGGTCGATCCATACCTGCAGCCTTTCTCTATCTTTCCCTAGTGGATCCAAGCTCTGGAGGTGCTTTTTTTTTTTTTTTTTTTTTTTATTAACCAGAGCACTGCTCAGCTCTGGCTTATGGTGCTGCTAGGAACTGAACCTAGGACCTCAGACATAGAGGCCTTTTTTTAAAAAAAATATTTATTTATTCTCTTTTGTTGCCCTTGTTGTTTTATTGTTGTAGTTATTACTGTTGTTGTTATTGATGTTGTTGTTGGATAGGACAGAGAGAAATGGAGAGAGGAGGGGAAGACAGAGAGGGAGAGAGAAAGACAGACATCTGTAGACCTGCTTCACCGCTTGTGAAGCGACTCCCCTGCAGGTGGGGAGCTGGGGCTCGAACTGGGATCTTTATGCCGGTCCTTGCACTTTGCACCATGTGCGCTTAACCTACTGCACTACCGCCCGACTCCCTGGACCAAAATTCTTTATGGTACAGAAGATGGAAGGTCTGGCTTCTGTAACTGCTTCTCCGCTGAATATGGACGTTGGCAGGTGGATCCATGCCCTCAGCCTGTTTCTGTCTTTCTCTAGTTGGGTAGGGCTCTGGAGAGGTGAGGCTCCAGGCTATATTAGTGAGGTCATCTGCCCAGGGAAGTCAGGATGAAATCATAGTAGCATCTGCATCTTGGTAGCTGAAAGGCAATAAAATATAAAGCAGGACAAAATGTTTAATAAACAGCAACAAAAAAAGTAGGAATAGAGCAGATGAGAATAGGGATCTTAGGGTGGAAAGAAGGTAGGAGACTATGTTCCAAGGGACCCATGACTTTAGTAATTTTTGCTTGATACCTAACATGGAGGTGGTCTAAAAATATTGTCGGGGGGTTTTGGGTGGTAGTGCAGAGGTTAAGCACACATGGTGCGAAGCACAAGGACTGGTGTAAGGATCCCAGTTGGAGCCCCCTGCTCCCCACCTGCAGGGGAGTTGCTTCGCAAGTGGTGAAGCAGGTCTGCAGGTGTCTATCTTTCTGTCCCCCTCACTGTCTTCCCTTCCTCTCTCGATTTCTCTCTGTCCTATCCAACAACAACGACAGCAATAAGAACAACAATAATAAATACAACAAGGGTAACTAAAATGGGAAAAAAGTATTGTCTGGGTAGATGGTGTCAGAGTTGAGACTAGAACTAGAAAGCTGGATTAGGGCAGAGAGTAGCTCCCAAACTTGAAGAAAACATATAAATATAATTAACTGTTTACTCCATTAATCTAACCCAGGGCCCATGTGTATTTCATATTCAGCATAGGAGCCTGTGTAACCTCTGAATCCCTGCCGGTCTAAGCTTGCAGTCCACGGTCACAGCTGGGAACATTCTAGGCTGCACTCATTTCAGGACCAGTTTTCAAGTTGCATGGTAGGTTGACTCAGCCTGTCTTCGAAGAGTGGGACAGTCCCTACCATTGCTGGTCTACAGTGACGGCAAGGTCCTGGAGAGGCCTTTGAAAGGGCTTATGTTGACAATCCTGATGGAAGTGACCAGTAATGGTGGAGAGAAGAGTGTGTTAGAGGTCCATTGTATCTACGAGGGGAATCCTAGGATTCCCTAACTTGGGCAAAGTTGTCATTTTTATCTCTCCCTTCTTCCTGCTACTGAGAGGTAGGTATCTTGGCTAGTGCTCAGCATTTGTGTTGTTTTCATTTTGTTCTTTTCTTAGTTGTAATTGATTTTTAAACAAAGAACTACTCTATTTATATACCACACATAGTATTATTCAACTATTTAGAGTGTAAAATTTAGTGACCAAGGAGGTGGCACAGTGGATAAGGCACTAGACTCTCAAACATGATGTCTTGAGTTTAATTATTGGCGTTGGTGTAATCAATCTTTAACAAAAACAAGTAAAATGAAGACAAAGAGTAAAATTCAATAGCCTTCAGTCTATGCAGAGTGGTATAGCCACCACCGAACCTATTTATTTCTTTGTTTCTCACTGTTCCTTTGTGACAAAGCTTCTGCATCTCTCATCCTCTCTAGTCACTTTTTTGAGATGATGCCACAGACCTTGGGCAGAAGAAGGGAGCCCTCTGACATGCCCATCCTACTAATAACCCCAGCAGACCATGTAGGTTTCACAGTGGCCATCCAGTCTGCTCGTCACCTTGTCAGCCTGGGTCACGCTCATCTGCTAGTCATTCGGTTCTCGGTGCCAGTGCAACAGCTGCTGTTGGAAAGGGTCTGCTGTAGGCACAGGTGCAGAAACTTGATTACTTTGTTGTGCTTGGTGGAGGTGTGCTTGCTGCTTCCACTGGGAGTTCCAGATGCAGAACAAGCCAGTTTTGCAATGTTTTCTTCACTTCCCCTCCAGCAAAAAAAGGGGAAAAAATAAGTGAATGAAAGAATGCTCACACCTATTAGCAGCCGCTCTCTATTTCCCCCCACTACCCACCCCAAGACTCAGCAACTGAGTCTCTAAGGATTTTTGCCTCTCTGAACGTTCTGTGTAGGTGGAAGAGTACAAAATGTGTGCTTCTCACCTTGCATAGTGGCTTCCCCTGACCCCCAGCACAATGATTTTAAGGTTCATTAGTGATGAGGCCATTATCAATACTTGGTTCATTTAAAAAATTATTGTAAATACTTTATTTATTTTGGATAGAGACAGAGAGAAACAGAGAGGGAACGGGGTATATGTGTGTGTGGAAGGGGGTATATATGTGTGTGGGGTATATATGTGTGGGGTATATATGTGTGTGGGGGGGTTATATATATGTGTGTGTGGGGGGTATATATGTGTGTGTGTGTGGAGGGGGTATATATGTGTGTGTGGTGTATATGTATGTATGTGTAGGGGTTATATATGTGTGTGGGGTATATATATGTGTGTGTGTGTGTGGAAGGTGGTATATATGTGTGTGGGGTATATATGTGTGGGGTATACATGTGTGGGGGGGTTATATGTGTGTGTGTGTGGGGTATAAAGGTGTGTGTGTGTGTGTGTGTGTGTGGAAGGTGGTATATATGTGTGTGGGGGTTATATATATGTGTGTGTGGGTATATAGGTGTGTGGGGGTATATATATATGTGTGTGGGGGGGTATATATTTGTGTATGTGTGTGGAGAGAGAGATAGAGAGAGACAGAGAGAGAGAGCTGCAACATTGCTCCACCACTCATGAAGCTTTCCCCCTGCAGGTAGGGACCAGGTATTTGAACCTGGGTCCTTGTGCACTATAATGTGTATGTTCTACTAGACGTGTGACCAGCTTCTCGCCCCACTTGGTTCATTTAAAAGAATATTTATGGGGGAGCTGGGTGTTGGCAAACCTGGTTAACCACACATATAACAAAGTGGAATGACCCAGAGCCCCCACTCCTTACCTTCAGGGGGTTTTGATTCACAAGGACTGCAGGTGTCTTTCTATCCCTATCTCTGTTTTCCCCATCCTCTATCAATTTCTCTCTGCCTTATCTTATAAAAATGAGAAAGAAGAAAAAAAAAAGAAAAAATGACCACCAGGAGCAGTGTATTCATAGTGCTGGCACCGAGCCCCAGTGATAACCCTGGAGCCAAAAAAAAAAAAAAAAAAAAAAAAAAAAATTACTGAGAGAGGAGGAGGAGGAGAAAGAGGAAGAGGAAATAGAACCAGAGCATCATTCTGGCACATGCAATGCCAGGGATTGAACTTGGGACCTCATTCTTGAGAGTCCACCTATCCTCTGCACCACCTTGTAGGCTACTAATAAGTTTCTTTTTTTCCTACCAGAGCACTGCTCATCTCTGACTTACACTGGTGCTGGGGATTGAACCTGGGACCTTGTGACCTCAGGCATGAAAGATGTTGTGTTTTTTTTTTGCATAACCATTATGCTGTCTCCCCTGCCTACTTGATTAATCTTTATTACTAATATTCAAATAATAACAACACTATTATTTATCTGTCCATCAGTTGCTTTATTTATTTATTTATTTTGGTGGTGGCACTGATATATTACCCAAGGCCTCATGCATATATGAGGTCACCACTGAGTGACCTCTCTGGACCCATTTTTTTCATTCTTTATTTTAGGAAGAGGGAGAAACAGAGGAGAGACATCACAGCACACAGCACTGCTCCACCATCGGTGGAACTCCCCCAGCTCCATCCAGGCTGTGCATGGCAAGACATGCACTCTGCTGGGTAGGCTATCTTCTGATCCCAAACTTTTTGGAGTTGAATTATTATTGGCTTACAGTACTATAGAATCTCAGGGGATAGCTTTCTGCCTCTATCTGTAAGTATGCCTCACTGCACCTGATGCCACCAAGCTTATCATCAAGAACACCCTCCTACTTACCCCTTCCACTCCTCCTTTTCCTATGACAACCTCAATAATTTTCACTGGGTCTAAGAGCTAGTGTTTTTCCTTCTTTCCTTCCTTCCTTCCTTCCTTCCTTCCTTCCTTCCTTCCTTCCTTCCTTCCTTCTTTCTTTCTTTCCTCCCTCCCTCCCTTTCTCTCTCTCTCTCCCTTTCTTCTTTCTCTCTTTATTTATTTCTTTTTTTGTCACTTCATTTGCCTTAGTTAGTCCCACATATAAGTGAAATCATCTGTAATCATCCTTCATTTCCTGACTTATCTGTTAGCATTATCACCTCTAGTTCTATCCGTTTTGTCATGGATGACAGTTACTTTTTGTTGTTGTCATCACTGGGGCTTCACTGAGCTGAGTCAAGTTTTTTTCAGATAGAGAGACAGACAGACAGACAGACAGACACACACACACACACACACACACACACACACACACACACACACACACACACACAGGTGGGGGGCTCTAGGTGGTGGTGCACCTGGTTAAGTGCTCATATAACAGTGCGCAAGGACCTGGCTTCAAGCCCCTAGTCCCCACCTGCAGGGGGAAAGGCTTTACAAGTGGTGAAGCAGGGCTGCAGGTCTCTCTCTCTCTCTTCTTCCCCTCTCAGTTTCTCTGTCTCTATCCAATAATAAATGAATTAATTAGAGAGAGAGAGAGACCCGCAGCACTGCTTTACCACTCTCTCTAATTAACTTATTTATTATTGGATAGAGACAGAGAAACTGAGAGGGAAAGAGGAGAGAGAGAGAGAGAGAGAGAGAGAGAGAGAGAGAGAGAGGAAGGTAACAGGCCACCAAGCTTTCCTCCATTGTAGGAGGGTCTGGGTTCAAACCTGAGTCATGCACACAACAAGGCAGGAGAATTAACGGGGTGAGCTCTCTTGCTTGCCGAGTGCCATCTTTTTAAAATGATGGTGTAGTATTCTCTTAAGGATCTACTCCACAGTTTCTTTATTCAGTCATCTGCAGATGGGCATTTAGGTTGATTTCCATGTTTTGGTTCTTGCGACTAGGGTTGTAGATAGTCTTTCAAATGAGTGTTTTCCGGGTTCCTTTCAAACTAGCATTTTCTGGGTTCTGTTCATTTTTTTTTTTGAATAAGTTCTGAATAATGATACTCACTGTGTGTGTACAACTTTGTTCTGATGTGGACACATGCTTTCATTTCTCTTGGCGTGAATTGTTGGGTTCTATGCTAACTGTGCTCGGCGTTTTGAGACAGGGCAAACCCACAGCAGCTGCAGCATTTGACATTTCCACCAGCAGTGCTTGAGGATTCCAACTTTTCCAATCCTCCCAATCCTTCCAAGCACTAGTCATTATCTGTCTTTTTAATTATAGCCATCCTGATACAGATGAAGTGGAAGCTCATTGTGGCTTTGATTTCTATTTCCCTGAAGGATAAAGATGGTGAACTCCCCCCCCCCCCCGCCGCCCCTTGGGGCTTATTAGCTACATTTAGATCTTTGGGAAAAATAGTGTATCCAGATAATTTTCCCATGTTAGTTACTTGGCTTTTAATCATTGAATTATGAGATATTTATATATGTTGGGTTCAAATCCTTAATGAAAAAAACAACATTTACAAATACTTTCTCATAATCTGTGCATTGTCTTTTCACTTTCTTTTTCTGATTTTATATGATGATAGGATCTAATCTATGGCCATGATCATGTGTGATGTCACTGAGCCCTGTCCCCAGTCTTTTTTCTTTTTTCTTTTTTTAACCAGAGCACTGCTCAGCTCTGGTTTATGGTGGTGAGAGGGGATTGAACCTGGGACTTTGGAGCCTTAGGCATGAAAGTCCTTTTCCATAACTGTTATGCTATCCACCCCGACCCCAGTTCTATTTTTAATATTCTTTAAATTTATTTTTTATTTCTTTTAATGAGAGAGATATACGCAGAGAAAGATATATATATATATTTATTTAAAGCTATATATATATATTTAAAGATATATATATTTATTTATTTAAAGATATATATATATTTTATTTCTTTTAATGAGAAAGATATATATATATATATATATATATATATGTATATAGAGAGAAAGAGATCAGGGAACTACTCAGCTCTGGCTCATGATGGTGTTGGTGATTTAACCTGGTGGGACATCATAGCCTGAAGTATGAAAGACTTTTGCAGAACCATTATGCTATTTCCCCGCCCACCCCTAGTCCTATTTTTATGTTATACATCTTGATAGGAATAAAGAGAAACCCAAGCACTGCTCTACCATCCATCGAGTTCCACTTGTCTCTATCCCTGGAGCTCTCTTGTGGTCTGGGGACTGAACCCAAGGCCTTACACACAGGAGATATGTGTTTTACCCATTGAGTAACTTCTCAATTTCTCTCTCTCCCCCCTCCTGTCATAGCTTTGATGTGATGGCTAAGAAATTATTGCCTAACCTAAGATCAAATACACAGCCATTTTGAACTCTGAGCTGGGAAACTGTGGATGGCAAAGTAGCTGGAGAATCCTGGGTTTTTGATGATGGTGAACCTGGACAAGCCTTAGACTGCCAAAATCTGGATTGATTTTTTATGAGTATGAGAGGAACCCTTTTTTTTTTCTTTTTAAAAACACAAATAAAAACTAGCTTCTGCTTCTGTTTCTTTTACTTTTTTTCTGATAAAGACAGAGAAGACAAACAGTAGAAGAGACCACAGCATATAAGCTTCTTTAATGCAATGAAGCCCAGGCTCAAACCTGGGACATGCACAAGACAAGGCAGCATACTATCCAAGTGAGCTATTTTGCTGACCTTGACTTCACTTTCCTTTTTTTAAAAAAATATTTATTTATTTATTTATTTATTTATTATTGGCTAGAGATAGATAGAAATTGAGAAGGGTGGGGGGGATAGAGTTAGGGAAAGAGTGGTCTGGGAGGTGGCACAGTGGATAAAGCATTGGACTCTCAAGCATGAGGTCTTGAGTTCGATCCCTAGCAGCAGATGTACCAGAGTGATGTTTGGTTCTTTCTCTCTCTTTCCTCCTGTCTTTCTCATCAATAACAATAAAATAAGATATAGGGAAAGAGATAGAGAGACACTTTCAGCCCAGCTTCACCACTCATGAAGCTTTCCTCCTGCAGGTGGGGACAGAGGGCTTGAACCTGGGTCCTTTTGCACTGTAATATGTGTACTTAACCAGGTTTGCCACTGCCTGCCTCTTTGACTTCTCTTCCTTCCTTCCTTTCTTTCTTTCTTTCTTCCTTTTTATTCCTCAAATACTTTTTATTCATGACTTAATATTAATTTACAAAATTATGGGACAACTGGGGTATTCCACTGTTTCCACCATTCGAATTCCATGTCCCCATTCTCTTTATTGGAAACTACAGTTGCCCTCTCATGGTCACAGATGTAGCTTGACAATTATTTCTATAAATATCTGTTTGTATTTATATATATATATATGTCCATTTCTTCTATGTTCCTGTCCTCTCCTCCCCTCTAAGTCTAATCTATACCCTCTGCCTCTTCCAAATGTCCTTCTTTTTTGACCGTAGGATAAGAGGGGTACAACTCCACACAATTCCCACCACCAGAACTCCATATCCCATCCACTCCCTTGAAAGCTTTTCTATTCTTTATCCCTCTGGGAGTATGGACTCAGAGTCATTATGGGGTACAGAAGGTGGGAAGTCTAGCTTCTGTAATTGTTTCCTCGCTAATCATGGGCGTTGTCAAGTTGATCCAAACTCCCAGCCTATCTCTCTCTTTCCCTAGTGGAGCAAAGGTCTGGAGAGGTGGGGCTCCAAGACACGTTAAGTGAGGTTGTCTGCCCAGGGAAGTCAGGTTGGCATCATGGCAGCATCTGGAACTTGAAAAAGCATTAAGATATAAAGCAGAACAAATTGTTAAATAACCAGGCACCTAAAGCTAAGAATACAACAGCTGAGTTTTGGGGTCTCCATTTTGGAAAAAGCTAGTAGACGTCTTTTAGGGCTACCCCAAGGGACTCATGACTTTACTTGTTTTTGCCTGAGCCTGACAGCTAACATGCAGGTGGGGTAAAGGTATTGTCTGGGGAGATAGTGCCTGAGTTGGAAAAACGACCAGAAAGCTGGATCAGGGAAGAGAGTAGCTCCCAAATATGAGGTAAGTATATAAATATTATAAACTGTAAACCCTATCAGTTTTATCTGGGGCCCATATTCAGCACGGAAACCTGTTTAACCTCTGCATCCTTGTAGGTCTGAGCTCACATTCTGTGGTCATAGCTAGTGACATTCTAGGTTGCACTAATTTCAGGACCCATCTTTCTCGAGTGGTAGAGTATGTCGACCCAACCTCCTGTCTGAGAATGGGGCTGTCCCTACTATTGCTGATCCATATTGAGGGCAAGGTTCTGTAGGGGCCCACAAAGGGGTCCATTATGTTGTTCCTGATGGAGATGACCAGTGACAGTGGAGAGGGATCTGTTAGAGGTCTAGGCTCATAATGTCTGTGTGGGAATCCCAGGACTCCCTGACTAGGGGCCCCAGGTAATGGGGTGGCCTGGTAGTAACCAAAAGAGTCATCATGAAAGTATGTCAGTCTCTTGCCCTTATTCAGCTTTTGTAGTCCTTACTTTGATACGGTTAGCTTTAGAGTGATAGAGGGAAGTGAAATAGGAAGTAGGTGAGGAGGGTGCCTAGGTCTAAGTAGAAACTATTTGCTTAGTTACTTTATGGTGTCTTTTTAGGTCTTTCTACTGGCTTGCTGCATTTATAGACTCACTGCAGACTATTGTGCGTTATTGCTTTCAGTTATATATTTCCCCCCTAATTTATGGATATGTGTGTATATCTGCCCTATCTCATGAGCCCTGGTCTATATCTAGGTTTTGAGGCTTTGTTAGGAAGTGAACCACCTGAAATGGAATTAAGGAGTCCTATGAGCTAGGGAAGGTCTCATCAGGATAATGAAGCTTAAGGGTTGACATCCCACACCTGACATCTCTGGTCACAGTCCGAAGTGAAACGTGTCAAGGTGGTACTGGTTGCATTGATTAGGTTGGGATCAGCAGGTGCAGTATCAGTTGGTATGAATTGAGAGAAGCATGTAGCTACCCTGGAGGTTCCAGGACTGGGAGAAATATGGGCTTTATAGAGAATGGGGAAGGTTCCTGCTGTCTTAGGGTTTAAGAAGGCAATAGATAGTCATTGTTATAACCAAATTATTTATAATTTGGTTATAAATTATAAATATAATTATTTATAATTATTATAAATTATTTATAATTATTGTTATAACCAAATTGGGTTGACTTTGAAAATTCCATTTCTAGGATTTGCTGTATCATACAAGACCTCATCATAATTTCTGTCCTTTAATGCTAATTTGGCTGTATCTTATAAAGTGACACCACCAGTTGCTTCTCTTCTCCCTGGTCTAAGCTTATAGGTGATTTAATATTTCAAAAAATAAGTCATTATTAGAAATGTATTAATGTGGTCTGGGAGGTAGCTGGTTCTTTCTCTCCTCCTATCTTTCTCATGAATAAATAAATAAATTCTAAAAAAAGAGAGAGAGAGAGAGAAAAGAAATGTATTAATAATTTGAATCCACTGTTAAAATTCAAGACTGGGCTCAAACCCTGGTCTTTGCACATCATGAAAGTCCAAGGTTCAGTCCCCTGCACCAACATAAGCCAGAGCTGAGCAGTGCTCTGGTAAGAACAAACAAACAAAAATCAAACTTTAAAGAATAAAATAAAATAATATGTTATAGTCACTACTCCCAGAGCTGTGTTAAGTCCCCTTCCCAATTATTGCTGAGACCAGGTCTTGGAGAATCAGCTGTGTTGCTGAGTCTGTGGGCTTTACTGGCCATTGACTCTCCGGGAGTTGCTGGAAATGTCACCTTCTGGGGTTGTGGTTTCCCAGTCACAGGGGAGTTGTCTCACCAGAGATTCTTTGCACCACAAGCACCTTAGGGTGCTGCCCTGGGAAGCAGCTCCTACAGGGCAGTGAGGAAGCTGGAACTGCAAATGAGGTGTACTAGGAAAACAGGAGGTCACAGGAGCTCCTGGAGGGAGCACACAGGAAACAGGAAGTCAAACATGTTCTTCCTACAATGTCTCTCCACCAAAGACTAGTGACAAAACTTCTTATAACACCAACAGGCGAAGTAAGAAAGATGTAAAGGCCTCAGGTCCATTTTCACAGAATAAGCATCAAGAGGGCCTGAGAGGTAGGGCGTCAAGTCCAGGTAGGCGCAGGCGGAGGAACTGTTGGGCGTAATGGTGGAGACTGAAATGATTTAAGTGTCAGCAGAGATCGTGGTGCAGAAGGTCAGAAACCAACTTGTTGGGGGCTGGGTGATAGCCCACCGGGTTAAGCACACACAGTATGAATCATAAGGACCTATGCTAGGATCCCAGTTCAAGTCCCCGGTTCCGCACCTGCAGGGGGGGGGGGTCACTTCACAAGCAGTGAAGCAGGTCTGCAGGTGTCTATCTTTCTCCCTCTTTGTTTTCCCCTCCCCTCTCAATTTCTCTCTGTCCTATCAAAAAAATAAAAATAAAAAAGGAACGAAAAAGAAACCAACCTATTTCTCTGAGTGTGACCCTGCAATTGTAGGCCTCTGAATCAAGTGGGGTGCTTTTAGAATACAGACTCCTTTGTCCCAAAGAAGATCTGAATGAGGGTATTGAGAAATAGGCTCCCCAAATCTTACTACTTTTAATTGTTCTTTTAAACAATATTTATCTATCTATTTATTTATTTTGAGAAAAGAGATCAAGGCCAGAGCACCACTCTACTCCGGCATATGATGATGGTACCAGGACTGAACGTGGGTCCTCAGGCATGCACGTTTTGAACTCCAACATGGTGGGCAGTCTTCCTAGTTCTCAAATCACTTCTTTTTCTTTTCCTTCCACCAGGGTTATTACTGGGACTTGTTGTCTGCATGACTCTACTGCTCTTAGTGGTCCTTTTAAATTTTTTTTCTTTTTAGAATAGAGGGTGAGAGACAGAGGAAGAGAGAGGTAAGGGGGGAGAGAGAGCGAGAGAGAGAGGGAGAAGGAGTAAAACCTGCAGGGTTGTTGCAGCAATTGTGAAGTTTCCCTCCTGCAAGGGGTTGGGTGTGTGTGTGGGGGGGACCAGGGCCTTGAACTTACATCTTTGTGCATGGTAATGAGTGTGCTCTACTGGGTGTGTCATCTTGCAGTCCCACCCAAATCTCCTTTTTAACTGTTCATTTGAAGATTCAAATTCTTAAAAACCTTATAGGGGGTCGGGCGGTGGCGCAGTGGGTTAAGCGCATGTGGCGCAAAGTGTAGGGACCGGAGTAAGGATCCCGGTTCGAGCCCCCGGCTCCCCACCTGCAGGGGAGTCGCTTCACAGGCAGTGAAGCAGGTCTGCAGGTGTCTATCTTTCTCTCCCCTTCTCTGTCTTCCCCTCCTCTCTACATTTCTCTCTGTCCTATACAACAACGAATTGCGTCAACAAGGGCAATAATAATAACCACAACGAAGCTACAACAAGGGCAACAAAAGGGGGAAAAATGGCCTCCAGGAGCGGTGGATTCATGGTGCAGGCACCGAGCCCAGCAATAACCCTGGAGGAGGAAAAAAAAAACTTTATAAACATTCCCAAATACATAACAGAACAGGCAATGTAAGAATTTACTTTATTTCCTTCAGATTTAAAAAACTTTTAATAAAATGTTTGACCCCAATTTGGGTTCAAGTTACACTTAGTTCTTCCTCTTCTTCCATTCCTCCTCGGAGATGATTATT